>NC_090244.1:17786603-18153478 GCF_024489055.1 Chanodichthys erythropterus
CAAGCAACTTACTGAATCATTGGCTCAACTGGATAATCGAAAACAACTTCATTCAGCAGAAAGTGAATAAAAATTATATTATAGTAAGGCTTTATTAATAATGATAATAATAATAGTAGAAAAACTGAGCGTATGAAATGCCATTAATGCCAAACCAGCATATGCCTGAACTTTAATAACGAGAAAATAACGTGTGCCTAATTAACAAGTTTAGTAAAACATTAAATTTAGCCAAAAAAAAAAAAAAAAAAACTTACGTTACAGGCCACTATCAGTGACAGGAGCATCATAGATCGAAAACAGCAGGCAGCACGGTCTCCCAAACACTCTACAGCTGAAATTTAAAAAGAAAATATTAAACGTTAGTTTTCACTAGTGTCCAAATTAAAAACAACTAACTTTAAAACGGAAATCTGAAAATATCAAATGCGTCTCATGTGAGCAAATAAACAAACGGGGCATTAATTTGACAAATAAAGTAAAAAAAACCCTCAAAGTAGCAATGAACATTACATATGTGAAAAATTACGACTAAAAATAAAGTTATAACGTTAGCTCTTACCTTTTACTCCGAGAACTCCCGGTTGACTGACGATAGTTCAAAATGACGCGCATGCGCAGTACTCCAAAAGTCCGTGAGCGTTGCTAGTGGTTTCCCATTCAAATTACGTCACAGTTAACATCGTACATCTAGCGATTTTATTAATCCATTGTATTTGATGTAGATCTAAACGCTATATTACACTGACAATAAATTACAATTAAATAAATATATTAATGAATTAATAAGTAATAGACTAAAACACACATTTGTGAGGTGCCATGATTACACAGATCTGTATTTTTAGGGAAGATATGTGAACAAAATGTCAATGTGGAAAATATGTGTAAATTCATGTTTTTCTGTAAGTGTTTACAATTCTTCAAACATAATGGATAGTTTTGTTCGCAAGGCTTTCTTCCACGCACATTTGCATTGTCGACTGTAAGATTGGAAATGTATTTTCTTGCGCCCTGAAATATATTTTTATACATAAATATATTTTTCCTGCCCCTGAAATACATGTTTAAATATATTTTAAGTATATGAAGGTTGAAACAAAATATATTTTGTTATAGAGAGTAGGCAATTACCTGTCTGATATATTGCATTACATTCATTCTTCAAGTCGATGTCCATAATATTATATCCATTATAAAAGTCCGTTTGAATGTCCTCTGAGGAAAGCAATCTTTGTATAACACCACAGTGCTAAAAACAACTTCCTTTGCAAAAGTTCCTTTCAATTTAAAAGTCTCTTGTGCTTCACTGACTCATTCCTCCTGTAAAGTGTTGCTGCCATCTAATGGCGTATTAATGTAACTTTCACTCAATCCATATTACTTACTAATGGACATATTTATATAAAATAATATTTATTGAACAACAAATAAGCACAATTGTACAGTTCAGTCAAACAAAGCACTAGTTATTTACAAAAAACAAAAACAAAACAAAAAACATTTACGCTTGTATGTGGGTTTTACAAATATTTAACGAATGAAAAGGATTTTAAAGAGCTTGTGACAAAACCTCTTAACTCCACTGGATCCTCAAACTGTCAATCAAACTTCATTACATTAATCCGCATCCCCTCGTGAATGAAGTGTGCACGCAGTTTGGACATCTCCTCTAAGCAATGCTAAGGTAAATAAAGATCTGATGTTTGAAAAAAAAATTGTAAAGCGTTTTCTTTACTCAAAAAACCCTATGTTTATAAAGTTTAATGTTTTACGTATTTGAAGAGCAGAGAAGAGTCTTCGTCTGATATGTCCCGTCTAGTTGAAGCCAATATGCTAGCCTATATATAATGATGTAACATAACGTCGTTTATTATCAAATTTAACATAGCACAATTCTACTTGCTCTGGAACAAATAATAGATTAATAAAGACCAAAGATTGCCTGTTCTATGTACTCAAATTGAATAATGTCTCATGTTTAACCACTATAAGAGCCAGCGGCAAATCCACAAAGCACTGGCCGAGATTAAGCTGTTCTCGGCAGTTACAGAAGCACTGAACGGCCGCTGCCCTGGAGCTCACATCTCCGAAAACGTCAAAACAAGTTGTAAAATAGGCGCTGTTATTAAATATGAGTCACATATTTCAGGTCTAAACAACTACATTATCGCCTAAAAACTATTAAAACTGCAGTTTGTGGTACAACAAGTAGTATTTGTAAAGCTTGCGGTTGATTTGGTCGGCCGCCATGACGGTCACTTCAAGCGGAGTGATACAAACGGTGAAAAGATAGGAGGAGTGTTGTTATCGCTGAAATATTGCATGGCTATCAGCCAATCAGATTCGAGAACCAGACAGAACTGTTGTATAAATATATATAAGACCCATATATGTGTTCCCAGTTCAAACCCATGCCAACTTGGCCCATAAATATATCATGCAAGACCCATATATGTTTTCCCAGTTCAAACCCATGCCCACTTGACCCATAAAAATTCTATGCAGGACCCATATGTGCACTCCCAGTTCAAACCCATGTTCACTTGGCCCATAAATATGCCATTCAAGACCCATATATGTGTTCCCAGATCAAACCCATGCCCACTTGGCCCATAAATATGCCATTCAAGACCCATATATGTGTTCCCAGATCAAACCCATGCCCACTTGGCCCATAAATATGCCATTCAAGACCCATATATGTGTTCCCAGATCAAACCCATGCCCACTTGGCCCATAAATATGCCATTCAAGACCCATATATGTGTTCCCAGATCAAACCCATGCCCACTTGGCCCATAAATATGTTCTGCAAGACCCATATATGTATTCCCAGTTCAAACCCATGCCCACTTGACCCATAAATATGCCATTCAAGACCCATATATGTGTTCCCAGATCAAACCCATGCCCACTTGGCCCATAAATATGTTCTGCAAGACCCATATATGTGTTCCCAGTTCAAACCCATGCCCACTTGGTCCATAAAAATTCTATGCAGGACCCATATGTGCATTCCCAGTTCAAACCCATGCCCACTTGACCCATAAATATGCCATTCAAGACCCATATATGTGTTCCCAGATCAAACCCATGCCCACTTGGCCCATAAAAATTCTATGCAGGACCCATATGTGCATTCCCAGTTCAAACCCATGCCCACTTGACCCATAAAAATTCTATGCAGGACCCATATGTGCATTCCCAGTTCAAACCCATGCCCACTTGACCCATAAATATGCCATTCAAGACCCATATATGTGTTCCCAGATCAAACCCATGCCCACTTGGCCCATAAATATGCCATTCAAGACCCATATATGTGTTCCCAGTTCAAACCCATGCCCACTTGGTCCATAAAAATTCTATGCAGGACCCATATGTGCATTCCCAGTTCAAACCCATGCCCACTTGACCCATAAATATGCCATTCAAGACCCATATATGTGTTCCCAGATCAAACCCATGCCCACTTGGCCCATAAAAATTCTATGCAGGACCCATATGTGCATTCCCAGTTCAAACCCATGCCCACTTGGCCCATGCCTGTCCCTTATGGGGCCCATGTAATCAGCTCATATGGGCTTCCTATGTGGGACTCGTACTACAAAACCTACATGGGACCCGCTGATTTCACCCAGCCAAAGCCCATGCCCACACAGTACCCATGGAACCTGTAGTTAACCCATCTGGGCCCCACGTGTCATTGCTGGCTGGGAACTGCAAACAGACTAGACTAATCGGTTTAAGGGATTTAAGAATCGATATCAGTTCGCAAAAACAAGAATCGATTAAAATCAAGAAATAGATATTTTTTACCCAGACCTAGTACCTGCCACAGAAATAGAAACCATTTCTAAAATAGAATCCCATTGCTTGTCGCATATTGGTGTAGTCTACTTTTTATCGGCATCATGTCTAGGACAGGGTGTTACACAGAAGTAGATTTGGAAATGATGACAGATTGTTTTTTTTTTTCATGGCTGGTTAAAAACATATTTATGGCTGGTAAATTTTCTTAAGTCATTGACAGATGTGGCAAAAAGTTAGTTTTAGGCCCTGTTCATAACTATCTGGATTCAAAGAGCATCTTTCTCCATTAACTATCAGCCAACCATCTTTTTTAAAATGCACCTTGATTAAATTGTTGGACAAAAGTACAAAGGCTCACTTCTTACCACACTTACAGACAAAATCCAACCGACCACCAAATTTACTTGTCTTTTCCAAGCTGTACATGATCATTGGCATTCAGTTCTCATTGGCACTTCTTACGCAACCTCTTGAAATAACCATGTACAAACCCAGCATCTGCCATGAAAATAATTCCAAGTGAAAATGTTTAATTCTCCAGCAAAAGAGATCCTGATCTCCGATAATTAAATAGAAAGCTAAACTGAAGCTATGAAAAAGCTGAGTTCGAAAGCAGAGGAAGGTGAATAATGACCTAGTTATACCATGAACCAGGTCCACTTGCTGCATCAGCTTCTTATGCATAACCTAGATTGCATACCCAAAGTCTCCCGCTTTTCCATTTATGAATCAGTAGCATGTTTATACACATCAAAGCGAGATGCAGACACTTTAGGTGTGTAGCTGAAGCTGAAACGAAACTGAGATTAAAAAATTTAACATGCAAATGTTTTTACCTCAGCTGATCATATCCTAGCAGGGAGTTAGTATAGGGTCTTCAAAGCCCGAATCTTCATTTCATCCTCTTGCAGGGTGCTTTTATGTCCAACCTCCTTCAGTTCAAAACCTCCCCAAACGTAGTAAGACTTGTGCTTTGATTAAAAGAATCTTACCGATTTTAAATAGAGGTAAAGCAATCAAGAAGTTTGCTCTTAGTGTGACTGAACAGGAAAAGTGGAACCAATCAAGCAAAAAATAGAAAATACTGCATTATTGATTAATAAATCCCAAAGTCAGCATTTTTCTTTGATGTATGTTACATTTATTTGTTAAATAAATACAGTAAAAACAGTAATATTGTGAAATATTTAAAAAATTTTAAATATTTGTTTTCTGTTTTTCCGCCATTTTGAATTTTCAGAAGAATTTTCAGCCCATTTAGAATCGCTTGCGGGAAAGTTGTGAAAGTTGGCACACAGATAGAGGACATTCTGAAGTGTTACCATAGCAAATTTGGAGTCTCTAACTCAATTCCTCTAGCGCCACCATCTGTCCAAAGTTTCACTCACGTTTATGCTAATAACTTTTAAACCGCAAGGGTTTAAAGTTAAAATGTAATTTACTCCTGTAATCAAAGCTGAATTTTCATCATCATTACTCCAGCCATCAGTGTCACATGATCCTTCAGAAATCATTCTAATATGCTGATTTGCTGCTCAAGAAACATTTCTTCTTCTTGCTATAATGTATTATTAATAATATCAATAATGAAAACACTTGTGCTTTGCTCATGAATCCTACATGATGAATAGAAATCAGTATTTATTTGGAAATAGAAAAATTTACTGTCACTTTCCTTGCTGAATAAAAGTATTCATTTCTTTACAAAACAAAATCTTAAATCACCTAAACTTTAAAACGGTAGTGTGCACATATATAATATCAACCATTATTTTTAACGTCTTTGTTGGTTCGTTATTTGATCAGACTGCCAAAATGATTTCCTAAATGATACACTCACTGAAATAAAATACAACATGATGAGGTCACATGACATCTCTTTGAAACGTGTATTGTGGGATAATACTTACCATATCACTTACTATTTGTAGTCAGTAAAGAGTGTATACAGTATAGACTAATTCATAAGCTATTCTTAGTCAGAGATTGTTGCAGTGCATTCTGGGATTACTTTGTCGAGAAAAAAGCATGTGAGTTTAAATAAGTTACCTTAGGAGGGAGCATAATTAAGTTACCCACCTTTTGAAACAGCCTTTGTGTCAGAAGCGCAACTGTGATGCCTTAAAACGCTGCCTATAGAGGCAGCTCATTAGGTTCCCGAACAGAGCTCTCGACTTAAAGGAAGTGGCTGGTAATAGTAGACTAAAACAAACTTCTAGAAGATTGTGCAAACTCAGCAGCGATGGCCCACAGCTATGATATAATCCTGATCTCCAAGGTCTGTACGTCGCACAGTGGGAGATAAAAAGATAGCTGTGCTGCTTTGTTATTCATATCACCTCACTATGTTTCCAGTTAGACACAAGGGACAACCATTCTGTTCTTCCCAAAAATGTCTATGTGCATTAGGCTGCATATAGCTAAAGGAAGAGAGGAAGAGACTGTGCTTTTCTGCATTTCTAGGTACCAAAATGCATTGAATGCTTGAAATATTGCTGAATAACAGTTACTGTACACGGGGGTGGTAATTTGAGTGTCCCCCTCGGATGAAATCATGTTCCTGGTGGACAGTATTGTATCTGACAATATTGTGTCTAAAATGTAAGTTAATCAATATTTAGTTTTTGTTGATTTAACTGGTGTATAAAGTCAGATTTAAAGGCAAGTTCCTCTCAAGTTGCGTTTTTAACGTGATACAGATTGCAGGCTCACATCACACTTTGCAAAGAACACTATGGGACTCTCTCACATGGGACACTCAGCTCTCTGAAGTGGTTTGTTTATACATCTTGTCCTTGACAACAATTTTGCTCAACAGCAGGAGCCTCTTTAGGTGATCCAGCTCCAGGTGAGTGTCTAAATGATAGCTTCTGTGGTTCTGGCTCTCAACTGTCTCTTTAACGAGTTCGTTTGCCCATATAATCTTTAGGGTATTAGGTTAGCTAATTTGGCTTGCTGTCCACTGAGGAGGGGCTCGATGAAGCATCTTCAACTCGAGCTCTGATACATCCCCCAGTGAATAAATAGGATGTGATTACATAGGGCAAGGTACCTGAAATGAAGGTGGAGTTTGGGGAGGTGGAGGGATGCTGAAACAGCTGAGACTGAAGAGAGGTAAGCAGCTGCTTATATACTCTGGCTGTTGATTGGAAGATTAGATGGGCTCGCTCCTCCCTAAATTACGTTTAGGTACTTCACTTAGGTCTCTCGAATAACTCCTGACATCCTGCACAAAAAAGTCATTCATTTATGTAAAACAATGAAATCAAAGTGGACAATTCTTAATTTTATGGAATATTGCGAATACAGTGTTTCTTAAGATTTATCTATGCACATGTGCCTTCGTAATCTTTAATTAAAATACCTTCTCCCTTGTGGCAAATCAGCTCAAAGGGAAAATATACATAATTAAGGTGCGTTCACGCGGCCTCGTAATTCCTGTAGTTACAAGATTCTAGCTTGTAAAAAGCGTTCAGGTCCTCGTAGAGCTCGTAATTACAGCTTGTATGCTGGGAGTTTTCTGAAAGCTCCCAGATGTACCACGTGGCCGCTGTACCACCTGACTGCTGTAGATTGATTTATTAGGCGTTGATAGTGGTGCCATGGAAATGCATAATTCCCAGTCCAAGGACCAAAAGGACGTGAACAGCTCCGAATATAACGTCACGTGTTGTCATTTCAAGATTCCGGTAAATACAAGGTGACGTGAATGCAGCTATAATCATAGTTTGTCATAATTATGAATATTTGAATCATTTAATCAGATTAACTTGATGTAGTTGAACTAATACAATCAATGAATTAGTTTGTCCAGTGAACACTCAGTATTGATTATTTATTAACAGAATTTTTCATGGCCACTGAAAAATAATTCTTTCTTAGCATACAGCCCTTAATGCATGTAGCAAGAGCAGGAATCGTTTATGTGACATTAATATGCGGGCAGAATCAGAATCAGGGAACTCATATGTATTGTGCACACAGTTTTATTAATTAAATCACAAACACATAACTAATCTAAACAAGCACACATACATGGGGAATGTGATCGGAAAACAGGAGCAGGAAATGAAGCTATGGAAAAGAGTCATTAAACCACATGAAAAGAACCATCAGCTTCGCATTTCAAAACACCTTGTTAAGAGGATTGTACTGCTTACCCTAAACCTCTGTTTAGTTAAAATGCACAATACTTGCATTGCCTTCACAGTTGAAGCATGGAATCACTAAATGTTTTGATGGTTCTGTGAGTCGGTGGTGTTGAAGTTGCAATTGATTTCTTCTGCGTTGAATGAAATGATGACGAACTGCATAAATTAGGTCAGCCGGAACCGGGAACACTTCTTATAACACCAGATTTACTCGTTACATCAGAAGAAGAATGGCATCTACGCTAATTTTAGTCTTTCTGTTTATCCTGAGGTTTACCTTAGTCAACCGGATCCGGGCCGTATCCAGATGAGACCGAGGACCGGTGCTTGACACGACCACAACGCAGCCCTGAAGTATCAGCAGAGATCGAGTCAACTAGATCATCCATTGTGAAGGTCTCATCAACACGACAACCAGTGCCACAGTTCCTCAACAAACCGTCCATAACGGCGTGATGAATGCGATCCTCAACCGGATGGAACTGAAATAAATACTTTGAATGTTGCGATCCTATCAGACTTATGATAGCAACCTGAGTCGTAACAAAGCACTGTTCACCAGAGGAGAAATGGCCCCCTGACTAAGCCTGGTTTCTCCCAAGGTTTTTTTTCTCCATTTTCACACCTATTTGCCACTTGTTTGCCACCTGATGTCACCTGTTGGAGTTTGGGTTCCTTGCCGCTGTCGCCTTTGGCTTGCTTAGTTGGGGACACTTGACATTTGACTTGACATTTGATATTCAACAGTATTCTTGACATTTATTCAACAGTGCTTTTGATCTGCCTGCATTGACACTATTCTTTAAGAGCTGCTGTGCAGCCAAATTATATACCAGTTATCACTGTAAAGCTGCTTTGACACAATCTGCATTTTAAAAAGCGCTATATAAATAAAGGTGACTTGACTTGACGAACTTGTGCGGTTAGTTTGACTCTGTTATGGTTGGGGAAGTTGCGTGACCTCGGTTTCCGGTCGGACACACACAGCAAACAAGAAAAAAAGGGAGTATGGAATCTGTGTGGGGGCTTTTTAACCTCTGAGGATGGTCTCTCCTCCCAGGGGTTAGTCACCCAATGGTGACTTAAGCTTTCGGAGGGAAAGTTTACGACCCTTTGTCTCAAGCATGATCAATTGAATATGTAACTGGATTGGATGCTAGTGAAGAAACTATTAAAGATTCTTGTAATACAAATTTGTTTATAGAACAGTTCATCTATAAATTAATGCAGGAAAGTCTGCTTTACAGGCTATGTGTCTTTCTCATGGCCTGTTTCAAAGTAAGTTTAGAGCAAGGCTCTGCATTCTTTTAGTTCATAAACCAGTCTTCTCTTGCCTGTTAATCACAGTTTTAGTGGATAGTCTAACACATAGAATTCTAACACGGTTTGCCAGAGTCATTAAATATAATGAATAATTTGTCTGTCTGATTGGTCTAGCCCAGTGGTTCCCAAACCTGTCATGGAGGACTTTTTTGGATGTCTCTCTCATCTAACCCACCTGATTCAACTCATCAGCTCATTAGAGACTGCAAGACCTGAAGTAGGTGTGTCAGAAAAGGGGCGACACACAAATTGTGCAATGCTGGGTTTTGGGAACCACTGGTCTACCCGCTACACCCTCTTACAGTGATGAGCAGGAGATGGGACACTCACATGAGATCAACCAATAGCAAACCACAACAATCCAATCAATTCTCCATGCATAAAATCAAGTCCCATCCTACATTTATTCTTGTTCGAGAAGCCGTTTCACTCATATATATACCACAATTGAGGGGAAAAAAAGACTATCGTAAGTTCTGTTTCATGCCGACTTTAAATTTGAGATGGTGTCAGTATGTATGCTTCAGTGTCTGTGCAAATGTACAAAAATGTATGTATGAATACATACAATATATACATTACTCATCACAGACATACAGTGATTCTAGTAAACAGACTATTAGTGGTCATCTGATCATCACTTTTGCACTAGTCCATTCTTCCCATTAAAAAAAATTTGTTCCAGGGCACAAACAGGCTGCTCTGAATGCACACTGTTATCTTCATTCAGCACATGGTTTGGTTATTTCAGGCCTTGTCTCAATTATCACCTTGCAGAAAGTAATTAACTTCAAGCCAGTTCTTTGCACTTTCTTTTCATGGACTAGCTATCTTTCTAAAATCTCTTGAAGGAAACTCCCCAGCTCTAATTAGATCAATATAGCTGTGGCTTGTTTTGTAAAAACACATGCACTTTCAAGAGGTTGTGACCAAGGTCATCTTAATCAATAAATTATCTAGCATCCCACTGGCGTGATCTTGAGATAGCATTTTCTTCACAGACCTGTCAGAATCGATGAAGGCCTGGTCAGCAGCTTGTGGATGTCTCAGCTCACTAAGATTGCATCAGCCACTACATTTGTAATGCGCTCTAAGAGTCTCAGCTTCCAAATTGTGTCAACAGTATCACAACATCTTTGATTTGATTGCTAGCTGCTTCTGTTCAAACAGTTGGAAGCACACATGAACTGATCATCTTTTCCTACTTTCTATAAGTTATAGCTGGAAAAAAAATGGATGAGACAAGGTTTGAAAGATCACCCAAACAAATGTTCCAGTCATGAAAAGTTATCAATCAAACTATGAATGAAATCACATAACTTAGCTACATTTACCTCAGGAAAGACATTCAATGTCCATAGCATAAGTTACACTGTAAACCCTAACGCTCAAAATAATTAATTGGTTTAAGCAGGACAAACCTAAATTAAACCTAGATTTGTTCAGTCAAATGAACTTTTATGAGTATTTAGCACTTTCCTTTTCTTTCAAGTTCACAGAACTGATATATTTTAAGTAAACTGAACTGTTTCATTGTTTTGGCTTTTATGAACTTATTTATTTTAATTTCAACAAACAAATTTAAGTATAAGTGAAACTTGGCTGGGATTTCTATTTTTTGTGCAAGATTAATGTTACGTAGGAGATTTAGTAATTAATTTTTTGTTATGCTAATTTAGAAGTTTAAAAGTTGCTAATTCAGTAAAAGTTTAAAAAATCACAAGTGGGTTATAACTGGTGTGTTTTATGTCATAGATCAAAACGTGAAAGTATTAAGAGGCTTTGTTAACCACAGACCTTATTTCAGGCGATTTAGCAAAAACCCATAGACTTTACGGCGTTGAACCGGAAGTCCTAAAATGCTAACTCGCTTCCGGGTTTTGCCTACAAAAATGCGTCATCCCTGAGGCACTCTATTCGGTTGTACGGTAGGGGGCGCTATCATGCATCTCTGGATCAAAAAACAAATAAAGAAGAAGATCTGCATAACTAGGAGTAGTGGATAAAAGTTGTTTACGCACAAGTAAGCAACCGTGATCATTCAGCTGCATATAAATCAAAATTGCCTAATGTTACATAGAAAAATGTTGAACCAATGAAGAGGTATATGTACGGAGCCCCACACATGACATGCAAGTAAAAAAATTAAAGCATGCACACAATTTACTAATTAGTTAGGAACGAAATAGTAAATTTTGTGCATGTTTTAGTAAATTGAGGGAATGGATTAGTAAATCCAGGGAACAAAATAGTAAATTTTGTGCGCGTTTTAGTAAATAGAGGGAACGGATTAGTAAATCCAGGGAACGAAATAGTAAATTTTGCGCGCGTTTTAGTAAATCGAGGGAACGGATTAGTAAATCCAGGGAACGAAATAGTAAATTTTGCGCACATTTTAGTAAATCGAGGGAACGGATTAGTAAAACCAGGGAACGAAATAGTAAATTTTGCGCGCATTTTAGTAAATCGAGGGAACGGATTAGTAAATCCAGGGAACGAAATAGTAAATTGTGCACGCGTTTTAGTAAATCGAGGGAACGGATTAGTAAATCGAGGGAACGGATTAGTAAATCCAGGGAACGAAATAGTAAATTTCGAATGTGTTTTAGTAAATCGAGGGAACGGATTAGTAAATCCAGGGAACTAAATAGTAAATTTTGTGCGCGTTTTAGTAAATCGAGGGAACGGATTAGTAAATCCAGGGAATGAAATAGTAAATTTTGAACGCGTTTTAGTAAATCGAGGGAACGGATTAGTAAATCCAGGGAACGAAATAGTAAATTTGGCACGCATTTTAGTAAATCGAGGGAACGGATTAGTAAATCCAGGGAACGAAATAGTAAATTGTGTGCACGATTTAGCCTGCTATTTTTTTTCTGCATGTCATGTCTGGGACTCCGTATATATGACTGTGAAAGCTTTGTGTTTATTGACGCAATCTATGTTTTAATCACTTTGAATCTGATCTGGACCTGGATCTGGATTTCCTCAGCTTTTTGTAAAAAAATTTTTTAAATGAAACTTACCCACATTCAAGTGTTGACCCCCCATTCAAGGGTCTGTTCTTTCTTTTGATATATTAACTGTTTACATATACATACAACAAAATATTCTGGGGGCCATGAAAGTTTTGTGAATATGATCAACAATAGTGGCTCTGGCAACTTAAATTCAGGTGGGGAAAGAGTTAAATAGTCTATAAAAGGTTTGGAATGTTTAGAAGCCATTTATTTTTTAAATAACAGCTTCTATTTAAATGCTTATATTTAGACAGCAACATAAATATATCATTAAAAAGCAGAGAGTTTTTTGTCATGTATTGCATAAATCGCATAATGTGTTTCAAAATGATTGAGCCACAATTGTTTACTATGTTTCTCATGAGTTAGGCCTTATTTGGAAGTTTGCTCCACAAAGTTTAATGCACTGCAAATGCCAATGAAGTACAACCACGCCACCTGTTCGGCGCTAAATGTTTGATTTATTTTGATTGTAAATTAGCATGTGTAGGACATAAGGGGATTTTCTTTATACGGACAAAATTGATAAAACCTCCAAACTGTCAGATTGGAAAATTGGTTTTTACATTTTGAGAATTGAAAATTAGTAACAGATGCTTATGCTGTAACTCAGGCTGAAGGATTTAAATCAATAGCAATTCCCATTTGATGGACATTTTTCATCGTCGAAACTGACAGACCACCAAGAAACCCGACAACCTTGTATTTCAAGTCACAAACATTCAATACATTAGGCTAGGAGTAATGAATCGGAAGTGTCAAAAACTGAATAGCATATGGTACAATGCCGTCACAGGGAAGCCCAGTGTTGTTTTGCATCATTTGGACATGTAAAAGAAACCCATGGGTGAAAACTGAATGTCTCCTGTTATTCCAACAGTGCTCAGGCCATTTATGCCTCTCAGTCTGTGGATATCCTTCGGGTTAAACAAAGGAGACAAATAGCAACCCAACATGGTATCGAAAAAGAAATATTCAATGATGCACAAAGGCTTATATTACTGAGAGAAAAAAATCCTTCCATCGTCACTTAAAGTATAAATAACCCTTCAGCTCTGTGTTGTCATGCTGGTCAGATACACATAAAAGATGGCTTCCTCTGGTCAGAAAAAGGACTGAAAAACTACTTAATAGTTTGGTTGTCAATCCATTCCAGCTGTACCCCAGTTTTTTTTCCAGTTATGCAAAAATGTTTATGCTTTTTCAAAACACAAATGTAAACATTAACATAATCAGAAATCATTTAAATTACAATTTCAATAGCACAACGGGTGGCTATTTTTATTTATTTATTTATTATCTTATCTTTGTTACACTGGGATTTGAAGGAACATCATTCTTGAACTTATAAGAATACAATTATCCTTTTATATACTGTATTTATCCATAATTTGCATGAAAATATCCAAAGCCAAGCTTACCACCTGTGTAAATAGCTAAGAAAAACAGCATGAAGTGTATAATTATAGTCTTAAAGGAACACTCCACTTTTTTTGAAAATAGGCTCATTTTCCAACTCCCCTAGAGTTAAACAGTTGAGTTTTACCGTTTTCGAATCCATTCAGCCGATCTCCGGTTCTGGCTGTACCGCTTTTAGCATAGCTTAGCATAGTTCATTGAATATGATTAGACCGTTAGCATCACTCTTAAAAATGACCAAAGAGTTTTGATATTTTTTCCTATTAAAAACTTGACACGTCTGTAGTTAAATCGTGTATTAAGACCGACGGAAAATAAAAAGTTGTGATTTTCTAGGCTGACATGGCTAGGAACTATGGAACGGCAGCAAAGATCCTTGATTATTACGCCTGACTGAGAGTATAGTTCCTAGCCATATCAGCCTAGAAAACCACAACTTTTTATTTTCCGTTGGTCTTAGTACACGATTTAACTACAGACATGTCAAGTTTTAAATAGGAAAAAATATCAAAACTCTTTGGTCATTTTTAAGCACGATGCTAACGGTCTAATCAGATTCAATGAACTATGCTAAGCTATGCTAAAAGTGGTACCGCCAGAACCGGAGATCGGCTGAATGGATTCGAAAACGGTAAAACTCAACTGTTTAACTCTAGGGGAGCTGGAAAATGAGCCTATTTTCAAAAAAAGTGGAGTGTTCCTTTAAAACTACTTTGTAGAGCTATAAATGAGAAAAAAAATCAATGATTTTCAATGAACAAATGGTGTAGCCTAGTGGTTGAAAATCTAGGTTGGTAAGCAAAAGGTGGAACGTTTCAGTCCCATAAGGTTTTTTTCCGTAACCTATTGCCATTGTGTGCATGAGCAAGCCACTTAACCCCAGGTTGCTCCAGGAGGACAACACTGTGCCTGCTCTATGGCAATGTCGAGAAATTTGTGGAAACAAATTCCTCTGGCATTGAATGTGTGCCGTGTGGCAATTTAGATTCTAAAAACTGCAAGGATCATTTTGTCATGGCTATTTGAGATAAGTGCACGGGCATGTTGGGAAACTGATAAACCCTGCATTATTTGGCACTCTTTAAAACTCCAAAACTAAAGTTTAAAAGTTTTAAAAGTCATAACACATCAGCATTCCAAAGTGAGTCAGAATTTCAAAGGACATTTCTTTAGGACTCTAAGATAAAGCTGAAAACTGATATCTAGTCATGGCACCGCATTGAGAATCATTAATTCAAGCATAGACAATTCACTCCAGGCCGCTGTTACTGTCAGTCTACAGGGACTAGACAGGGATAATTGCAGTCCTTACTCAAACTGGGAAAATTCAATAGCCTGCATGTGTTACTCCATTAATTGTTTGCATTTTGTAGATGTGTGTGCATATATATCTCATGTTTGTGTTGACTTGCACATAAATCAGGAAAAGTGTATAAGTGGCCAGTAATATGCTCAAAATTAAAATTATGTTATGATTTACTTCCAATGACTGTCTTTTTGTGGAAGCAAAAATGAGACGTTTAGTGGCATGTTCACACTGCTCTTTTTCATAAAGTGAAAGTGAATAGTGACCAGGGGCTGTCAGGATTCAAATATAGTACCATTAATCACATCAAATCCACTTGCGCACATACAACTTGTGCACTTGCCCAAGTCTTCTGACACCGTGCAATAGCTTTGTGTAACAGATTGAAACCTAAAGTCGACATGAAATAAATAATCCTGCCAATTTGACCTCATAATGTTTAATCAAAATATCATAACAGTACCTTCTGCCTCCATTTTTGAGTGCAAGGTCTACATCTCAAAATCAAAACAAATATTTTTTTATTATCTATTACACTCAGATGGATGTCACAATACAAAAAAAAGGTTGCTATTTCAAACTTTAAATAAGTATCATCTTTTGTGCTATTATTTAGCATTGTGCTAAATGGGTTGTACATGTTTAGAACAACATGGTGAATAAATGATGGCATAAATGTCATTTTAGGTCAATTATTCCTTCAAAGATTTATTAATCCATCTAATTCTGAAAAAAACAAAAACAATACAGAAATCATTCAGCATTTGAGGTCATTGGAACATCAGAAATTACACATACAGCTATGAGGTGCATGACACTCTGTGCCCTATATTTGTGACTTATGGTCCAATTAGTATCTTCAGGCCTTGATGGATGGATTCTTGGGCCAGTAAAAAAAAGGTGAAGCTGTAGACCATGTCTCCCGAGCATAATGATGACATACTGCCCACGATAGGAAAAAAAGATGACAGCCCATCATTGGGTCACTTTCATTCAAAGAACCCCTTTAGAAAAACAACTGTACACACTAGCTGACATTAGCACTGTCTACATGCCTTCTAAGGCATCATCCTACTCACAATTACTCACATCCAAACCAACATTTCATGGTGGGATCAATGCAGGCGTGATATGGCCTTGAGGTATGGGCCTTACATGGGTTTGTCCATGGGTTCAGTGTCGGCCCTATCTGAATTAGCCCCAGTATGGGTCCTACATGGGTTTGACCATGGGTTCAGTGTCTGTCCCTATCTGAATTTGCCCCAGTATGGGTCCTACATGGGTTTGACCATGGGTTCAGTGTCGGCCCCTATCTGAATTAGCCCCATTATGGGCCCTACATGGGTGTCCATGGGTTCAGTGTCAGTCCTATCTGAATTAGCCCCAGTATGGGTCCTACATGGGTTTGTCCATGGGTTCAGTGTCGGCCCTATCTGAATTAGCCCCAGTATGGGTCCTACATGGGTTTGACCATGGGTTCAGTGTCTGCCCCTATCTGAATTTGCCCCAGTATGGGTCCTACATGGGTTTGACCATGGGTTCAGTGTCGGCCCCTATCTGAATTAGCCCCATTATGGGCCCTACATGGGTGTCCATGGGTTCAGTGTCAGTCCTATCTGAATTAGCCCCAGTATGAGTCCTACATGGGTTTGTCCATGGGTTCAGTGTCGGCCCTATCAGAATTAGCCCCAGTATGGGTCCTACATGGGTTTGACCTTGGGTTCAGTGTCGGCCCTATCTGAATTAGCCCCAGTATGGGTCCTACATGGGTTTGACCTTGGGTTCAGTGTTGGCCCTATCTGAATTAGCCCCAGTATGGGTCCTACATGGGTTTGACCATGGGTTCAGTGTCGGTCCTGTCTGAATTATCCCCAGTATGGGTCCTACATGGGTTTGGCCTTGGGTTCAGTGTCGGTCCTATCTGAATTAGCCCCAGTATGGGTCCTACATAGGTTTGACCTTGGGTTCAGTGTCGGTCCTATCTGAATTAGCCCCAGTATGGGTCCTACATGGGTTTGACCTTGGGGTTCAGTGTTGGCCCTATCTGAATTAGCCCCAGTATGGGTCCTACATGGGTTTGACCATGCAGTGTCAGCCCCTATCTGAATTAGCCCCATTATGGACCCTACATGGGTGTCCATGGGTTCAGTGTCAGTCCTATCTGAATTAGCCCCAGTATGGGTCCTACATGGCTTTGACCTTGGGTTCAGTGTTGGCCCTATCTGAATTAGCCCTAGTATGGGTCCTACATGGGTTTGACCATGCAGTGTCGGCCCCTATCTGAATTAGCCCCATTATGGGCCCTACATGGGTGTCCATGGGTTCAGTGTCAGTCCTATCTGAATTTGCCCCAGTATGGGTCCTACATGAGTTTGACCATGGGTTCAGTGTCGGCCCCTATCTGAATTAGCCCCAGTTTGTGTGTCCTACATGGGTTTGACCTTGGGTTCAGTGTCAGCCCCTATCTGAATTAGCCCCAGTATGGGTCCTACATGGGTGTCCATGGGTTCTGTGTCGGCCCCTATCTGAATTAGCCCTATTATGGGCCCTACATGGGTGTCCATGGGTTCAGTGTCAGTCCTATTTGAATTAGCCCCAGTATGGTTCCTACATGGGTTTGTCCATGGGTTCAGTGTCGGCCCTATCTGAATTAGCCCCAGTATGGGTCCTACATGGGTGTCCATGGGTTCAGTGTCGGCCCCTATCTGAATTAGCCCCATTATGGGCCCTACATGGGTGTCCATGGGTTCAGTGTCAGTCCTATCTGAATTAGCCCCAGTATGGGTCCTACATGGGTTTGTCCATGGGTTCAGTGTCGGCCCTATCTGAATTAGCCCCAGTATGGGTCCTACATGGGTTTGACCTTGGGTTCAGTGTCGGCCCTATCTGAATTAGCCCCAGTATGGGTCCTACATGGGTTTGACCTTGGGTTCAGTGTTG
Organism: Chanodichthys erythropterus; assembly: GCF_024489055.1. Taxonomy (NCBI): domain Eukaryota; kingdom Metazoa; phylum Chordata; class Actinopteri; order Cypriniformes; family Xenocyprididae; genus Chanodichthys; species Chanodichthys erythropterus. The sequence goes on from NC_090244.1 coordinate 17,804,579, forward strand.
GCCCTATCTGAATTAGCCCCAGTATGGGTCCTACATGGGTTTGACCATGGGTTCAGTTTCAGTCCTATCTGAATTAGCACCAGTATGGGTCCTACATGGGTTTGGCCTTGGGTTCAGTGTCGGTCCTATCTGAATTAGCCCCAGTATGGGTCCTACATGGGTTTGACCTTGGGTTAAGTGTCGGTCCTATCTGAATTAGCCCCAGTATGGGTCCTACATGGGTTTGACCTTGGGGTTCAGTGTCGGCCCTATCTGAATTAGCCCCAGTATGGGTCCTACATGGGTTTGACCATGCAGTGTCGGCCCCTATCTGAATTAGCCCCATCATGGGCCCTACATGGGTGTCCATGGGTTCAGTGTCAGTCCTATCTGAATTAGCCCCAGTATGGGTCCTACATGGCTTTGACCTTGGGTTCAGTGTTGGCCCTATCTGAATTAGCCCTAGTATGGGTCCTACATGGGTTTGACCATGCAGTGTCGGCCCCTATCTGAATTAGCCCCAGTATGGGCCCTACATGGGTGTCCATGGGTTCAGTGTCAGTCCTATCTGAATTTGCCCCAGTATGGGTCCTACATGGGTTTGACCTTGGGTTCAGTGTCAGCCCCTATCTGAATTAGCCCCAGTATGGGTCCTACATGGGTGTCCATGGGTTCAGTGTCGGCCCCTATCTGAATTAGCCCCATTATGGGCCCTACATGGGTGTCCATGGGTTCAGTGTCAGTCCTATCTGAATTAGCCCCAGTATGGGTCCTACATGGGTTTGTCCATGGGTTCAGTGTCGGCCCTATCTGAATTAGCCCCAGTATGGGTCCTACATGGGTTTGACCTTGGGTTCAGTGTCGGCCCTATCTGAATTAGCCCCAGTATGGGTCCTACATGGGTTTGACCTTGGGTTCAGTGTTGGCCCTATCTGAATTAGCCCCAGTATGGGTCCTACATGGGTTTGACCATGGGTTCAGTGTCGGTCCTATCTGAATTAGCACCAGTATGGGTCCTACATGGGTTTGGCCTTGGGTTCAGTGTCGGTCCTATCTGAATTAGCCCCAGTATGGGTCCTACATGGGTTTGACCTTGGGTTCAGTGTCGGTCCTATCTGAATTAGCCCCAGTATGGGTCCTACATGGGTTTGACCTTGGGGTTCAGTGTCGGCCCTATCTGAATTAGCCCCAGTATGGGTCCTACATGGGTTTGACCATGCAGTGTCGGCCCCTATCTGAATTAGCCCCATTATGGGCCCTACATGGGTGTCCATGGGTTCAGTGTCAGTCCTATCTGAATTAGCCCCAGTATGGGTCCTACATGGCTTTGACCTTGGGTTCAGTGTTGGCCCTATCTGAATTAGCCCTAGTATGGGTCCTACATGGGTTTGACCATGCAGTGTCGGCCCCTATCTGAATTAGCCCCATTATGGGCCCTACATGGGTGTCCATGGGTTCAGTGTCAGTCCTATCTGAATTTGCCCCAGTATGGGTCCTACATGGCTTTGACCTTGGGTTCAGTGTCAGCCCCTATCTGAATTAGCCCCAGTATGGGTCCTACATGGGTGTCCATGGGTTCAGTGTCGGCCCCTATCTGAATTAGCCCCAGTATGTGTCCTACATGGGTTTGACCTTGGGTTCAGTGTCAGGCCCTATCTGAATTAGCCCCAGTATGGGTCCTACATGGGTGTCTATGGGTTCAGTGTCGGCCCCTATCTGAATTAGCCCCAGTATGGGTCCTACATGGGTTTGACCATGGGTTCAGTGTCGGCCCCTATCTGAATTAGCCCCAGTATGTGTGTCCTACATGGGTTTGACCTTGGGTTCAGTGTCAGCCCCTATCTGAATTAGCCTCAGTATGGGTCCTACATGGGTGTCCATGGGTTCAGTGTCGGCCCCTATCTCAATTAGCCCCATTATGGGCCCTACATGGGTGTCCATGGGTTCAGTGTCAGTCCTATCTGAATTAGCCCCAGTATGGGTCCTACATGGGTTTGTCCATGGGTTCAGTGTCGGCCCTATCTGAATTAGCCCCAGTATGGGTCCTACATGGGTTTGACCTTGGGTTCAGTGTTGGCCCTACCTGAATTAGCCCCAGTATGGGTCCTACATGGGTTTGTCCATGGGTTCAGTGTCAGTCCCTATCTGAATTAGCCCCATTATGGGCCCTACATGGGTGTCCATGGGTTCAGTGTCAGCCCCTATCTGAATTAGCCCCAGTATGGGTCCTACATGGCTTTGACCTTGGGTTCAGTGTTGGCCCTATCTGAATTAGCCCTAGTATAGGTCCTACATGGGTTTGACCATGCAGTGTCGGCCCCTATCTGAATTAGCCCCATTATGGGCCCTACATGGGTGTCCATGGGTTCAGTGTCAGTCCTATCTGAATTAGCCCCAGTATGGGTCCTACATGGCTTTGACTTTGGGTTCAGTGTTGGCCCTATCTGAATTAGCCCTAGTATGGGTCCTACATGGGTTTGACCATGCAGTGTCGGCCCCTATCTGAATTAGCCCCATTATGGGCCCTACATGGGTGTCCATGGATTCAGTGTCAGTCCTATCTGAATTTGCCCCAGTATGTGTCCTACATGGGTTTGACCTTGGGTTCAGTGTCTGAATTAGCCCCAGTATGTGTCCTACATGGGTTTGACCTTGGGTTCAGTGTCAGGCCCTATCTGAATTAGCCCCAGTATGGGTCCTACATGGGTGTCCATGGGTTCAGTGTCGGCCCCTATCTGAATTAGCCCCAGTATGGGTCCTACATGGGTTTGACCATGGGTTCAGTGTCGGCCCCTATCTGAATTAGCCCCAGTATGTGTGTCCTACATGGGTTTGACCTTGGGTTCAGTGTCAGCCCCTATCTGAATTAACCCCAGTATGGGTCCTACATGGGTGTCCATGGGTTCAGTGTCGGCCCCTATCTGAATTAGCCCCATTATGGGCCCTACATGGGTGTCCATGGGTTCAGTGTCAGTCCTATCTGAATTAGCCCCAGTATGGGTCCTACATGGGTTTGTCCATGGGTTCAGTGTCGGCCCTATCTGAATTAGCCCCAGTATGGGTCCTACATGGGTTTGACCTTGGGTTCAGTGTTGGCCCTATCTGAATTAACCCCAGTATGGGTCCTACATGGGTTTGACCATGGGTTCAGTGTCGGCCCCTATCTGAATTAGCCCCAGTATGTGTCCTACATGGGTTTGACCTTGGGTTCAGTGTCAGCCCCTATCTGAATTAGCCCCATTATGGGTCCTACATGGGTTTGTCCATGGGTTCAGTGTCAGCCCCTATCTGAATTAGCCCCATTATGGGCCCTACATGGGTGTCCATGGGTTCAGTGTCAGTCCTATCTGAATTAGCCTCATCATGGGCCCTACATGGGTTTGTCCATGGGTACAGTGTCGCTCCTATCTGAATTAGCCCCAGTATGGGTCCTACATGGGTTTGACCATGGGTTCAGTGTCGGCCCCTATCTGAATTAGCCCCAGTATGTGTCCTACACGGGTTTGACCTTGGGTTCAGTGTCAGCCCCTATCTGAATTAGCCCCAGTATGGGTCCTACATGGGTTTGTCCATGGGTTCAGTGTCGGCCCCTATCTGAATTAGCCCCATTATGGGCCCTACATGGGTGTCCATGGGTTCAGTGTCAGTTCTATCTGAATTAGCCTCATCATGGGCCCTACATGGGTTTGTCCATGGGTACAGTGTCGGTCCTATCTGAATTAGCCCCAGTATGGGTCCTACATGGGTTTGACCATGGGTTCAGTGTCGGCCCCTATCTGAATTAGCCCCAGTATGGGTCCTACATGGGTTTGACTATGGGTTCAGTGTCAGCCCCTATCTGAATTAGCCCCAGTATGGGTCCTACATGGGTTTGTCCATGGGTTCAGTGTCGGCCCCTATCTGAATTAGCCCCATTATGGGCCCTACATGGGTGTCCATGGGTTCAGTGTCAGTTCTATCTGAATTAGCCTCATCATGGGCCCTACATGGGTTTGTCCATGGGTACAGTGTCGGTCCTATCTGAATTAGCCCCAGTATGGGTCCTACATGGGTTTGACCATGGGTTCAGTGTCGGCCCCTATCTGAATTAGCCCCAGTATGGGTCCTACATGGGTTTGACTATGGGTTCAGTGTTGGCCCCATCTGAATTAGCCCCATTATGGGCCCTACATGGATGTCCATGGGTTCAGTGTCAGTCCTATCTGAATTAGCCTCATTATGGGCCCTACATGGGTTTGTCCATGGGTTCAGTGTCAGTCCTTTCTGAATTAGCCCCAGTATGGGTCCTACATGGGTTCAGTGTCGGCCCCTATCTGAATTAGCCCCAGTATGGGCCCTACATGAATTGATCAAAAACCTGCATTTACAAACAAACTGAAACTTAACTTTAGCTTAATTGTCATAGAATTGAATTCACAGGATTGAGTGATATCAAAGGCAGCGAAGAATACACCTATTCTGCCTTCAAAAATTGATCAGTTGAAGGTATCTTAGGAGACAGGAAGTGAAGCTTCCTTAGAATGCATCCTCCAAAAGGCAGCATTTTTAAGCATTTGGATGCAGCCAATGACACAACAATAATCACAAACAATACATTGTACACACAAAATGGGGTAAACACAGTCCATTTTATTTATATGTAACTTTTTTATTGATACTTTTTAGAATAAAATTAAATGTAAGTATATTTATAATCAACATTTTTCCTGATTCTGCCCATCATCTTGGATTTTTCACTCAGCTCATTGTGATGCATTTTTGTGATTGCCTTGTCTGCAAAGGATTTCTGTGATGCTGCTTTAGAATTTGCCCAAAATGAAGTGTCTAAACATTTTTGCATCTAGGATGTCTTGAAATACCATCTGGGTAGGCAGCACACTAGGTTTTGAAGGAGAGATACAGAGAAGAGCTCTCTCAGGCAGTTACAACCACAGGACATGAATCCTATTTAGTCGATGTCAGATAACAGAGATTGTGAAGACAACACACACACATTAGCTTGCACAGCACACATTAAATCAAAGCCATGCGGATTCTTAATAGATGGCAGGACCTCTAGTGTACTAAGTATCCAGAACAGACAAGCAGGACTGGGCTGCCATATGCCTGGCACTATCCTCTATGGCCACAAAAACCTCAAAGGAGCTATCTGTCTCAGTATTGAATCACATGGTTGGATGGTGACAAGAAACAGTTGCCTGCAGTAGACATGAGGCTGTTGTGAGACAGACATTAGGGGGGAAAAGATGTTGCTGACATTTCACTTCTTTTAAACACCATCAAGTCTCCAGTATATTGTTAAACTTGCATCCTTCATAAACTTGCAATATGACAAAAACCTGCATGCTTATAAATATTAGTGCCCACATTCTCCACCACAAACAAAGCATAATGCATTCATGAATAGACTAAAAAAATACTTTTTTCTCCTAGGAAGCATTTAAAGTCAATCACAGTGAATGTTATTCAATTGTAAAATTCATTGTGTGCACTTACGCTAATAGGATGCGTGTGCTCAAGAGTTTAATTTATGTTGTAAAGTGGAAGCTTGCTGACGTGTGTACTAACATTGTGTCTTTTCTACATAAACTTCACTAAGCATGCACCATCTCCCCATTATACCATAGCAGTTCACCCTGTAACCTTTAGCTCATTACAAATTACGTACTGAAGGCATGTCTGTAGAAACAAACCTCAATTAATTACGATGACCTCAAAACTGTTATCAACCTTTAGAAGACTAAAAAGTGTTTTCCCTAGGGAGCATAAAATTAATCATTTTCGCAAAAAGAAAATATTTATGAGTACACACACCTTTAGGCCGTGTTTGGTACTTTAAATGTCAAACACAATGTTCTAACCAATGTGACAGAAGTCAGTGAACTCTCAGCGTCATTATGTACAAAACTAACCAACTTTCTGTCCATCCAGGGCAGACATGTTTATTTTAGATTTGAGCTCATGAAAAGAGTATTGAGTCATCTGTTAGTCTTTAGTAATATTCAGTTAACTTAAAAAAAACTTCCTCATTTATATCATCCATGAAAGTGACACTATTCAAGGATTAGTTCACCCTAAATAAAAATTATCCCATAATTTAATCACACTCAAGCCATCCTAGGTGTATATGACTTTCTTCTTTCAGACAGACACAGTTATATTAAACTAGATAAAAAAAGTTTGTCGAGACAAACTTTAAGTTGGCTTGAAAAAGCCGGTCCAGAAAGTTTGAAGCAGTTTTAAAAGTTTTCAGTTTGAAAGTTTCAGTTTTAGTTTAGTAATTTTCATAGAGTACTAGGGTGATCTGTGTGGTTGCTAAGGTGTTGCTATGCGGTTGCTAGGGTACTCTGAGTGGTTGCTAAGATGTTGCTATGCGGTTGCTAGGGTACTCTGGGTGGTTGCTAGGGTGTTGCTATACAGTTGCTAGGGTACTCGGGATGGTTGCTAAGGTATTCTGGGTGGTTGCTAGGGTGTTGCTACTCGGTTGCTAGGGTGTTGCTATGCGGTTGCTAAGGTACTCGGGGTGCACTGCAAAAAATGCTGTTCTTACTTAGAGTTTTTGTCTTGTTTCTAGGCAAAATATTTTAACGTTCTTAAATCAAGAAGCATTTTCTTGACAAGTACAAATTATTTTCTTGTTTTCAGGAAAAATAAGTCAAAATTAAGTACGTTTTTCCTTAAAACAAGCAAAATAATCTGCCAATGGGGTAAGCAAAATAATCTTATTTCAAATCAAGAATAAGCTATATAAGCTTGTTTTCAGTTTGGACCAAGATTATTTTGCTTACCCCATTGGCAGATTATTTTGCTTGTTTTTATGTCAGAGGATTTCGATATAAGAGAAAAGGAGGTTGAGTTTGTTGCCCAGCCCTTATTTTTCACCTAAGGGGTCAGGGGTCATATTTCTGCCGTAACTCGACTTGCATACAGCCGTTACCAGAAGGCAGTGATTATAGTCTATAAAGTTTAAATATGGATATTTTTCTTACAAAAACCCATTGCTTCACTTCAGAAGGATTTTTTAACCCCCTAGTGCCGTGTGGAATACATTTATGATGGATGGATGCACTTTTGGATGGATGGGGCTTCAAAATCTTGGGTACCATTCACTCCCATTATAAAGCTTAGAAGAGCCAGGATATTTTTCAATATAACACCGATTGTGTTTGGCTGAATGAAGAAAGTGCTTGAGAGTAAATTATGGGATAATTTTCATTTTTGGGTGAACTATCCCTTTAACAACAGCACAAACATAATTAGCAGTGAATTTGGTAAATGTTCTGTCATGTTTTGTGGTATGTTGTTTTTCCCAATCTAAAAATCACAGAAATCATTGTGAAAACATTTAAAATTTCTAGTTTGTTACACATATCAAATGGAAATTCAGACTCACCTTGTCGTGTAAGCTCATCCCTCACAGAGCAATGTCAATTTTTAGATATTTATTTCCATCTTGCCATTGTCTAAATAATCAAGTCATAAGTGATAAACTTTAAGTGCCCAAGTATAACAAGAGGCTGTTTCTCAAATAACCTTAAAAAACCCTTTTTAAAATGACAGCTATTCATATTTTTTAAATTACATATTTAAAGTGGTGCTGCATAAAATGACCCACTGCTATTCCTGAATGAAGAATACTTCTCAAGGTTAAAATGAAAGATTTATGTATCACATTCTGCAGAGCTGCTCAAACTTCCTTATTATTTTGTTTTTGTTTTCAAAAGGTTTAGTTTTGCTAAACTGCAATTACAGAAATATCTGTAAACTTTGGTGAAATCTGACCCCGAAATCGGTAAATCTGACCCTAAAGAGACATGCTGACGTATTTAAAATTCAAAGCAAAATCCACTAATGGAGTCAGCGAAGGTGATGTGATATAAAGAGATTTGGTTCGGAAAACTTAGGAAAGACATTCAGGGTCATGTAACCACAACAGGAAAGGTTATTTTGATATAAAGACAAATGCACCCTCTCAGGTTTGTTTTGATGGGAGCCTGTACAGTAAAGGTTGAGCAGTACTGCATTGAAAGATTAACAACAGAGCTCAACAGTGGCCTTGGCTCCGGAAGTATTTTTCCCATTCTTTTTCTCCAATGTCATTTTTTTAAACTTTTTTAAATGAAACTTTTTAAAGCTGTGAACCAAACCAACCAACATTAAAAGATTTTTTCTTTTTAAAGCATTTGAAGCAAAATAGTGGTCTTTTATAACTGAATTAACTATGTACTGTATGAAGCATTACTAATGAGTTTGAGAAATGAGAAATGAAAAAATAACACTTAAAGGGAATAGTTCACTAAACAATGAAAATTCTGTCATCATTTACTCACCCTCAAGTTGTTCCAAACCAGCTTCTTTCTTCTGCTGAACACAAAAAAAATGCATTTTGAAGAATATGGTTAACCAAACAGTTAATGGGCCACATTGACTTCCACAGTATGGGAAAAGAAAAAAAAAAAAAACCTATGAAAGTCAATGGGGTCCATCAACTGTTTGGATATCGACATTCTTCAAAATATCTTCTTTTGTGTTCAACAGAAGAAAGAAATTCATACAGGTTTTGAACAACTTATATTTCCTGTTATTTGTCTTATCCTGATAGTGTTTTGTCTTTGTGTGTATGACCCTGTGCACTGTTTTATGAACAGGCCAGCTACTATGAACTCTTTATGTTTATTTTACCACCTGTATTGTGAAGGTGGTTAAATGTACTGATAAGGTAAAAAGGTAAAAAGCACATTTTGATAGTTAATTTTGATAGATCACTTAATGAAATATGCATTTATAAGTTGTATACAGGTACCAATATGTACCATAATATCTGAAAGTCTGAAACTGTCAGCATATTCTTTACAGTGAATTTCAGGCAAGCACAGCTGCCAGTATTTACTGTAAATTTAACAGGATATATATATACATATACATACACACACACACACACATATATATATATAAGAGCTTCATTTGCAATTTCTGTTTCTATGAAATTCCATGTTATTTCCAACAGCAAGTTCTCTTAATCTTTTGTAACACTTTATTTGGATGATCCACTTTAGACATTTTACTACACTGTAAAAAATTATTCTCACGATTTGTTATCACAACATTTTTTATTTTTTCAAGTCAACTTCCATAATTAATGTGGTTCAAATAACACAATATTTTGAGTTTCTATTGATTAAACCAATCGCCTTCATTGTATTAAAGATGCATTATGTAAGATTTCTGTCCACTAGAGGTCGCTAGAGGCCTATTCAAAACAAAGGCGTAGCCTGAAGACGGCAAGTTTGAGCGTGGAATCTTGGGACATGTGGTCTCCACCTAACAGCCGATGGAAACAATCAGGATAGGACTCCTGAAGAAATCATGTTCATGGATGCGATTATTAACGTTACTGTAGTATGAAGCAGAACAGGACCGAGAATTGTGGGAGCTGAACGAGGAGCTGGAGCGATTGATCAACACACGCCTCACGAGCAGCGGGACTTTTATTATGACACAGTCGCCGGCGCTGCTGAGTATGAGGTAACACAGCTCTGTTTATCATATTAGATACATTTGAGTGTGTTGAAAACGATGTTATAACGTTACTCTGTGCGTTCACTCGGCGGCTGCTGTGAGACACTGTTACACACTGCAGTAAGATAGATCGATTTTAGAATATCATATTAAATGCTGGATGGCTTGTGTTGATAAATGGCATGCAATTAATTTTAGAACGTATTGTACGATGGAGAAAATGCTGTATTACTTTTACTAAAAATAAAGCTGCATCTGATTATGCTATGTTAGCTACTTCACAAAATAGTGTTTTTCTCTGAGGAATGGTAAAGCGTGGTACTTGCAAAAAATCAAGAAATTTTGATTTAAACAATAAGACTAAACGTGTTGAGCTATATAACAATAATTCGTTTTCTGTCTATAAATATATCAAAACATTTGTTCCCTTGTCTATTAAAACATGTAAATATTAAAGCATCTTTGTTGTTTCCATGGTTTCTACAAAATAAAAGCGGAAACCGAGGGTAACGCGGGTATGACGCAATTGACAGGCGACTCCCGGAGCCTTGGTTAAAATTGCAATTTTCTCACGATTTACAAATAGTTGGAAACATTTGTAATATTTTAGGTATTCAAGTGAACAAAATATATAACACTGGTGGTTTTTGGCTATTTTACTGCAAAAATCTTACATATTGCACCTTTAACTCAAATTTTTAATTTCAATTAACTTAAAATTTGAAGGCATCCAGGTAACTTACTTTTTTAAGTTAACCCAACAATTCTTTTTTTTTTTACAGTGTACATGTCAACTACCAGTCATTAGAGTATTAGTAGACTGTCTGCTTAAAGGGTCATGAAACCCCCCTCTTTCCGTTCAAGTCTAGCTCACAATCTTTTTGAAAAATGCAACTTAAATGGGCGTGGTGGCTGTGAGAAGAGGGGAGAGGAGAGGAGAGGAAAGGGGGGAAACTCTCATCGCCAGTAGCCCATGCATATCGACTGTCACTAAAAATCAGTGGTAAAAAATTAGGAAATACTACATTAAAAAAAAAAAGAAAAAAAAAAGAAAAGTTAAAATCTAATGAAATACACTGACACTTTATTTTTGTCTTTTCAAGAGTTACTGAATGCCCTGCTACATATATCCTACAGTAATCGTAATTCTATTTAAAACATATTAATGTACATGTGTAATTACAGTCATTATAAAATATAGTTGTTTATATACACACTATACATGCTTATATTTGTAAAAAAAAAAAAAAACCTTGCGTACATAGCATAGATCTACGTGCCGAACCTGCAACAGGCTCAGTCAGTCAGGCTGCGTGTCGACTGGAGCAGAGCAAGCGACCAGTCACATTTAACTTACGCACGGCTCAACTTCCATAGGAATGAACCGAAAACACTCGCGCTTACCCGCTCGCTCCGCGCCAACGGACACGCACCGTCAGTCAGTCAGTCTCTCACACTGTTTAGTGCTGTTAACCGTCCTCGTCATTGGAAAGATCCACGTGGTGTCATGAATAATTAAGAGAGTGTCTTCTCATTGGATAAAAAACTCAGTCTCGTTAATAATTATGAAACACCGATGAGTCATCAAAGCACTATCGTGCTCTGCCACATCACAGCCTGTGACGTGGACAGGATGAAGATTTTAAACCCGGAAGAAAATAGCGTATAAAAACTAAAATGTAACCATTTCCCCCCCACTATTAAATCTAACAGATGCTAACATTGTCTTCAATGGTGTTCAACACACATACCTCTGTTAAAATCTCAGAAATTTTGGTTTAGGGTTTCATGACCCTTTAAAGGTAGGGTAGGCAATTTGTTTTATAAACACTTTTTGTTATATTGGTTGAAACTGATAGCAATCAACAGTAGATGTCGTCTAAATAAAATGTATTTCTTCTGTGGAAGTCTCAGGACAAAAAAACAAAAAATGTTCGAAAATGTTCGAAAATTGTGTGATTTCTAAATTCAGAGCCCTACTGCAGTGCTCCTTCCTTTCAACCATATTGAGTACACTTTGTTCTGTTTGCAACCATCACATTCAAAAGCATCCATTATCTTACATATTTTACCCTTGTGGTAACAATTGTTGATAGATTTGACTGTGATTTCAAGTCTTTTCTGAGATCATGAGTTCTGTTACTTTGTTTCCACAGACACTTGTCAAGACGCCATATAGTGTCTTAATCATAGTGACAAACAAATAATAAATCAATTTTTCTGAGCTGATGGCCACTTAATCCAAATAGTGACAACATATTGATGACGCATAACTATGTTTTGTTTGTTTGTTGTCTGCACCATGTCACAAAATGGTGCCAGAGTGCTGTATAAGTGGCAAATTGAAACGGCACGTTGTCTATAATGTCTATACTTACTGTAATTACGAGCCTGAAAAAAAAAGCAGCGCAGCAGCTCATTAATGCTGAATAAAGCACATTACTTCATCCCTGTTTAGAGTATGGATCTGAATAAATTAAAAAGGAAAGGTTGCTTAGGAAGGAACGAAAGTTGAACAAATGAGATATCCTTACCAGAGCAAAGCCCTTACAGTTGCTGCAGAAAGTAAAGGCCTTCTGGGACATCTGTGTCTAGGTCAATGCCGGGCAAATTGATCCCATAGAAAGTCTGCAGATTAAAAAAAAACAGCTTTACCCAGATTCTCCCTCACGCTGGCTCTCGGGCTTGAAAGAATCCGATCCTGTGATCAATTAGCCTCCCGCATCGCATGTGAATCAATTAGGGCTGGCATAGTTAAAAAAAGCGGACTTAATAACAGAAGATTACATTTCTAATGATGAGATGAGGGCAGGGCTTCTGCTTTTTTGCTCCTTATAACTTTTTAATTTTTCCTCTATGTCTCATAAGACACATTCCCCAGTGAAATCAATAGATTCACAGTGTTCTCTGATGCAGTGCTACGTCTAGTGTGTAAGTGTCCTAAGACATAATAAGATTCATCATTCTTCCCTACATAGGAATTATAGGCTCGTTCAACTTCACACCAAGAATGACTAAAAAGATAACTATAATGATGACTATATTAGCGCCCACACCAACGAACGATAATGTTCTTTTTATTATAAGCATGAACAATTGCTGCTTTAAATGCTCAAGCTCTTTAAATTTGGGTGGATTCTGATTAGCTGTCAATGTTTTTATCAGCTGGAAAAATTGTTCTGAATGTGATTTCAGTGATATTGTTCCTCTTTTATCATTACAGTTGGACCTTAGTGTGGACTTAGAATGATTATTAAAACAATTATAGTTATCATCTTTGGTGTGAACGAGTCTTATCTTGAAAAATTATAGTGACACCTTATTGCAGTTGTTCTCAACATGGTGGGTCGTGACAAAGAAAAGGAATGAAGGAAGGAAGGAAGGAAAATATGGATTGCAGGTCTGGTCTTATAGGGTCACATGCAGCATAATGCAAAATAAATAGGCTTATAATTAAATGCAACTAATAATATAATACTTCAGTAGTCAGGATAGCAAAAGAAATATGCTTAGAAACTTTTAAAATAGACAGAAAATGCTTCCAATATCTCACTTCTGCTTGGATTGTTAAAACTTTACAATAAGGTTCTATTTGTTACTACATTAGTTAACATGAACCAGCAATGAACAATACTTCTAGTTACAAAGCATTTCTTAACCCTTAAATGCATGACTGTTTCGCCAATCATTCTTACATATTCGGGTCTTTATCGACCCGGATCAATATCTCACACGGAAGGATCTCTACCTGTCGCTATAATATAAAACTCCTCTGATATTAGAGTAACAATTACAGAAGAATAAAATAAATCATATTTTGTTACCTTTTGGAGCTTGAAAGGGCTCAGTTTGAGCAGATGTTTTATGCCATCACCACTGTCCTCGTCAGAGCTCATTTCCCAGCAAATAATAGGCTAGTTTTATGTTTGAGGTCACAAATATGAGCCCATTTGCGATCTCAAACATATTCTCAAAACTACATAATTTTCAACATCTTCAAAATCAATATTTCGATCGCTAACAGCTTCACCAGATTCCAGTAACAGTTACAGTCATATTTGATTGCGTTCAGTACTTGCTCTGCAGTAAATCGCTGAGCCATTTCATGTTTTTCTTATTATTTCGTTTTCTGTCTGAATGAGGTGTCAATTCAGCATTGTGTATCAGACATTGACACCTTGTGGAATAAAGGTGAATTGCACTTATTCTGTCATCTAAGATTCAATTATTGTTGTGCAGAAAAAATATACATACACTCATACACACCTCGTGTCGTTGGCGACCCTATACAATTTTTATAAAAAATGAATACAAAAATAGGCACTCTTTTATAATTTTATGATTTTTTTCTTGTTATATTCTTTATAATTAATTGACTGAGGAAAACCAAGAAGGTTAATGACTAACTTTAAAAAATGAATTAGGAGGAGGGTAGTGAATGATGTCCCGGGTCACTAAAGACCCGGGGGATGCATTTAAGGGTTAAACTCAGTTAAGGTTCATTTATTTACTACATTATTAAAATCGAAAGTTGTATCTGTAAGGAATATTTGTGCTTGGTCGGTGTCGTTGTGTCGGTTTTGTTTCTTTTGCGGTTGTAGGCAGTAAGTACCTTTTGAAATAACTGAAATCATGTGGTGAATTTATATAGAACAGAAATGCGGTCAAGACCTGCCTAGAACTACTTTAGCCGTGCGTTTCCAGTATGTGAAAATAATTGCACATCTTAAGGCAGGAACACACCAAGGCGACGTTCGGCCGTCGGGCAGTTTTTGTTCGTCGGCCGACTGAAGCCGCTTTTCCACTGCACACGACATTCGCATCCGTTAGTTTTGTTGCATTTCGCCCCCTAGCGGCAGTCGCACGGAACTTTGAAATTGGTAGTGAAGCAACCGTTACCCTCGATCGGCTTATTCACCGTGGGTTTTAATGAATGTAACGTTAATGCATGTATGAATATATCCATACAAAGCAAATTACCCTCAATACATCTAAAATAAAAACATAGTAGATTTTATAGAGTTAATCAACGTAAAAATTTATTTAAAAATCATAAAATATCTTTTTTTAAACATAATTATTAATAACCACCATTTTACAGAAATAGTGTTTACAGAATAACGTTAAAGTGTTAAAATATTGATATTTCTAACTTCGCGCTAATATAGTTATTAGAATACATCATATCCGGTCGGCCAGTCGCATACGGTCTAGCTGCAGAAGTTCAAATATTTCAACGCATCCGAAGCTCAAATCGGATCTGAAATTTCCGCATTCGCATATGATCAGAACTCCACGCAGCCCCCGTACTACTCTCCATTGGAAATGAATGACTTCCGGTCCAACGGCTGTCGTTCGTCGTGTGCAGTGGAAAGGTGGCTTAAGTTTTCTCAGTGTGTTCCGCAGCGTCGGCAGAAGTTGGTCCTTTTTTTTTCTCGGCCGATTCGAAATGTTGAATCAGCGTCTGAGCTCGTCGTTCAGTCAGGTCATCTGATCATTCTGATTGGCTGTTCAGCTACTGCCACCTGCTGGTACGGAAAGACATTTCATCTTGCACAGGCGCAGAACGGACGTGCTACTTGGCCGTCGGCTGTTTAGCGTTGGTTTGGTGTGTCAGGCCAACTTTGGACACAGACGCTGCTGACGTGAGCCAACCCCGCAGTCTGCTTTCGTCGCCACTAGTTTGTCGCCGTCGGCTTGGTGTGTTCTCGCCTTAAGAACGTTTCAGATTTGAGCATTCAACAGCCCTGAAGTATAAGTTAATAAAGCAGTAATCTCCAAGAAGCCAAGAAGTCGTTTTTGCTTTTATAAAACGGTTATTCCATTATATACAAATTTTAAAGCAAATATGTATTTATCGTTGCAACCTTCATGAAGTAAAATCACTAAAAGCCTTCCTTCTTCTGGAAAAAATAGTCCCAGACCTTAAACAGCAACAGAATGTGTCATCTCGTGGAGATCAACTAAAAACAGACTAGGAAAATTTAGATGGTGGCAAAGACTTTTTGAGTGAGTCAGTCAGTAATGAAGACTTTTATTTTGAAAGGACTGATACTGTTGTGAGCACGATAAAACCCCTTAACTGTTAAGAGGACAGTTGACCTCTACAGGTCAAAGTTTGAACTAAATTGTCATATACAATATGCTAGTGCAAGTATATAACAATTAGTTCAAACTTTGACCTGTGGAGGGCAGTAATACACTTAGTAGTGTCTACACTGCCAGAATTCAAATAGAGAAGAAGAAGAAGAAGAGAGCTAGTTCAAGATGAGCATTTATGGTTAAAACGTATATAATTAAAAAAAAATTTTTTGAAAATGAGCGATATTTTCTCTAGATAAGACCGTTATTTCTAATCTGGGATCGCGTAGAATGTTTTGAAGCTGCAATGAAACTGCAATTTTGACCTTCAACCGGTTTGGGCTCCATTGAAGTCCAATATAAGGAGAAAAATCCTGGGATGTTTTCATCAAAAACCTTAATTTCTTTTCGACTGAAGAAAGAAAGACATGAACATCTTGGATGACATGGGGGTGAGTAAATTATCAGGAAATTTTAATTTGAAAGTGAACTAATCCTTTAAGAACAAAAACCTGACAAAAGTCTTAAAATAAAACATATGACCAATGTTTTGAGGCATAGTAACCATAGTGTAAGTGAAACTTGCAACACTGTTGTAAATAAAAGCTGTTAAATTCTCCATAAACAATTTTAGTTGCCATTTTTAGTGCTGTATTGATGTTCCTCCCACAGGTGTAAGTTGTCTGTCGCCGTCTCCCTCCACAGTACAAATATTGATCACCAACAACACGTGGTCAATTTTTTCCATTATATTCTTGTACTCCAGCCATTTGCACTGTTTGTCAAAGGGAAGGATGCCATCCACCAAGCTGTGCACTGCGGAAACATCTGAAGTGCCAGAAATATTTAACGGCCTGTTTATTTTTGTTATCAATGCTTTTTTTCCCATATCTCATGAGTCTTAAATAGCAACTGAGAGGCAGTAATTAGTGAGAAAAAGCTCTAAGGAGAGATAATTGGGTTTGGTAGACATAGTTACAAGGAAGTAGTTTAGTTGCAGGAATCTTCTGTCTGTCAGAGAGCCAATTAACGGCATCCGACTGGATCCAAAACATCCTTTGTAAAAACTGCTGCGAGGTAAGTGTGTAAATGAGTTGCATTTATGCTTAGAAATATATTGAGGTTAGGTAAAGGAAGGCATAGTGGATGTGAAAGGTCATTTTGACCGAAGTTTAATTATGTGGACAGGCTTTTTAAAATGCTGTGCAACACTTACTAGATGTTCTCCACTTCTCTGAGGATAAGGAAAGTTGGACAGTCTTGAAGCTCCTTTAAGATTCAAGGAAGGCTATATGCACGGTAATAAATAACACATTTTGTATCGCCCTGGAAAAAAATGGAGGCTTGCTATATTTGGAACATGGTACACCTGCTCAGATTCAGCTCATAAATTATAGCAACTTGCCAGCTTGGCATTTTTATATGCTAGACTCACCTGGAAATGTCTAGACTCACCTGAACAGAAAATACATGTGACACACATTCTTGAGTTACATGTTTAGTTTTGCAAACAGTAGGATTAATTCACCAAAACTGTAATCATTTACTTGCCCTCTTTTTGTTCCAACAACGTCAAACCCATATGACGTTCTTTTTACCATAGAACATAAAAAGAAGATATTTTACAGAATGTCCATGCTGCTCTTTTCCATACAATTAAATGCATAAAGTGAACAGGGACTATCAAAATGCTATGAAACACAATATTCCAAGTCTACTGAAGTTATATGATAGCTTTATGGGAGAATCGGACCAAAAAAGCACTGTAAGGGCTCATTCACACAGAACGCATTTTTGCTTTGAAAAATGCGAGATGTGGACAGTGGAATGGGGAAAAAAACGCATGGTCTCGAGGTGCGTTTTTTGAAAGTTTAACTGATTTTAACTTGAGCACTGCGTTAAAAGACGCTTTAAAAGATGCAAGACACGAGCGCAACGGTTTTACACATCCGTCTAGCGCATTTACACAGTAAAACAATGGAAAAGTAGCGCATTGGAATGGAAGAGTGCATTCTGTATGAAGGCCCCCTAAAGGCCGGAGCACACCAAGACGACGGTCGGCCGTCGGGCAGTTTTTCTTTGTCGGCCGACTAAGTTTTCCTCGGCTGAAGTTGGTCCTCGTTGGCTTTTTTTCGGCCGATTCGACATGTTGAATCGGCGTTGGACCTCGTCGGGCCATACGATCATTCTGATTGGCTGTTCAGCTACTGCCGCCTGCTGTTTCAGAAAGGCATTTCATATCACGCATTGTTTAGCGTCGGTTTGGTGTGGCTGGGCAACTTTGGACACAGACGCTGCCGACGTGAGCAAACCCCCACAGTCTGCTTTCGTCACCACAAGTTCGTCGGCGTTGGCTTGGTGTGTTCTGGCCTTTAGATATGAGAACCAATGGCGTGTCTTTTAAATTAAGCCAAGATGTGCCAAATTTGAATATGCGCATATGCAAACAACATTTTTGGTACTTGTTTGATGTCTCAAATTCCTAAAAAAAACATTAAAATAGAAAATCGCGAGATTAAATTGTGACAAGATTTCTTGTCAAGGTGAAAGGTTTTCTCGCTATATTGCCATGACGGAGTGTGAGGGTGAACTTAAGATAGAATATGCCACCGCTACATTTACATTACACCTCCACTGTCATTTTGCTTTTTGTAGTAATAAAAAAACCCCCATTTCATTCAGTTGGATAACGCTCGGTTCAATTCCATCCAGCTCATCTAACATGAGCAGCAGAGTCGTACGTAGTGCAACAGGAATCGGAGTTCACTGATCATGTGATGAGAGTAAGTGACTGACAAGACCATGGCGGAGGATTCATTGCACAACAGAGCCTAAAAGCACTTGACAAATATCTGATCGTGTAGAATGCGCACTCAGCACCACTGCTCCCTATTCACAGTGTAAGCGCAATTGCAAAATAGAAAGCGAAAGTAAAACGCGAGCGCGCATTCAAACACGATTTCAATACCCCGCATTTTGAAAGCTATCTCCCAATATGAAAGCTATCTTAGTCTGGGCTGTGTAGTTGTAACCATCTCTTCGCTCTGTATCAAAAATTTGATCTCTATTTACACTTTGAATATTGAGAGAGTACTTTGATAATGGTTACACTTATTGTTTGCAGTTAATAATACTGAGAGAAAACTGTGTTATTCATTTTTATCTATACTTTTTTTATTTGTATGATCAATTTGTGGAAAGGAGTTCAGTTAGGAGGTCAAAAGCTGGTCAGTTGAGTAAGTGGCAAAACCTTTTACAGTGTTTGAGTATTGTTGTCTTTTACTGCATATGATAATTCATACTCAGAAAGTAGAACTGAAATGACATTCATTACAAGATGATTAGTTAAAACATTTCAAATACACCTGCAGAATATTTTTTCTAGTCATTTCTTGTCATTGAGTAGCCCGAACCCCGCCCACAACATTTTTTGGACGGGAAGTTCGGTCTGGACTCGTTCCATTGTGGAGTAATTATGCTCGGCTCCCAGAAGGCCGAGCCAATCAAATTGCTAGGGCGGGCTTTAATCGATGATGGACAGGCTATCTGCGGTTACGTAACCACCCACGTCATCAAAGAGCGCTTGGGTTGAATTGGTTTTCACCAACGATGACTGCAGCTGGAGAAGTAAGATGTTTAGATTCTGCTATCACGTCTGTAATAAAAGAAATCGACAGCGCATTAATTTTAAAAGACGGACAAAGAACCGCAATCAAGGCATTTGTCGATGGGAAAGATGTGTTTGCCGTCCTTCCAACGGGATTCGGCAAAAGTTTAAGTACAAGTTTAACATACGTCACTTACTGCGTTGCTCTGATTGGTTGTAGGTCAAGACACGCCCCATAATTCAAGTGCAATGGAGCAGTATCAGACTCACATTCTGCCTAGAATATGAGTATGACGAAGTCAGGCTAGTCATTGAGGATTTCCTAAAAAAATCTTGTGAACTCAATCATGTGTCTCGTCACACCCCTACAAATTTCATTATTGGTTACTGACAGAGTGCAACAAAGAAATGAAGCACAATCATTTTTTTGACAATAATTTTGATAAAATATTAGTTGTTGGACATTACATTTAGCTTTTAAATTATTATTATAATAATAGACAGATAATCAACAGATTAATCGATTATAAAAATAATTGTTCGTTGCAGCTCTACTGTGAATTACTGTGAATATTTCATAAATGTCCAAACACCCAAGAGCCCTCCACATTTCAAAAACATTCCTTTATTATAAATAAATTATTTGTATAAAAAAATTGAATCGGCATGCTTCCAACATGGCATTTGCACACTCACAACCCAAGGTTATAGACCAGAGTAGCCAATACAAGAGACAAACGCATTTTCCAATGCAAGTCTGACACCGTGGGACAAGAATGAAAAAATTTTCACAACCACAAAATACTTACAATTAGAATAACATGTAACATGGTCGACTCCAATATTTGTTCTGTTTCTTTAAACTTTTGTATTTTTTTCTCTTACCCCTTTGCCAGTGTCCTGTTTTATTGGCTGCCCACTTAAATGGCAGCTTTTGTCTCCATTTTTTTGGATGGCCGCCTAGGCTTTCTTATAAAATATCCAGGAAAAAAGTCCAAGAGTCCATCCTCTTGTCCACAAACAACACTGATGTCTCATGCTTGGGTTTCAGTCATTGGATCCTGTTCTGACGGAGCTTGCCAGATCCATGCCAACCCATTTTCAGGATGTGCAGTCATATGGCATGATTGGTGTAGCTGACGTAGGTTGTTTTTGTGGACGGTGCTGAAAATGAAAATAGCCAGTTAAAGAAGACAGCTGTATATCGGAAGACTGCAAGAGATGAGAGAATTGCAGTATATTGAGTTAGTTCAGTTTGAGGGCTGGGGAACTTATAGATTCTGAGTGTAGCTCTGTGACCATCAGGATGAAATTCTCACTTTGTTCCATAGATTGAAAATGATTTTGCTTCTTGCTTTGATTTAAAGGTAGGAAGGAAAAACTGAGAAAGTAATAACACTCTTTTGTAATGCCTTTATCTTGTGCCCTTTTTAGAGAAAAGGCTTGAGTTGTGACTAAAAAAGAATTCTAATTAAATTAAATCAAAATGAACCCTTATTTTAGACATTATACACTCATTTTTGCAAACAGAAAATATGCACCTAAATTACAGGCATTGCTCAACCTTCATGTTGTACAAACCCATTTGAGTTTCTCTCTTCAAAAGGTGAATTTCGGCCACTCTTGACAATATCATGAAAGTGTATAAGAACTGGGACTGGCAGGCTCTTAAATGATAAAAAAGCACCAGAAAATCATAAAAATGGCCCATATGCAATATATTCAGCCTTCTGATAGCTTTATGACAAACAAACTGAAATTTTGTAGACAAATCATGCTTTTAGTTGGAATGATTAGTTTATAAAACAGCAGTTAAGGAGATTTTTAGTGAAAAATGACTTAAATTTCAGTCTTCAGTCTTGCTGAATGTTAATAGAGGATTTGAAATATACTATACTAGTCATATGGACACTTTTATGGTGCTTTTGTATAATTTTTGAAGCTTGAAATCTCTAGTCCCAGTTAATTGAAAATGTATAAATAGCACATTATTCAAAATGTATGTCTTTTGTGTTTAACACAAGAAAGTAAGTTCATGGTTTCGGAATGACATCAGGGTCAGCAAATGATGAAAGAATTTTCATTTTTGGACTATTCCTCGGCCAATATTCTCTTAAAGGATTAGTTCACTTTCAAATAAAAATTTCCTGGTAATTTACTCACCCCCATGTCATCCAAGATGTCCATGTCTTTCTTCAGTCGAAAAGAAATTAAGGTTTTTGATGAAAACATTCCAGGATTATTCTCATTATAGTGGACTTCAATGGAGCCCAAACGGTTGAAGGTCAAAATGACAGTTTCAGTGCAGCTTCAAAGAGCTTTAAACGATACCAGGCGAGGAATCTAGAGAAAAAAAACGGTCATTTTCAAAAAAAAATACAAATGTATATGCTTTATAAACACAAATGATTACCTTGCACGTGCTTCCGCTTTCCGTATTCTTCAAAAAGCTTACGCTGTATGTCCTACACCTTCCGTATTCTACTTACGGAACGAACGCAAGCGCCAGTTCCATTTTTTTTTAAGAATGCGGAAAGCAGAAGCACATGCAAGGGGATCATTTATGTTTATAAAGCATATACAGTTGTATTTTTTTTAAAGAAAATGATTTTTTCACTAGGTAAGACCCTTATTCCTCATCTGGTATCGTTTAAAGCCCTTTGAAGTTGCACTGAAACTGTAATTTTGACCTTCAACCGTTTGGTGCCCATTGAAGTCCACTATAAGGAGAATAATCCTGGAATGTTTTCATCAAAAACCTTAATTTCTTTTTGACTGAAGAAAGAAAGACATGAACATCTTGGATGACATGGGGGTGAGTAAATGATCAGGAAAATTTTATTTGAAAGTGAACTAATCCTTTAAGGTTCAGTCACATTCAGGAGCATAACCACCATAGACATTGAGGGGGAAGACAAGTCCCCAGTAATAATTAGAAATGCCAAATTATTTAATTTAATATTACAGGTTTATGATAGAAATGCTAAATGACCAACAGCAGTGATGCAAACTCACCGTTTTTACGCTTTAATCAAATTTCGCCATTTTGAATTTTAAATATGCTATTATTAACATGATTGATATAATTCATAACTGAACGAGACAAAAAATGTTTTGCATTTTTTGATGTATTAGACATACGAATAAGAGTGAATATGTGCATGGTTTAAAATAAAATATTATTTGCAAATAGTTTAAATTGATTGATTACTTCACAGGTACAATTAGACCAAGAACTTCTTTTACCGTTCTTATTTCTTTTTATTTAAATTCCTTTTAATCCTTTAAATTTTTATTCTTATTAGGGCTGTCAAACGATTAATCGCGATTAATCGTACACAAAATAAAAGTTTGAGTTTGCATAAAATATGTGGGTGTACTGTGTGTAATTATTATGTAAATATAAATACACACAAATTAATGTATATATTTAAGAGAAAAGTGTTATTTATGTACAAAATATTTTTATTTATATATAATATAAATTATATACAAATATAAATAAATACATATACTTGTAAATATTTCTCAAATATATACATGAATGTGTTTGTATTTATATATACATAATAATTACAAACTTTTATTTTGTATGCGACTAATCGCGATTAATCGTTTGACAGCCCTAATTTTATGAATAAAAAGTAATCCCCCTCCCCCCAAAAACTGTTGTTCACGAATTTTCGCAGGCGAAATCCAGTAATTTCAACAGGAATCGCTCAATTTCATGTAGGGGTCAAAGATTTCCCCATGTAGATTTTGCGATTTCAAGTTGTTACCGGGGCTTGGTTTAAAAAGTGGCTTCTCTATGAATGGTGCTTCATACATCACTACACTATTAAGTGGATCTGCAAAATTGTGCTGAAAATTGGCTAATGTAACCACACATTTACACTTCAAATGTTGATCTATTAATGGGCCCATATTGCTACTTATGACTAAAATCTGTACAGAACTGGCTCACAACAAAACTGATTAGCATATTTTAATACTGCACCTACGGAACACAAACTAAACATACTGAGAAACACCAAAACATGTTTGTCCTCCAAATGGCATTCTCTACATTCATTACATGGCACATTTGACTCTCAT
The DNA here is from genome assembly GCF_024489055.1 of Chanodichthys erythropterus. Lineage (NCBI taxonomy): Eukaryota > Metazoa > Chordata > Actinopteri > Cypriniformes > Xenocyprididae > Chanodichthys > Chanodichthys erythropterus. The sequence continues at coordinate 17,827,860 of NC_090244.1, forward strand.
TATGAACTGGCCCAGTATTAGAGCCCTTTAGTCGAGGGGTCACGGCACATTAGTGAGGGTCTGAACATTTGCATTAACTTTTACACAGTGCTGTGGGCCCGTGTATGCTGCCCTTGCCCTGGTTAATGATCGGATCCCTCATGTAAAAGGTAACACCACACTGGCTGCTGAAGTACAGTCTGTTGCCATGAGCTTGCAGACAGTAATTCAGATTCCCTCAGATGTAATTTTATAAGAGATCTAGTGCTACAGTCAGACAATGCAGACAGCATAGCTAATGAATTCGCAATGATACTCTAGTGAATGCAGGCTTATCTGCTCCATTTCCTCATAATAAAAAGCTTCAGATTACAAGATAAATACCAAATAGAGTAACCAATGCAAACATTTTAGAAGCATTGAAGTTATCAGTTCATTAACACAAAGATCATGCACAGTTTAGCCACCATTGAAGGAATAGTTCACCCAAAAAATGGCATTTCGGTAATAAACTGTATGTTTACTTTGTTAAATATATTAATGTAATGCATGGGGGTCAATGACATATAAGAGTATGCATGATAAAGAAAAGGGTTAAAAAATCTAGTATAAAAATATGTCAAATGTCATGTGGTGCAACCACAAAGTAAAAAGTAATGAAATATTTTTCCGATACCTCGAACACATTTGTGTACACGTTATTTTCAAAAAATACATTTTTCAAAATATAAAAGTTTTTACATTTATGTGCACCACATCCGAACTTGCTTTAACATAAAAAAATTCAAGGACTTATTGACGTTAACAAACTGTCATTAAGATCTGTAGGGGTCATTTCTATGATTTTATGTTTTATTCCATATATATTTATCTAAGACAGTGGTTCTCAACCAAGGGGGTCTTACCACCTCAAAATTTTCAAAGTGAACTTCAATACAGAAACTAAAGACATGATTTGTATTTTTAATGTATTTTCAAATAAATTAATAGATGTCATTGATCCATGTGCTACATTAACATTTTAACAAAGTGTGCATGATAGAGAAGACTGTACTCACTACTATTGTCCACACTCTCACAGAGTTCGGTTTTCACCTCTCCATTGGGCCGTTCACTGGCCAGCTGGCTGAGCTTGTTTGTCATGGTGGCAGCGGTGACGATGGCCTTGAAGCTGCGCTTGCGTTTGGGCACATTTTGCTCCGGGTGCAGGATAATGATGTAGACTTTGGGCATGTAGAGCATCCCCAGAGACACGGACGCACTCAGGCTCAGTGAGACTGTAAGTGTGGCCGTCTGAATGTACATCTACAGTGAGTAAAGAAGAAGGTGAGATCAACAGTTACAGTATGGCAACAAAAGTGCGCCGCCCTATAGGCGACAAAATTTCTAATGAAACTCAAAACCATATTTTCTTGTTTTAATGTAACACACACACACACACAAATTAATTTTTGTCTCTTAGGAACATTCTTATAAACTTTTTGGAATTGACCCTTCACCAGGAGTTTGATTGACAAGCGATCTAACAAATCATAACGCCGAATCCGCCATTTTGTCTGAAAAAAGCGATGGATCTTTTTACTGCATGTGGCGTGACAGCACCATGGCTTGTCAGACAAAGCAACAGTAACTAAGGGGGGCAGGTCTTTGTGAAGGGTACGGAAGAGGATTAGGGCCAAGCAATAATAAAAAAATAAAACCATCTCGAGATTAAAGTTGTTAAATTTCGAGAAAAAAAGTCGAGATATAATGTTGAGAATAAACTCATTAAATTACGAGAAAAAACGTGTTAAATTTCAAGAAAATAGTCAGAGATAAAATGTTGAGAATAAACTCATTAAATTACGAAAAAAAAACGTGTGAAATTTCAAGAAAATAGTCTGAGATGAAATGTTGAGAACAAACTCATTAAATTGCGAGAAAAAAGTCATTAGATTATGAGAACAAATTCGTTAAATTTCGAGAAAAAAAGTCGAGATAAAATGTTGAGAATAAAGTCATTAAATTACGATAATAAAGTCGTTAAATTACGAGAATTTAACAACATTTTTCTCAAATTTTACGAGTTTTTTACATTTTATTTCGACTTTTTTCTCAAAATTTAACGACACTTTTCTCATAATTTAACAAATTTGTTCTCGTAATTTAACAACTTTTTTCTCTTAATTTAATGACTTTATCCTTAACATTTTATCTCAACTTTTTTCTCGTAATTTAATGAGTTTATTCTCAACATTTTATCTCGACCTTTTTATCAAAATTTTACACGTTTTTTCTCATAATTTAAGAGATTATTCCTGACATTTTATTTAGACTTTTTTCTCAAAATTTAACGAGTTTTTTCTCGAAATTTAACAACTTTAATCTCGAGATGGTTTCTTTTTTGTTATTGCTTGGCCCTAATCCTTTCCCGTAGAAGGGTCAACTGATCTTAAGAAATTTCTTAACTTTCATGAAAAGATCTTTGTTGGTTTCTAGGACTGCATTAGGATCCTCCTTTAATGTAAGTCTATGTTTTTTTTTTGCTTTTGCTTTAATGTCCACCACCTTAGCACACCTCTCCTCAACAAGCCACACAATTTGATGTATCATTCATGGCCGTAGCCGTTGTGCGGGATGAGCTGCGCACCAAATTTGGGTTAGGGATTTGTCAGATGCTAAAGTAGCTAGATGGTTAACGCAGCAAGCGATGACTTATTGCTAATATTGTTATATTAGTGGATTATTTAGTTAGAATGTAAATGTTAATGTTAATTTTACCAGGGGAGCCCTGCAAAAAATGTGGATTTTACCCCCCGGAACGTGATTTTTACCGTGGTGCTGTTTCGAAAACCAGTATAAACAAACACCAAAGAAGAGTATCCCAGAGGACAGAAGAGTGGATGCTGTGTTCTTGTTATCTGACCACTTTAGATCACAATCGGAAGTTATTACAAGCACTCAATAATGGTCTACAATAGGTTTTGAGCAAAGACATTAATAATTACATATATTTTTAAGTGATTAGCTTGATGCTAATTGTACCTCTAATTATATTTTAAGATGTATTCTTCCAAGCATTATAGATAGTTTGTGTTTCTGATGTAGTACCAAACTTTATTTATCTTAATTTATTACTGTATAATGCAGCAGATGATGTTAAAGCCATATACGAGACACATACATGGGGAAAAGTGCATTCATTGCTGGTCGGTGCCACATAGCGTGCAGGCGTGAATTATCAGAAAAGTGGTCATTCGTTTCTTGAGCCGATTCGCCTCGCTTTTTTGCATCACACTCAGTGTGAAAGGGCCTTTAGGATCAAGTTTGACTCCATTTTGGCACACTTTTCACAGTCCAGTCAAATCCCATCCAACATTTTGTCAAACATCTTAGCAATTTGAATAATTCTAATGTTTACCAATTCACAAAGCTTGAAAATAGGGTGTAACCATATGCCCCAAGCAAGACAATTTAAAATGATTCATCCTTGCCCATGTCTGAGAGTTTGATAAATGGCTAATCTCGCTAACAAATATATTACTGCTTTCCTTACCTTGGGTGCGAGTGATCAGTAAGCTAACGAGCAGTAAATGATAACATATGCCTGGTGTGGGTGAAGCAGATGATAAAGCTCCTCACGTTTATATTAAGAGAAATAGGGTGCTGAGAATGAATGAGCCGAGGTTTTTAGGTCAGGGGTGGAGAATCTAGAGCACCGCAAGTTGTCACTCCATACTACTACTTAGAAGAGACTGAAATCAAATTAACTGTATTGTTTAGTACTGACATGGAGGTAAACACATCAGCACTGGATTTCATGTACTGCCTCTCTGAGACAACAGAGCTTTGCCATCCTGTCAAGGAAATGTGACTGTGCACAATACTCACTGAATCTCCTTTCTGAATTTTAATTTAATTCAAGTCTAACCTTGTGACCCCAGTACTACTCTTTTGTGCAAGTCTCCATACTGCCAGACAGTATAAGCAAGGCCACTCGTTGAAAAATAAATGGGAGAAACTGCCAACATACTGTAGTGGCTATGGCAATGGAAATACTTGCATTTTAAATAAAAGAAGCAATTGCTTTTTTGGCAAAGGTGCTGTCTGGCCTTCAGAATTTCTAATAGAATGATAATGTATTTTAGCTGAAGAAAAAAAGAAGAAAAAAAAGAAAAGAAACTGTTTTGCTGGTCACCCAGCCTGGGGTGCATTTCCAAAAAGCATCGTTAGCCGAGTATGATCGCAAGTTCAGTCCTTAACAACAGAGTTCAACAATTCAGCCTTTCTTAAAATCAAACGAACATTTGCAAACTTGTGTAGGTGGTTCTACAGCTCTTGACCTGTGAAACATGCAAACATGCAGTGCAATTTATATAGTTCATTCCTTTATACATTTAATTCCATATCTTTATATCTGTCAACGTGTCAACAATTAGCGCTGTTTTTGTAGATTGTGTATGTCTATAAATGCGTAAGGGAACTCTGGAGTATGACGTAAGAGGGAACCCATGATTAATCAATCATCAAATGAAGTAAAAAGACAGGAAACAAAAGAAAAGTAGTCCTCAGCCATGTTATCCATGTTCACTACAGCAACTGGGTAACTTTAGAGGTCTGGTACAAATATGATATACAAAAATACATAGGCTACAGGTGCATATGTATGCACGATTAATCATTAAAATATTGCAATCTCGGTTAAAACACGCAATCTTATTCCTAAACTAACGATTTTGCTGGTTGTTAAACCTTTAAAGTTAAGATCATGCTGGATTATTAATTTAAACCTGCTTTCGCACTGCTGCTGATCCAGAGAGAGCAGCGCTCAAGCTATAGGTCTGAAACAGCTTCACAAACATTGTTTTCAGTTAACAGTATTGCTATTACTTTGTTGCAAACATACGAAAATATTGGGCTTAAAGTTTATAGTCCGGATATAAACACTGATGTTGCAGCAATCGCTATCAAAATGAGTAATTGACCTTTGAAACTAATGTTACGCTTGGTAAAGATTGTATCTATTACACTGTTAAGCCTGTAGGTGGCGACCAGTGAGTGTCAAAATGTATTAGATGAAATTCGTTCAAAAACTCTGAAGGAAACAAGTCTTTATTCATTAAAGGTGCTAAAGAGGATGTTTTGTTTTATACATTTTTGCAATATTACTTGAAACTGTCTTTACTAACTGATAAAAGACTATTTATTAGGTGCCCTGAAGGAATCATATTAATATACATCATCCGTGCACGAGGTAGGGCCTTAAAAACATCAGCCAATCATTTACGCGATCATCGCGTAAATGATTGGCCCTCTGGCTTGTCAATCACTGCCATGACGTTCCTTGTGAGAGACGAGCGCGGCTGCGCGCTCCAGTAACTTTCCACTCTCCACAGGCGCCGCATGCAATGTTTTTGTCAGGAGACAGGAGTAACAACTGCAGATTAAGAGTTACCTGCGGTGAGTCCGACATAATGAATCCACTAACACGACACAGCGAATACCGGTGGTAAACACTCGTGTTCCAATACTTGTGCACGAGTTTTGGGAGGCGTTCCCTCGAAATGAGCTATGAAGGAGGGGGGTTGTTCTTACGCATGCACTCATTTCAAAAACTCACTAACAGTCTTTGGTTTCTCAGTCGACGAAAAGATCCTCTTTAGCACCTTTAATTTCAAACAATATTTTACATAAATTAATTTAAATTAAAAAAATATTTCATCCCTTAAATCCATACCTCGGGTCTTTAGTGACCTGGGACGTCATTCACTACCCTCCTCCTCATTAATTTTTTAAAGTTAGACATCAACCTTCTTGGTATTCCTCAATCAATTTATTATGAAGAATATAACAAGAAAAAAATCATGAAATTATTTGAAAATTATTATTTTTGTATAATTTTTTTGTAAAAATTGTATAGGGTCGAGGTGTGTATGAGTGTACATATATTTTTTTCTGCACAACAATAATTGAATATTAGATGATGGAATAAGTGCAATTCACCTTTATTCCACAAGGTGGCAATGTCTGATACACAATGCTGAAGTGACAACTCATTCAGACCGTAAACTAAATAATAAGAAAAACATGAAATGGCTCAGCGATTTATTGCAGAGCAAGTACTGAACACAATCAAATATGACTGTAACTGTTACTGGAATCTGGTGAAGCTGTCAGCGATCGAAATATTGATTTTGAAGATGTTGAAAATTATATAGTTTGAGAATATGTTTAAGATCGCAAATGGGTTCATATTCGTGACCTCAAACATAAAACTAGCCAATATTTGCTGAATTCACTGGGAAATAAGCTCTAACGAGGACAGTGGTGATGACATAAAACATCTACTCAAACTGAGCCCTTTCAAGCTCCAAAAGGTAACAAAATATGCTTTATTTTATTCTTCTGTAATTGTTACTCTAATATCAGAGGTCATCAGATCCTTCCGTGTTAGATATTGATCCGGGTCGATAAAGACCCGAATATGTAAGAATGATTGGCGAAACAGTCATGCATTAAAGGGTTAATAGACTCATAATATTTATAAATCGACTCATTATAACATAAAATTTAACATTTTGTCAGAACCTCAAATAAGTTAGGCTACATATTATTTTGTCTGGTTGTCTAATGTTTTGTTTTCAGAACCATGGGACAAACGTGATCTCTATATCTGTCTCTAAAAAAATACAGATTATCCAGAGTCATAAATTAAGCTTAAAAGAAAATATATCTGGCAACCAACTTATAGGCTACTATTAGCACTAATATTAAAATGTACAGTCTTACAGACTAGGATGAAGTCATTATGTAGCCTACATTAACAAGAATTCGGGGCAATTATAATGCATGGAGGGTTCTGAAATGTTTTCTTATTTAAAACGTGCCACTTCTCATCCACGCCCCTCTAACACCCTCAAGTTTAGGAAGCTAACAACTTAGCCTACTAGCTTAGCTTAGCTAGTCTGATGGCTGTTTTTTTCAGCTGGTCAGACTTTGGCTACCAGCTAAATTGGCCTAACATCCCCTAGACCAACTTGGCTTACTACCTTAGCTTACTTAGTATATACTACAGTCCAAAAAAATTTACTCAATGTTGTGCATAAACATAACAATTTCTCTCCAGAAGTTATGAGTGAGGTAACACTTAACCCCCTCACATAAGTACTCGTCAATGTGGAATGTAAAATCTGAATGTTTTCTTTCCATTATTATCCAGTGTCCTGTACTACTAGGATAAAACGCTGTTTCGTAACATTCCTCATTTGTATGTTGCTGTAGATAAAAGCGTCAGCTAAGTGAATAAATGTAAATGTATTTCAGCTATACCCATTACTAAAAGGTGCATAAAATCAAGCACAGAGCCATGCAATCTCCACTAAGAAACATTAAAATCAAATAAATGTCGCATAATTTTACATCTGCAACAAAATGAGCTCAAATACATCAAGAATACGTCGCATATTCCTATAGCGTATCCTGAAAAGCACTTGTGTATGTGTTTATATATTTTTATGTGCCTATTGTAATTCACAGCGTCAGTCAGTAGCACCAAAACAGCAGGGGTAAAAAAAGAAAACACACTCTTAAAAAGCCATACGAAGAAGTAAACTCCATTTAACTAAAGATCTTTGGGGAGCTTAAGTGGTTTAAAAATCAATGCCACAGCATGCGACCGGTGAACGAATAAACACAACCAACTATAAGCTGGAACTCATTCAAAATGTCTGTAAAACTGCAGATGACTCATCTAACTCTGATTACCCCCGGCAGGCATCCTTTCCTCATCTTTTCATCTGTTCCCCTCTATTCAACTGTACTGCAAAGTGAGGGAACTGACAGAAAACCAATGGATATAGTTCCTTCCCACACAAGCAATCCCAATACTAAATGTACAATTGGTCCCTCTCAATGAGGAAATGCACAAGCAGTAATGCAGAAAATAAGCAGAAATGAGGAGACGCGCACAAGGTTCAAATTACACGCCATGCATAGCTGTAAAGAAACTTGGAAGTTTTAATGAGCACAGAGTGAGGAGATGTGAATAAGAGAGACATGCCTCAATAAAATACTCATATCTGTGTCCTCATATTGCAGCGGCTTATTGCAATAATCTTTTTAACATCAGTGAGGGCGAAAGAAATAAGCCCATGAGAGATAATGGAAACGGGAAATACGCTCAACGGATTTCTTTCCATTTGGACTCAGTCTTTTGTCATGTGGAGGAATGAAAAAATTTGAGGGAAACAATTTCCTCTTTTACATAACTTTTAATTTAATTCCACCCTGAGGGCCAGCTGTTTACCACAACGTTTGTTTTCATAGTGTTTGTTTCTCAAAATGAATGCTAGAGTGCTTTTATGTTAAATTTTGTGGTTCCGCTAATCCCTTGTGTATGTGAAGCCACATCACTGAGCAAAAATAGCCTATCATAACTCACTTATGCTAATCTAAGTGAGATATGCTATCTAGCAGATGATAATTAAATGTTGGAAAAGCTGAGTGGAAGATTTTGACATTTTGTGCTATATATAGACTAAAAAGCTGGCTAATTTGCTTATCTAAAATATGTAAAATCAAGCTAAATGATACTTGAGCTCAGTGAAAAACCTGTATAATTACATAAGTATGACTACAAATGCCTTACATTTGCAAGCCAGAAACATACTGTGCAATCAGGGACACAAATGCTTGACCAACGCATTGCACTGTGTAGCTGTGACGCTAACAGACCTGAGAGAATCCTGACTGTAGAAGAAGACAAGTTGTGTTATAGCACCCCTTGTGGCTAAGATTAAAATGCAGTGCTTATTATATTTGTTTGATAATGAACTGCGTTCTGACACATTTCCAAACTTTTGAAGTTGAGCTTTTTGCTTGCAGATCTAATGTGAGATTTTTGGCATTACTGTTTGGTCACATTAGTGAATTGTCAGTGAAATTTCAAAGGCTGAGTCCATTTATTTATGAAGCATTGCTCACACAGAATTCACTTCCAAACCAAGAAGCTTTCTGTTGGCCAGCATGGCAAATCTGTGTGACCAACTTGAACCTGTTGCGAAATTTGCATGGGTAAATTTTTGCTAAAATGCATGAATTCAAATGCATGGATTCAATTCATGGATGCAAGGAAATTACTGAATTTCGCCTGTAAAAATTAGCTGAACAATGGTAAATGTGATCGCACCTTAAGAGTGTGGGGTTTGAAAAAGTTTGATACTTAACTTTGTTTCCCATCACTAATAAAGTAACTTTTAAACCAAGTAGTTTTATGTTGGTCAAAGTGGCAAATGAAAGCGACCAACTTGAACTTGGAGAAATCTTTCTTAATTGCATGGATTTCTATTGAAATGGACAAATTTTGCCAATGAAAATGCACCAAACAATGGTAAACATGACAGCACCTTAATATTTTGGGTCTCTTAAAGTCTCTTAAAGAACCCATCTAAATGTTGCCGATGGGGTGCAGTATAGGCATGTGATGGCATCAATGTTTCATATAATGATATTTGCTGTAGCTTTTATCATGAGGTGCAGAATTTTCTAAAACACATGCTGAGGTAAATTTGAAGCTTGCTCCACTCCATCATTTTCAATAGGTTGGCACAATGGATTACAGACCATTTAGTTGATTGGCAGGTATTTTGTCTGCAAGGGAAACTATCCAAGGGATAATCTATTGTAATGAGCCTCAGGCACGTCACATGCCGGGAACATTGTACGTGGAAAAACTCGATCAATGTCAATGTGCTTAAAATCCCCTTTTCTAATTACTACATTGAATCACTCCATGAGCTAATTCTGTGTCACATGCACAACTGGATTCGATACCATGTCAGGCTTTTCACAGGTATGTTGTCTTCAAAAATGTCACTGCTCAGCAGTAAAACAGTGTAGCACACCATTGGTGTCAAAAATACAGGTTACTAAAAGTGTAATGTTGCTAAATGTTGTACACACACAGTCACAAAATGAAGGAAGGAAATTTCATTTTGGCAGGGGAAATATGATTAAAAAAATATGTGATGGATAACAAACAGTTGGTCATTATCACAAAAATAAAACTGAAAGCAGGGGTGTCAACCCATTAGGTGACATAGACGACTGCTTAGGGCATCATCTCGAGATTAATTCACTTTTATGAGAAAGTTCAGTAGTTGATATATATATATATATATATATATATATATATACACACACAGACACACACACACCTATTAAATAATCTAGCAATAATTGTAGAAAAACAGTTCATTTGTAAAAAACCTTAATATAATATTTAAATTTGAAAAAACATTAACTTTGCAACAATGACACTGTTCTTGAACTGAAATAAAACAACACTGTACTAAATGAACCAGAATAATGACACTATTGCTGTAATAAGATCCACTGGAGGCAAGCTTGAAGAACCCAGGTGCAGTTTAATCCCAAACATGAACAGATACTAAATAAACAGGAACTTGACTTGATCAAACATGGCCTGACATAACGTGGCAGACTCACTAACCAGCAGTTACACGGACACAATGACTAAGGGACCACATGGCATGAAACATGAGGGCAAGGGAATATCACATGACAAGGGGAGCACATAAACATGAAACAAAACCAAAACTAGACATGACCGATCCCCTCCTCTATGAGTGGCTCCCGATGCCCAACATAAAACCAAAACTAGACAAACATTCCAGGAGGGTGGTGGAGCATAGGTGGTCTTGGGGGAGGGATGGAGGGCCAGGCCCGTGAAGGGGGACAGGACCTGGACCATGGCATGGCAATGGCGGGCCTGGGTTGTGGAGCATGGGTGGGCCTGGGCTGTGGAACATGGGAAGACCTGGGCCGTGAAGCATAGGCAGATATGAGCCGTGGAGCATGGGCAGACCTGGGCCGTGGAGCATGGCTGGACCTGGCCCTGAAGCATAGGCAGATATGAGCCGTGGAGCATGGGTGGACCTGGGCCGTGGATCATGGGCAATGCTGGCAGGCTAGGACACCTCCAGGGCGGTGCAGGCAGTTCAGGGAGCCATGGAGGTGCAGGTAGTTCAGAAAGCCATGGCGGTACAGGTAGTTCAAGGGTCCATGGTGGTACAGGTAGCATGGCCTTAACAGGGTACCTATACCCCCCAAAAAAAAAAAATCTTGGGAGAAGCTATGGTGTTGTGAACTAGAGTGGGGTTCACGGGCTGGGGCAGTCACTAGACTCTGGTCAGGGGCTAGAGCCATCACTGGACTCTGGTCAGGGGCTAGAACCATTATTGGATAGCCGTGGCCACAATGGTCAGTGCTGCACACTCTGGAGACTCTGGCGTGGTGGCCATGATGGCTGGAAACTGGCATGTGGCCATGACATTAAAAAGCTCAGGCTTGGTGGCCACAATGTGAAGAAGCTCAGGCTTGGCGTCCATGAAGTGAATAAGCTCAGGCTTTGCAGGCCTGATATGAAGAGACTCAAACTTGGCAGGCCTGATGTGAAGAGACTCAGGCTTGGCAGGCATGATGTGAACAGTCCCAGGCTTGACGGCCATGATGTGAAGAAGCTCAGGTTTGGCAGGCATGACGTGAAGAAGCTCAGGTTTGACAGGCATGACGTGAACAGTCTTTGTGGATACTGTGGGATTGCGGGGCTCCTCCTTCGCAAAACCCACAGTAAACGATGAGCTGCTCAACCAAAGGGTAAAGTCAATATTTTCCTCAATCGTCCGGTTGCCTTGACAAAGGCACAAGAGGCGTAACTGCTTTATTATTGTTTATTGTTTTGAGGGTCTGGCTCTGAAGGCAGCATTCCATGCCTTCGGTAGGTTGTGGACCTCTCCTGTCAACCATGGCTTCTGATTAGCTTGTGTGGAGATAGTCCTGGTTACAGTTACATCATCAATGTATTTGGTGATGTAGGCAGTGACTGTCTCAGTGTATTCCTGAATGTCAGTGTGATGGTTGAAGGGGCTGCCTGCTTAAAAAAGTCCCAATCTGTGATGGCAAAGCAGTCCTGAAGTGCCACACACATACCTGTCTTTGAACTGGTTTGGTGACGTTCACCCTTGGTCTGTATGCTGGCATTAGCATAAGAGTGGTGTGGTCAGAGAGGCCAAGGTGGGGGTTAAGGGTGTCACATTAATACTAACACTTACTATTCTATATATCTCTAACTGAGACTAGTCATAGCACCTGCATATTGTTGTCCTATTGTTGGTTTGATTGCTTCTATTGTTCTACTCATTTGTAAATTGCTTTGGATAAAAGCGTATGCTAAATGATTAAATGTAAATGAAAAAAACTAAATGCTCAGTCAGTTATTCAGTAATATTAACCATACAATAACATCTGACTGCAGAATGCAGTAATCGACCAACCAGAATCAAGTATTCAAGAGTGCAAAAATATAACTACTTAGAGAAACCATCCATGCTAACAGAAAGCAGTTAGGTCAGCAAGTTCAACTTGAGAAAATCGTGTTGTCAAGCTCTTGGAGATGAAATCTTAATGAGCATTTCTTTCAATCTTCAGTTTTTGCACAAATTGTCCTTTAACATACCACTTGACAGCAATATCTGACAGCAAATCATTGCAACACATGCCACAGACGTTAGACATGCAGAGAAGATGCTGTGTTTTTAATCCTGACTTCTCTCGGCAGCACTAACGAGCGCTGGACAGAAATACATCCCAGTGTATGAAAGAACAGAGGGTACAGCCTACAGTCTGCAGACCACCACTGAAGTCATCAACATTATGAGACCCACATTGGCCTGGGCCGACAGAGGCTGCACGCTCTATTTATGGCCCATTAACAGCAACACTATTCCTCCGGGTCATGTTTGATCATCTCCATATATCTGATAATGAGCATCTCTTAGATGAGTGCTTGTTTTCGATGCAAAAACTTAAAAGACTAACAAGGACTGCATACTGATGGAGCTGCCAATGAAGAGATGATATAGATGATCCTCAACTGTTCACTTCATCATGTTGCCACAAAAACAAAAGAGGTATGTAAAGATAGATAATGACAGTAATAACATACTGTATATAGATGTATATGCACTGATGGAGGGATGATTCATATTAAGTTTAATATAACCTAATGAACAGAACTGAAAATATGAAAACAACAAAATACTGCATTACCTAACACTGAAGCTACATACATAACATAATTACATACAGGCATTATGTGAACATAACTGAGCACAATTAGGGTGATCATATCAAAAAAGATGACTTAAAAGGCCGTACAGAGACTCAAATCAGTGAATCTCCTTTTTAATCTATAAAATATTAATAAAAAAAACTTTATTAGAGAGAACTAGGGGGTGATATGTAAAAAAATATTTTATCGATAATCGCCTTAAAATATATCGCAATATCCGATAATATCATCTACCCGAGCCCCGCCCGGCCCCTGCCGGAGACAACATACCCGAGCCCGACAGGTCCCGACAAACTCGTGGTTTGGGTTCATTTTTCATGAATATCTTAGGATTCTGAAGGTTTGTGTGCCTTCTGCTGTGTTGTGGTTGAAAGAGCGCACGTGATCAGGAGGCATGCACATTTAATTTATATATTAACAGAACTGTTTTGCTCGTGTGCTCCCGCTCACATGCGCTCTTTCGGCCACAACACAGCAGACGACATTCAAACCTTAACTGAGTAGCCTACAATAAGGCAATCAATTACTGAGGTACAATGTATTACAGTGCCAAATGATGCAGGGAAAGCTGCACTGCAACAAATTCTACTGAATAATATTTAGGAAAAATATTGATCAGTCACAGTCCATAAGATATTTTAAACTAACAAGGCCTTTAAATGCTTAGTAACCGAGTGCAGAGAGTGCGTTTGAGCCGCATGCCTCGCAGCTCACACCCACTGCAGTCTCCGTGAGTAAACTAAACCCATCATGATTGTACAGTTCACTGTGGCTTTGACATTATATGATGTAGCAGACAACTAGTTTCTAGTTGGTGAGTGTAAGATTCTTCGGTTTAACTTTATTTGGATGGTCCCTTTAACACTTTCTGTTGACTATAAGTAACATTGCACCTACATGCCTACTAACTCTCAGAGAATTAGTAAGTATTAGTAGACTGGTACGATTAGTGTTAGAATAAGTTGACATGTACTTTCAAAGTTTCTTATAGTCAGTAGATTGTCTGTTAGGTGACCATCACAATAAAGTGTTGGCAGATATTAAGCAGACAGTCTACTAATTTTCTAATGAGATTTAGTTGACATGTAGTTGCAAAGTTACTTATAGTCAAAAGAATGTTCGAAAGGGACCATCAAAATAAAGTGTTAACAATTCTTCTTCTATCAAAAACATTAAAAAACCTTACTGACCCCAAACTTTTGTACAACAGTATAATACAGCATTCTGGTAACCAGTAACCAAAACTCAACAAATGCAGGTCAACATTTTGGCTGTAAAGGTGCATGATATATGGACTTAAACTTCATCACACTACAGGATGCAGATGATCTCAACATGGCAGCCACTGAGGGGAGTACTGAATGTACATAATTTGCAATATATTTATAAAACTGGACTTAATTAGCACTTTATCATAGACTCACCCGCTCTGCAGATTGTGCAGTCCCAAAGAAGATGGGTATGAAGGCCAGCCAGATGATGCAGGTGGTGTACATGGTAAATCCAATGGGTTTGGCCTCATTGAAGGTCTCCGGCACTCCCCTGGTCTTGATTGCGTAAACAGTGCACGTGACCATCAAAAGGATGCTATAGCCCAGCGAACAGATGAGTGACAGGTCCGAGATGTCGCACTTGAGCACTCCGCGGGCGTTTTCAGGGTCCTGCGTGCGCTGCTCGCCGTAATCCACAACGGTGTGCGGCGGGTCCGCCACAAACCACACAAACACACCCATTAACTGAACCGAGATGAGACTGAAGGTGATGACTAGCTGGGAAGCGGGGCTAATGAACCGTGGCGCCGCGACCGAGCACTTGCCCTGCTCAAAGATCCGATGGATGCGGTTGGTCTTGGTGAGCAAGGCGGCGTAGCTGAAACACATGCCGAGACCCAGGAAGATCCTGCGGAAGGAGCAAACGGCCACTCCGGGTGCTGCTATCATAGGGAACGTGATGACGTAGCAAAGGAAAATTCCTGTTAGCAGCACGTAACTCATTTCCCTGCCAGAGGCACGTACGATTGGCGTGTCGTTGTAACGTACAAAGGTCACCACAACGAAGGTGGTGGCGAGGATTCCCAGGATGGCAATGAAGACGGGCACCACGGCCCATGGCGAGTGCCACTCCAGCTTAATGATGGGGATCGGCTGGCAGCCGGTGCGGTTTTGATCTGGCCGTTGCTCATACGGGCAAAGCTGGCAGGTGAACTCGCTGGCCTGGTAATGGTAGCCCTCGCAGCGCTCGCAGTGCCAGCAGCAGGGAACACCCTTCACAACCTTCTTCCGCTCGCCGGTCTGACAAGGCAGGCTGCACACAGACGCGGGCACGACTGCATCCCCGCTCGCCCATTGCATGGCATTCATCTGAAGAGAAAATCACAATTAAAGAGGAACCATGGGAGTTTTGGGGAGTTCAGAAACAGTGTGCACTGATAAAGAGAATAACTCCCTTTGGACAACAGAAGCGATGTCTCGCGCATATACTTCAATGAGTGCTAGACGTCACTTCTACTGTCAGAGCGCAATCAGACCTCACTAAGCGAATGCTGAACGCAGTTGGACATAGTGGTGTTTTAGAGGTAAAAAATGATATAAATACTGTTCGGTTTCTCGCACAAACCGATTGTTTCATGTCTTAGGACATCAATGTGTCGTCACGAGCCGCAGGGTTTAATTTGGATTTGTCTAAGCAAGTTTTATTTACTCTTATAGTAGAAGTTCCCATTGACACGCATTATATGACTGACAGACGGCAGCAATTGGAGTTAAAAATCATCATTTGTGTTCTACTGAAGAAACAAAGTCACCTACATCTTGGATGCCCTGGGGGTAAGCAGATAAACATCAAATTTTCATTTTTGGGTGAACTATCCCTTTAATAAATATCCTGACACATCCAAACTTTATAATGGCAGTCAGCGATACCAGTGAGTATGAGCTGAAGAAAGTGCTTCCAAACACATCCATCCATATTTAACAAGTTATGAAGTAAAATATCTAGCTTCCGGCAGATCGCCTTCCATATTCAAGTTACAAAAAAAAAAAAAAAAACGGAAAGTTTTTCTATAAGTTGAATAGGGAATGCGTAGTATGTAGGTGTAGGCATAGGATTGCTTCGCTTCAGAAGGCCTTTATTAACCCCCAGAGCCATGTGAAGTACACGTTTATGATGGATGGATGTGGATGGAGGCACTTTCTTCAGCTCATACTCGTTGGTATCACTCACTGCCTTTATAAAGCTTGGATGTGTCACGATATTTATTAATATTTCTCCGATTGTGTTCATCAGAAGAAAGTCATATACACCTAGGATGGCTTGAGGGTGAGTAAAGCTTGGGCTAATTTTAATTCGAAAGTGAACTAATCCTTTAAGCCTAGTGAAAGCATATTAAAGGTGCCCTTAAAAAGATGTAATATAAGTCTAAGGTATCCCCTGAATGTGTCTGTGAAGTTTCAGCTCAAGTTACCCCATAGATTTTTTTAATTCATTTTTTTAACTGCCTATTTTGGGGCATAATTATAAATGAGCCGATTCAGGGCTACTGGCCCTTTAATTCTCCTGCTCCACGCCCACAGAGCTCGAGCTTGCCTTGAACAGTGCATAGACAAAGTTTACACAGCTAATATAACCCTCAAATGCATCTTTACAAAGTGTTCGTCATGCATGCGTCGGATTATGTGAGTATTGTATACTGTTATATTGTTTATGTTTGATTCTGAATGAGTTTGAGGCTGTGCTCCGTGGCTAACAGCTAATGCTACACTGTTGGAGAGATTTATAAAGAATGAAGTTGTGTTTATGCATTATACAGACTGCACGTGTTTAAAAAATGAAAATAACGACTTCTTGTCTCTGTGAATACAGTAAGAAACGATGGTAACTTTAACCACATTTAACAGTACATTAGCAACATGCTAACGAAACATTTAGAAAGACAATTTACAAATATCACTAAAAATATCGTGATATCATGGATCATGTCAGTTATTATTGCTCCATCTGCCATTTTTCGCTGTTGTTCTTGCTTGCTTACCTAGTCTGATGATTCAGCTGTGCACAGATCCAGACGTTAATACTGGCTGCCCTTGTCTAATGCCTTTCATAATGTTGGGAACATGGGCTGGCATATGCAAATATTGGGGCGTACACCCGGACTGTAACGTAACAGTCGGTGTTATGTTGAGATTCGCTTGTTCTTCGGAGGTCTTTTAAACAAATGAGATTTATATAAGAAGGAGGAAACAATGGAGTTTGAGACTCACTGTATGTCATTTCCATGTACTGAACTCTTGTTATTTGACTATGCCAAGATAAATTCATTTTTTCATTCGAGGGCACCTTTAAGGTAACAATTAAGTACATGTATTCACTATTAACTAGGACTTTTCCCTCAATAAACTTCTAATTTAGAATGTTGAATAAGGTCATGTAGAATATGGCATGTGCTTAATAAGTACAGCCAATATTCTATTAATATGCATGCTAATAAGCAACTAGTTAAAAAACCCTAAAATAAAGTGTTACCCATATTAAAATATGTCAGTATTGTTTTGTCTCAAGATGCACACCAGTAATGTTTTTTTAAGGCATGTTTATAAAAGCGGTTTAAATGTCCTAATTAAACTAAGGTCTAATCTTGGCTTAATCTAAGCCCTGTTTGTTTACCTTAAGTAGCTTTAATAAAGGTGCCCTAGAAAAAAAGAAACATTTCTGATGTGCATCTTGAGACTCATCTTCAACCTCAGGGATTGGCAGCTCTAGCTCTTGAGCTGCCAATCATGCAGTTTATCTCCATCCCTAATCAAGCATATCATGTAATTTATGACACAACATTTAATTTTCAAGTGATCCTGCAGACTTTGGTTTAATAACAGAATGAACAACATATGACTTTACTTTCCTTTTCAGCATCTTTCAAAGATGTTCACAATTAATATTAGCAGTTGTATTGCTCTTTTACTGAAGAAAAGTACGATTAATATATAACTACTTTCCGCAGAGTCAGAATGTTCAGCATCATGGGCGGATTTATTGGTTTTAGGTCAGACTGACAAAACGACCAAAGACCATTTGAACCATGTCATATGACTCACATACTCAAAACAAACTCAACTATGATAATGATAACAGTATTGAGTGGTAAATTATTTCTCATGCCTCCTACAAGAGATTAAAGAGTATGTATCTTGTGGTGCACGTTTGCTGTTTAAGGGTTAAGAACTTGTATAGGAATTTAAAAAAAATAAAGAATCAGCCAATCAGCATTTACGCCACATACACAGTTAATTTTACATCTATGCAGCAAAAATTACTTCTGAATTGCGGGTGTTAATTCAACACCACTAATTGTACAGTCTAATTGCCATAATCATTATGACAGTCATCTACACCATAATCATCATTATCAAAGTAAATAACTATTTTATAGGCAGCCTCTAAAATTTAAGCACACTTTAAAAGGAATGTAGATGAACTCCTTACATTTAAATGCAGCTGATCCGTCCAGTGGCCGATTATTCTGTACTCAGCCGACTTGTTTGTTATCTGATACTGATAGATGTCATAGCGTCCAGGGGCATCTCCATTTTCATTAAACACAACAAGGGTCTTGGCACTTCCTGTCCGAAAAGATGAAACAACATTATGATTGTCATAACACTGTGCAATGCTGAATCAGACGCCCTCAGCTACATAATCTCCCGTGGCCACGATGAATCAGTAAACACATTAGACATTACTTGTGACATAAAAACATCAGGGTTTCTGCATAAACAAAGTATGCATAATTCTCCAGATTCATTCAACCAACAGGATGAATAAATTACAATCGATGATAAGCTAAAAATGAAATCAGGGTCATATTCTGAACAAAACAATTGACTAAACTGCTAACAAAGCATGAGAGGATCTTCATCATTTGTTATCTGTTATTTTACAAAATCATTCCATCATTATAAAGCCCTGTTGAGGTTTCTCGGGCCTACAGGAGTCGTCTCAGATGAGCAATTTCAGCAGTATACAGAGCAGATCGTGAGGAGGGAGAGTTTGTATCAAATGAGCGTCTCCTGAGATGGGGAATCATGCATTATTAAAACACCTGCATACAGTCAGCCGTGGAGTGGGCCTGGAGGATTCACCAGGAAATGCTGTTCACTGCTATGACACACCTCAAGCAACAAAATAATCAGATTGCTCAGAGTCTCACGCACTTGATCATTTAAGTGCAGCATTACTGCGTACCAGGTAGCAATACCAAATGAGCCAATTAAAGGTACAGTAAGCAATTTTGGAGAAACGCTAAAAACACACCTGTAGCCAATCAGCAGTAAGGGGCGTGTTCGCTCATTAGGGGGAGATGCCTGTGTTGCATTGCGTGTTTGTGAATTTGGGGGAGGAGCTATCAAGATAGAAGCATGATCCTTTAGGGTAGGGGCGTTTGTGTTTTGGTGATTTTAAATATCAACATTGTTTCTCAGAAATTGCTTACTGCACCTTCAATTGACAAGTTTAGAAATTACTAATAAAGTGAAATGACTGATAAAAGAAAGTTCTCCCTAAATACTGTAGGTAAACTTTCTGGGGACTATGGCATAGTGGTGGTCAATTTTCACAATCTAATGCACTGTATTGGTATGACAAAATCTGTACATTTGTATTGCCAAAAAGAAAATTTGTGAATAAATGCATATGAGAATGTGTAGTTTTGTTTTTCAACACAAAAACCTGCATCCTGTTTAGTAAACACAAAAAAAGTAAGCTAGACAAAAAGAAAAGTACCACAGCAAAACAAAAAACGACACTGTAAAAAAATTCTTTGAAATTTACGGCAAAAAGCTGGCAGCTATGGTTGCCAGAAATTTACCGTAAAAAATATGGTAGCAACATTTGAGGCAACTTAAATTTACAGTAAAAAGCATATATCTTTAACTGATAATGTTAACTCTTTACTCACCAGCGTTTTTTAAAAAAAGTTGCCTAGTTAATATACCGACTTATACTATATATCTGTTTTGTAACTTTGACAACCACCAAAAACAGGTGGTGATGTGAAAGTCTAACAAAGCGTTGAGTTCCCTCGAAAGGGAACCAACAAAACACAACCCAAAACAACAACACAATTTTACAATTTTAAGAAAAATAAAAAATAAAAATAAAAAAATAAAGGAAAATGAAGGGTCCGTTTACACGACACCATTTTCAACTAAAAACGGAAAACTTTTTTCGTTCCGTTCATTTACAGGACAACTGTGTTTTGGGGGCCTGAAAATGCAAACTTTTGAAAACGATACTGTGGCGACCAGGGCGGGCGAGAGCCGTGAGGGAACGGCGCGAGGCCGGTGGCGCGAGTGTTAATGAGCTTCACCTGGGAGGCGCACCGGCCTTGAGTCCTTCACGGTAGTCGCTCCTCCTTTTATGCTCCCGGAGCTCCTCCATGAGGGACTCAAGGCCCTGGTCGCCACAGATACCATTATTGTCTCCATGCAAACTACAAAAACACAAATCTGTGAAAATGTCATGTCATGCACATGCGTATTACGTGTTTAGTCTATAGACAGGCGCCTTTGGTTCGAGTGCTCTGTAAAAGAATGCGTATGTGCGCAGGCATCTTTCTTTACAAAGTGACATCGCCAACTACTGGCCTGGCTTGTGTAATACAGCATTTTTAGTCATTTTCGAGGATCCTTGTGAATGGGGATCGTTTTAATAACACTGTCATCTATACAAAAAAATAAAAAATCTGTTTTCGTGTAAACACTCTTGATAAAGCAATACAGAAACTTTAACAAAATAATCTCATACATGTCTAAAAATATCATGACAACTCTCGGAAGATTGTTAGCATGATAATGGATATGACAATGTTAATGTATTTGGTCTTGGTGAAATAGATCTGCTACGCTGCTGCAGAAAAGGAACATGCTACTGCCAATACATACGCCGATAAGACATAATGCTGCTGCACAAATAGCATATATCAATAACCCATAGCAGATCTATACAGGTGGAGCTGGGGAAGGTGAAGGGTTTTAGAGGAACTCTGAAGCGCGCTGCAAACTGCTATAGTGAATGCAACCAGCCATTTAAATGTGTGAGCAACAAGCTCATTGGCTGCAGATGTGACATGCACCAATCAGCTTGTGCCAGTAGTTAATGCTGTAATTATCATTTCATGACAGAACTACGTATAATTAAAAAAAATAATAAAAATTGAAAATAAAATAAAAATTTATGATATGAAATGAAGTTTCCAAGCAAGGAATGTATTATGAATGTAACATTAAGAATTTTTTAAGGTAATGATAAAAAAAAAGACTAAATTGGTCAATCATGGGCATTGGAAGCAAAAAAAAAAAAAAAAAAAAAATGTGGGTGGATCCTCCCACAGAGCAGTTTTACTGGAGTAGATGCCATTTCCTGTATTCTGGTGCCTTTTAACTAACGGAGTGTCTATTTGCCAACCTTATTGGCAAACACTAAGTACACTAACTGACGGAAGACACAGGATTGATTACGAACTCCCTTCACTTCCTTTTCCCATCACATATCATATCACAAAGGCTTTTATTTTCAATAAAAATGAAGAAAATATTCGAAAAGTGGAAATAAAATGGAGGGCTTTATTGTCCCAACAAGGCGGCATCCATTTAATAATTTTAATAAATACAATCATTTACACTATGTTATTATTGATTGACAACCACACTGAGGTGCAAATAGTGGCTCTGAATGAGCCAAGTGGAATGGATTTGAGGAAGCAGTAGCATGGAAGTCAAGGCTGTAGCTAAAATGCGGAATGGAGTTTAATTTATTTGGGCATTCCTCAAGTGAAATGGATTTGACTGACGACGCAACTTTTTGAGCAATGTTGCTTGGGCACTTTCCCATTGAGAATGAGCAACAAATTTATATCTGGATACTTTAGATTGGCTGCTAGCATTCTGACTGGATAATCTCAAAAAATTGCCCACGACCAATCACGTGACCGGGGCTTGGAGATTTCAGAAAAAATTCAAACAAGATGGTGGCCTCACAACAGCAGTGGAGCGAAGAATAAGAGAGTGAACTTATATATAATAACTAATATCATTTTACGCTGGTAAGTTGACATGTGTCAACCAAAACACTTAAAATGCTTAAAATGCCAACAGGTGACAAATTTAATGTGCGTTAGCTGTAATTTAGCCATCAAATGTTTTTAGTTAAATACTAAGGCCCTGTCCCAAATGGCACACTCCGGACTTGTGGACTTCCTCAGAGTTTCAGATGAATTTACAGGTTTAAATATAAATACTAGGTTTACATATGACTCAGTAAAGCCCTGACATTCGGTTCTATTTATTTAATGAATCATAATGCGATCGTATTATTCAACGCGCTATTATTATGTTTGAGATATCAACCACTGGTCGATGACCATAATGTTTGTATAAACTGTAGGTAACAACTGGTAAAATGTACACCTAGTTCATAAAAACTGTAATGATACCTGCCCTAGAACTTTTTTTTAAAAGATGTAATATAAGTCTAAGGTGTCCCCTGAATGTGTCTGTGAAGTTTCAGCTCAAAATATCCAATAGATTTTTTTTTAATTAATTTTTTTAACTGCCTATTTTGGGGCATAATTAGAAATGAGCCGATTCAGGGTGTGTGGCCCTTTAAATTTCATGCTCAACACCCCAAGAGCTCGCGCTTGCCTTAAACAATATAAAAAAAAGTTCAAACAGCTAATATAACCCTCAAAATGGATCTTTACAAATTGTTTTTCATGCAGCATGTCTAATCGAGTAAGTACAGTGTTTATTTTGATGTTTACATTGATTCTGAATGAGTTTGAGGCTGTGCTCTGTGGCTAAAGCTAACATTACACACTGTTGGAGAGATTTATAAAGAATGAAGTTGTGTTTATGAATTATACAGACTGCAAGTGTTAAAAAATGAAAATAGCGACGGCTCTCGTCTCCGTGAATACAGTAAGAAACGATGGTAACTTTAATCACATTTAACAGTACATTAGCAACATGCTAACGAAACATTTAGAAAGACAATTTACAAATATCACTAAAAATATCATGATATCATGGATCATGTCAGTTATTATCGCTCCATCTGCCATTTTTTGCTATTGTCCTTGCTTGCTTACCTAGTCTGTTGATTCAGCTGTGCACAGATCCAGACGTTCTGCCCTTGTCTAATGCCTTTCATAATGTTGGGAACATGGGCTGGCATATGCAAATATTGGGGGCGTACATGTTAATGATCCCGACTGTTATGTAACAGTCGGTGTTATGTTGAGATTCGCCTGTTCTTCTGAGCTCTTTTAAACAAATGAGATTTATATAAGAAGGAGGAAACAATGGAGTTTGAGACTGTATGTCATTTCCATGTACTGAACTCTTGTTATTTAACTATGCCAAGATAAATAACATTTTTGAAAATAGGGCACCTTTAACATCTGTAGTGGTGTAGGTTGTAGGGAGTATGGCACATGAATGTAGCTTTTGACGCGATCGACGCGGGTTCAAATCCGCCTTTTGCCAAACTCGCTCTTCTCCCTTTTTCTATCACAAATCAGATCGGAAAGGCATTTATATTTAACAAAAACTAAGAAAATATTTGAAAAGTTGAAATAAAGTGCCTAACAAGTATATCATCAGCTTTAGAGACGGTAAAAGTGAGTGGGTCAAATTTCATTGGTCTTAAAAAAAGGGTGGATCTTATCCCACCCAATACAATGGTATTCCGACACCCATGGGGTCAATAACAGTTATAATGAGTCCCAGACAGAAGGCGGATCACACACTGTCCCTCACATAAACTGCCTGTGCAATGCTTCTGTTTTTGCTGTAAAAAAATCCAGAACAAATTTGGTCTAAAGCGTCTTCATCTTGATGCAGGACACTGACCATTCTCTAATCAACGACTTGATTGCGGCCTTTCGCTAGTGCAATCCAAACGCCTCATACAAAGACTGTGACAATACTGAAGGAATGATTAGAGGGTGGAGGAGATGTTTTGATTAAGCCAAGTCTTGGTTTAATCACAGGTTAGACCTCATTTTCAAGACTTGCAATTAGACAGAAGTAATTCAAAGTGCTCTGTAGAAAGCACAACATGGAAAGGGAACGTGCCTAAAACAAACGAGCCATCCTACTGTAATTTATGCGTGGCGTGTAGGCACAAGTTTTGACTTGATCTCGGCATTACTTTTCACAGTATATGCATTGCAGATATCATCCGCAGTGGAGTGAATCACTCTTGTACACTGCCTGAAGATGTATCTCATTATAACACTCCACGGCTAATATTCAGCATCAACAATGAATCAGCTCAAGTGTGCTGTATTTAAAGAGAACAAAGGCAAATGAAACGAGTTCATATGAGCATTCGGGACAGAAGATCAAAAATGTGAATCATGATGGCATATGAGATGAGATATGATGAATCGACAGCTCCAAAAACTCCTGGAGAATCAGTCTCCATTATTAGGGTCAAATACACAATTCCCATATGTGAGAAATGGGCTACTTTTGAACCGCTACATCTTAGTTAATTTCCTACGAGTGAAACACCTTGTGGACTCAAGGGAGATTCATACTAATAGCTATTTGATGGAGCTCATGCTCAAGTGGTGTGTTTGCCAGCTCTCTTAAGGGAAGTGCTAACCTAATCAACAGAAGTTGAATGCTTGAGACTCTCACACCGTTGAAACATAGCCCGAGTAAATGGTAAATAAGACAGTTTTTGCTCTAAAGAGGGCGTTCAGTCATGTGGAGAGCATGAAAGATCATCTCTGTAGGGGGCGTCTCTACAATACCGTCCACCAGGCATGGACCACAGCCAACTGTGTAACTGCATCACTGAGAACCGTCGCTGCTAGCATTGTGTTTTTGGCAAAAGTGAAGAGCTGCGATTGCTACGCTGGTTCGTTCTATTGGATTAGAGTGTTTTATGCATCTTCTGAGAGGTTTATGCCAAAGTGAAATGCAGAAGGACTACCTGAGGCTTGACCTTTGGACACATAAGTTGTCTAAAGTCTGGGGGATGAAAGTGTTAAGGAAGGTTTGCTTCTCGAGGTCATGTTTTTTAAAGAGTTTTAGGCATCAAGTCATCCTGCAGTCCATTTTTACCAAGTCTTGAGGAAATCAGATCATGGGCATTTAATTGATGAAGCTAGAAAGCAAAGAAGAAACTTTAAGAAGACTTGGGGCACATAACTAACAAAGTTAACATATCTAAAACTAAAAAGTTAACAATAGAAAATAAAATTAAACAAATCGAAATCAAAAAATTGTACAATGCAAGACCTGCAGGAGCAGAAGAAAGAGGTTATTATCGAACTTGGGCTTGAACCAATAAATTGAACCAAATGTAGAAACTAATTTCGAGACCTCTGCCTTTACCGTGACCTAATATAGTGGAATCACATCTATCCCTATAGAACACAACCCATTAACATCAAATCTAGTTTCATACAGCTGCTGCTCATGATGGAAGACAACCAACCAACCAGGCTAAAAGACAAATGAATTCTCAAGTCTTAAACTATATCCATGCGACCTTACATTCAGGTTAATCATTATAACTTCACACCACATGATCGCTGTTTGGCCTCATGAATCAGGCCAAAGATTATATTCTTGATCTCATGCCAGAGTTTGATGGCAAAGCACCTTCATGTCAGAAACGAATGAACGTGTCAGTAGGTTAATTCGTCAATTAATTCAGCTGTCTGATGTGAAGTGGTGATGCCCTTTTCCAAGACTGAGATAAGGCATCACGTATTAAAGAAACGTAAAATGCCTAAAATCCCCTGTTTATTGAACCCATCTCTCTGTATTGATTGTTCCGCTGTTTATAAAGACAATTAGCTGCCGACATGCTCACAGCAGAAGCATTCAACGTCCTTTCCTTGTCCTCCATTTATTCAGCCATTATCCAGATACTTAATAATCTGTTTCCACTTAGAAACTAAGAGAAAATCGATAATTGAGATGAAAACACAATGAAAACTTTCCAGGTCAGCATTCAATATTCAATCGTTCACTATTAAGATGCTCTGACTGGCTTGTGAGAGTTCTTCTTCTTAAATGTTGAATGTTGTGTTTCTGTACATCCATTAAATATATACCTTAAAAACAGCATGCATTCGCAAAACTTCTGTATTGTAGGGTGGGACTTGAGTTTCCAAAACAAAAGAAAAGACATTGACAAATAAGAAATATGTCTCAAAGGCAAGACTTGAGATCCCTTTAGTATGCATACAATAAAAAAAAAATAAAATAAAAAAAAATAAAAAAACATATAAAAATATGGAAAACATCACAAAGGCAGGACTTGAGTTCCCTTTAGTATATAATAAAATAAAATAAACATGGACAAATATGGAAAATAGGACTTGAGTTCTCTTTAGTATGCATAATAAAATACAAAATAAAAATAAAATAAAATAAAGTAATAAAATAAAATAAAGACATGGAAAAATATGGAAAATAGGACTTGAGTTCCCTTTGGAAAAAAATAAAATAAAATAAAATAAATAAAATAAAATAAAATAAAATAAAATAAAATAAAATAAAATAAAATAAAATAAAATAAAATAAAATAAAATAAAATAAAATAAAATAAAATAAAATAAATACATGGACATGGAAAAATATGGAAAATAGGACTTGAGTTCCCTTTGGTATAAAATAAAATAAGATAATAAAAAGACATGGAAAATAGGACTTGAGTTCCCTTTGGTATAAAATAAAATAAAATAAAATAATAAAATAAAGACATGGAAAAATATGGAAAATAGGACTTGAGATCCCTTTGGTATAAAATAAAATAAAATAAAATAAAATAAAATAAAATAAAATAAAATAAAATAAAATAAAATAAAATAAAATAAAATAAAATAAAAAAGACATGGAAAATAGGACTTGAGTTCCCTTTGGTATAAAATAAATAAAATAAAATAAAATAAAATAAAATAAAATAAAATAAAATAAAATAAAATAAAATAAAATAAAATAAAATAAAGACATGGAAAAATATGGAAAATAGGACTTGAGTACCCTTTCGTATGCATAAAAAAGGAATAAAATAAAATAGACATGAATTTCCTTTAGTATGCATTAGACATGAGCCGGTAATACGATATATCACGGTAATGAACATGCACAATATTGTTATCATGGGAACTTCAAAATACAGTCAATAATTATTTATTACGAATTTTTCAGATTTTTAGAAAACTTTACCCATCAACCGTTTAAAAAACACAAAACCACTGTATTCTGCATCAAAGAGGCACAAACTGAGGTAAGCAAGCCTAACACGCATGAGCAGCGCATGGCAGAACGAGTGAGATGCGCTGAATGAAAATGTATATTCACTCTCGGACAGCAAATGGTGCTGATGGAACAGCTGCGCTACTTTTTAGTATTCAAATGTTACTTTACAATAAGGTTCATTAGTTAACATTAGTTAACTGCATTAGTTAACATGAACTAATAATGAATGCACTTATACAGCATTTATTAATCTTTGCTAATGTTAATTTCAACATTTATTAATACATTATTAAAATCTCGTTAACATTAGTGAATGCACTGTGAACTAACATGAACAAACAATGAACAACTGTATTCTCAGTAAATAACGTTAACGAAGATTAGTAAATACAGTAACAAATGTATTTTTCATGGTTAGTTCATGTTAGTTAATCCATTAACTAATATTTAACTAATGAACCTTTCTGTAGTGTTACCATGTTTCAAACAGCCTACCAGACTTTTTGTATTCGCATTTAAGTTTTCAAATTTAAATATTACTCTGGACTACAACAAAAGTAGCTGTATTATTTATTATTTATAGCTGAGCTAACACAATCAAAAAAACTTTAATAGTATTTAGTACTAAAAAAAGTATCTTTTTTGCAAATTATTTCAATATCATGATAATACCGTATACCATGATAAAAGCTTCAGCAATTATCGCAACATGAAAATGTGTTACGTCACATGCCTAGTATGCATAAATTATATAAAATAATCAAATAAAAACTGATTAAAATAAGACTTGTACAAATATGGACTGTATTACAAAGGTGTGACTTGAGTACTGAGGATTATGGATACATGTTGGCCACTACACTATAAGTGTACCAGCATGTGTACAGCAGAACAACTACAAGACATTGGTGTGATCATGACAGACATGTTCATTTTTTTTTCTCAGCTCTCCCTTCAGAGGTCTAACACATATCTAAAAATAAGCATATGTATGAAGCCACTGAAGTGCATCTGATTGCAGTTGACTTGGCAATTGCCTGCTGGCGATAGTAGCTGTCATAGCTCTGGGATAAAGGTTGTGGGTTTGATGCTCGACTCCTCAGATCGGCTGCTTTTATCATTGACGTGATTAGAAATTGTCCTTTTGGTGTTTGCCAAAAAAAAAAAAAAATCTTACTGACTCGATCAAGCGTTTCATGCAAGAAAACACAGAATATAAATGTCAGTTATGAATCATGTGATCTTAAACACACATGATGGCTCATATATACACAAATACACACACTCATGCATGGAAGATGAGCACAAACACACACGCACACAGAGTTTTGAATTTTAATGAATGCAAAACACAAAAACAGCAATTGAAATGCATTTTGTCAAGCAAATTAAACATTACACATTACATTATATTTGACTCATGAATCTGACTGAACGTAAACATCAACAATTTATCATCACATGATCGAGCACAGCCAAACTAGCATGCACTTATGGTCATGTCCATTTCTAATGCCGTTGTTTGTGCAAAGGCGTAAACCCTTCAAGCCACGCTTTTGCATTCATTTTTTTGCATGAGGACCAAACTGACCATGTTTCACCCTAAAAGTCATGAAATCCTTCCTGCATTTTTTTTTTTTTTACATCCTCCAAATCTTTAAAATGTTTTAAAAACAACTCATTTAAACATGCCTCCTGAACCTTTTTATTATCTCATTATTATCTCATGATTATTTTGATAAATTACTCAGCATGTGACTTAATTAAATCAATCAATTTGCAGGCTTATTGTCGTTAAATAAAACTAAAATTAAAACCATAAAAAAATGTATTATTTGAAATAACAAAATATTAACTGAAATTAAAAAAAGAAATGTATTTTACTTCAGCTAGTTGCAAAGGCAACATTTCTCATTTTCCTTTAGTTTAAAGGGTTAGTTCACCCAAAAATGAAAATTCTGTGATTAATTACTCACCCTCATGTCGTTCCACACCGTAAGACCTTTGTTCATCTTCAGAACACAAATTAAGATATTTTTGATGAAATCTGATGGTGGTTCGAAGTGTTTATTAGACTGCTAAAGTCACATGATTTCAGTAAAAGAGGCTTTGTTACGTCATAAGTTTTTCGAAACGTTTCGAAATTTCATTGGTTCACGTGACTTTGGCAGTTTGATACGCTCTCTGAACCACTGACACAAAAGATTCGTAAAGCTTCGAAGCTTCAAGAAGCAGTGTTTTGAAATCGCCCATCACTAGATATTGTTGAATAAAGTCATTATTTTGTTTTTTTGGCGCACAAAAAGTATTCTCGTCGCTTCATAACATTAAGGTTGAACCACTGTAGTCACATGAACTGTTTTAAATATGTCTTTAGTAGATTTCTGGGCATTTGACAGTTTTAATTATCTTGCTGGCAATGCAGGCATCACTGAGCCATCGGATTTCATCAAAAATATCTTAATTTGTGTTCTGAAGATGAACGAAGGACTTACAGGTGTGGAACAAGTAATTAATGACAGAATTTTCATTTTTTGGTGAACTAACCCTTTAAGTTGAAATAATAAAATTAAAAAATAAATAAACTAAAAATAAAAACCAAAATTAATAAAAACTATAGACATTTAAAAAAATAAAACTAATAAAAAAAAATGACAAAAAAAAAAACGAATAAAAGACTCATGGAGACAGTCTTTGCTGCCATCTAATGGTGTAATAATGTAACTTCTGTTGCTGTTCATGATCAGGGACTATTTTTTCTGCTGGAAGGAAGCCTTTTAGTGAAAGTTTACTTCATGAATGTTGCATTGATACATATTTTTGGCTTTAATATTTGTATTGTATGGTAACCATTTTATAAAAGCAATAAGTCACGGCTTAAGGGGTTTAGTCAGTAGCTAAAAAAACACAACTAACAAACTTTAAAATGAAAAAAAAAATTATATATATATATATATATATATATATATATATATATATATATATATATATATATATATATATATATATATATAAAATCTAATTTAAAATATTAAAATATTAAAGGGGTCATGACTTGGATTTTTTAAATTATTTTAATATGTTCCTTGAAGTTCACTTATAATGTTAATAAACATTTTTTTCACACATACACAAAAGATATATATATATGGAGTGCTGCTCCTAGAGGTGGAAGTGGGGCGCTTTAAAGGATTCCCAGAGGAGGACAGGTTATGTTCTGTATGCGATTTATGTTTGGTGGAGGATGAATTTCATTTTCTGTTTTATTGCCCTCTGTATAACAATTTAAGAATTGATTTGTATAATATGATGCAACAGAAAAACCCAGATTTGTTTTGGCTGTCTGAAGGTGAAATTATGTGTTGGTTATTTGAAAATGAAATTTGTAGACTTTGTATCCTGAGATGAGGTGATTTAGTTATGATTATGTCAGGGTGTTGTGACTTATTGTACTGTTTGTTTGTTTTTTGATGGACATTTTTCCTAACGATTGGATAGTGTCATATAAGCCCATGCCCATGTCATATAAGCCATGACACTTAAATAAAATATTCATTCATTCATTCATTCATTCATTCATATATATATATATATATATATATATATATATATATATATATATATATATATATATATATATATATATATATATATATATATATATATATATATATATTTACTTATACGGAAAAACAGTTATTTTCAACCCTCATTCTGTTCCTCTGTTTAAAATGAACCATTTTTAAGGGCCGGCTCCTTTAAGGCTTGTCAGTAAACAACCACTGTTATGACTAGTGTCATTGCATAGGAAACAGTATCAGTGCCCACTTGCTATTGCACGCGAGTAAGTATTTTGCAAACATCATCCATGTAAAACCGCCATTTACAGACAAAGCATTATGAAATCATTTACTTACGGTTTGTGCTGCAGCTGCTGTCAGATCCAAGACAGATGACTGCATCATCTGTCAACAAAAGTTTCTTTACTTTTCTCCATTACACTGTCCCCCGTTTACAAAACAAAATGCTCAGAACAAACATATAATCCTCTGATACGATTCGGAACGGCATTAGAATAAACCATCCACTTGTTTCTGAAGCTGGGATTCTTTTGAAGTCTGTACAGAGACGCAGATGAGCTGTTTAAACTGGACGAAAGCGGACGTTCTTTCACTCTTCCATTTGTCCAGTTGTCGACAGACTCAAGTGTGTGGAGTATATCAGAATCTGAATGCGCATCTGTATACTGTATCCAGTGTAGACAGCATCAGTGATTATAATGGATTAGTTGCTTTTGACGAAACACTCACATCCAGTGTAGGCAAATGTCAGCCATTAAGCAACTGAATGCCAGTGGGCGGGGCCTATAGTGCGATGATGTATAACTATTCGTCGATTTCTTGGTCTGGAGGCAGTCATATGCAAATGTATTTGCCCGTGGGATGTCACAGATCACGCAATATCATAATAAATTCTTTGTTTATAACGAGGAGGACGTTTTAAGCTATGAAACTTGCAGGATGTTTTAATGACCTCTTAAATGTCAAAAGATCACATCATAGCCCCTTTAACAAAAATCATAATAGCACTGCATATCAATGATACAGAAATAACACTGGTAATTTGATAGATTTGATTGAATGAATTGGTTAGTTTTATTTTTCTTGTGTTATGTGTGAGTAAATCTCAGGCTAGTAGGATGTAAAATGTATTTGTTTTGTTGAAATTATAGCTAAACAGTTTGTCGAATATCTGTGGGTCTTTTTTTAAAGATGTTATGGGCGTCATCAAACGTACAAATGAATCCAGTACCAAAAGCAAATATGAAACTGGCCAGACCAAGCTAGTCATTTATAGCCACTGAAATATACATGAAGCAGAATGGTGTAGCATCCATAAATGTTTGACCGAATGACTCAACCACATCAAAAGACATCTATGGTGGAAATCATTAATTCTTTTATGCATGGAATGAGTTCATTTAGAGGCCTCTTTTCACAATCCAATCAAACGACAATAGTACTTCCAACATTTTCCCCTCAAATAAAGTTCCAAAAGCTAGAGGAGCAAGACTGTATGAGAAAGCAGAGGAAGTGAGCATAAATCCCTCTGATCTACTTAAAAGAAAAATATATGTTAAACAGAGAAAAAAAATCACATGAGACGTGGATTCTGGAGATCACTCATATGATGTAGCAAGAAAAGGAAACCCTGTATCAAGGAATTTTTGATGCATTGCATAAAGCAACAACATGTATCAGCAAAAACGTTTTCTATAAAGAGACGCGAGCGTGTAGATGAGGTGAGGAGTTCATGTGTGACTGGAAGTTAGAACTGAAGAAGAGGAGCATGGACAGACAGTAGGGAAGGGAATTGTAAGGAAAAGTGGATTTTCTTAGTCATTTTGAGTAGGAAAGAATGAGCACTACTTGGACAAGAGCTCCAATTTTACTTACTATCCTCAGAAGGCATAGTCAAATTTGACTTCATTTCAGATATCAACAGAACAGAAACAACAAATCAGAAATAAACTGGATTATTGAACAAAAACAAAAACAAAAGATGAATAAAGGTGGCTTTTAAAGTTTTTTTTCAAATTAATTCAAATTTGTTAGAATAACAGATGTTTCTCACCATTAAAGCTGACGTTTCTGATGTATCCCAGCAGCTCCTTGCCATCTATGTTGCTCATGCGGGGGCAAAGGCCTGGATATCCCGAGCAGAGGTCCCTATGCATGCGATGCAGCGCGTGGGCCATGGCGTACACCGCGTCCATCACAAACTGCACCTTCCCCTCTTGCTCGTAAGTGGAGTCCCTGCCAACCTTCTCCAAGCCTGCAATAAAAGAAGACATGAGTCCAATGCAAAACTTTCAAATTTTTCATTTATCATTTTTTTTTTTCTAAACATGGCCAAATGACAGGCTTGGTGCAACTCTTGAGTTCCTGGACAGCTATGGGGTAAAGAATTCATTTATATGCAAGTTTAATTTCTTTTCAAAGGATTTCCAATGTAATTTCTTCTTTCCAAAGCATGCCAAACTAATTCACACAATGGCTCAATGCCTGATGATGAATTCATGCCGTGCTCTACGATAATTAGTTTATTAGCGCCGATGGGAGTGACCTTTCCAACGAGGTTAGCAAGAGAAAATAACAAAAAACAAACACCAACAAACAGTATGAATGCAAATCCACTGCAAAGACTCCACTAGCTAAACCCTAAGTAAACATGGTAATTTTTCATCTTTTTTTAAAAGCTTTAAATAGGACCTATTTTGCTTTTTTACATTATCAACTTTTTTTAGTGTGCAACATTGCTGTTTGAGCATAAAAAGGTCTGCAAAGTTACAAAGCACAAAGTCCCCTCAAAAAGGAACTCACACTCTATATAATTGGTTATCAGCAACAATTTGGGTGTCCTTTGCTAGAGTGGCTAAGAAGGGTGCACTGTCATTATATAGTCCAAGAGCGGCCTCTAGAGGCAAAATAAAAACTATCACTGACACCTCGTGGTGTTTGTTTTGACACGTGAGACTGCGCTGCACAGAGAGGGACACTTAAAACTTTGAGGTCTGAGGGTATCGCCGGCGATACCACCGTGGTTATTTTCTTACCAGTGTGAAAGAGACTCAAAATACTCTGTTAATGTTGCACATACAATTAAGAGTTATACACCATTTTAATCTGTGGAATATCTTCTTTTATTTGTGTTCACTCAGAGTAAAAACAAAATGTTGTGCTTTTTGTAAAATAAAGAAAACTAACATGATGCATGATCTCTCGTCTCCCTCTGAACGTCCAATCTGATAGTTCTCAGAAAATTAACTGTAACTTAGTGAATACTAATCACAAAAAATTAGACTTATGTCTAAAATTTTTTTTTTGAAATGTCAGGTTTTAAGTCGTGTAAGTCAAATCAAAAACAAACATTCTGTGTTTATGTAATCTGTATGAAAAGAGAGCCATGTCAGAAATCCGTGATTCAGCTCATTATCCGCTAATGCGGCCACGCCCACGGAGTCAGCGCTATTCGGAGGCAAATTCATCCAATACATGCATTCATTGTCTCAATCGTGTATTTATTGTCTTGAAAAGTGTTTTGAATAGCCATAGTTAGCGATCTCTGGCCTCTGTTAGTTCAGTTATTTCCTGGATTGCCTATTCTTCTTTAGCAGGCATTTGTGGACTAAAAGTGCACAGAGCGCCCTCCAGCTGCAAGTATGAATTGTAAACACAGTATCCAGCGTTCACAGTGACGACAATAAATAATGAATAAATGTTCCTCTGTATAGAAAATTGACATAAACATGAGAATCCATCAATATTTCTCCAAATGTGCATGCTTTTAAGCTAAAAGCCTATATGAAATGCCATAGAGGTAACATAATTGTTCAGACACTTTGCATCACAGAAATACATTATATTTTAAAGAATATAATAGAATACCATTATTTTAAATTGTAATAATATTTCACAGTATTTTTTTCTGTATGTTTGATTTACACCATGATGAGATTTGAATCATGATCACAGAGGGTTTTTTCACAGCCTACCTGACTGAAAGGCCTCATTAATATGCAAGTCATTTCAGGTCATTAGTATGTGATTCTTTTCTCTTCTCAGGTGAGAATCACCCATTATTCATGATTATTCAGGCTTCCACGCATACTGTGTTTCTTGACCAAAGATGTTTTAGAAAATTTAAATCTCTCTATTGTAATGTGAACAAGCAGGCAGCATAATTTTTTACCTCATTTTGAAGCAAAAACTACAACCTCAAATACCCAGAAATCTTGTGAACAAAGATTTAATATATATTTTTTGGCTTTATTTCAGTGACTTAAGTTTTTTGTTTTTTCAATAACCACGCATAAACGTTATTCCTTCAAAAACACAAACATGCACATACATGTTCCTCACATATTATTGTAGCCTAGTTTGTGCTGAATACAGTGTAATGACACTTTTTCCATTAATATGTTTATGAACAACTGAAAAAAGCACAATTGTCAGGGCATGTCAAAACTTCTCCAGGGTCCCAAAAATCCTCAGACCCCTGAGGGTTAAAAATAAGTTTGTTTTTTTTGGAACATTCAAGCATGAAACCCAATTCTAGTAGACACAAAACAACATGAAGACTTTGTAAAAGGGCATAATATGTCCTCTTTAGCTTTCAATGTTATCAGTATCACCCACATCCACAATCTGCCATGACTCTCCATAATATCTGAGGTTAATTGTGGAGTGTTGATACTTCCATTTCCCCATTTATGTTAAATTTTATGTTAAAAACAAAGGAGAGCTTTAAAAATTATCAGTAGCAAAGAGCAAATTAATAGGTCCAAGCGGAGCACTCAATCAGTGAACTTGTCAGGCTAGAATTTATATAGACTCGTTTACAGAGAATGAAATACAATGCTTCTCTGTAGTGGACTGAGTTCTACAACTCAACTAAATGGGAAGCGTTTACCTCACCAGAGGGAGCACTTACTCGTCTTGTTGGTTTAATGAATCACTCAGGTTCAGCCACATTAAGGAGATCTTGGACACAGTATCTTTGGAGAAGATGCTGCAAACTAAACCACTTAATCTCAAGCAAAGGCTGGACTATGAACTTTGAATAAGGCTCTACACTGCAGAAATGAAGCCAACTTTGGCTTCCAAACAGGCTATGTGACCCCAGGGGATACTTAAAATATCTTACTTTGTTAAATTCAAATCAATCAATCAATCCATCAGTCGCATGATCGAGAGTGTGACTGCTTTTATTCTACAGTGCAAAAAAATGATATTATTATTAAGCAACTTTCCTTTTAGATACAATATAGCAGTTACTTTTGTCTATTTTTGCAGTGAAACCTATCAGTGAAGACATTCACAAAACCACAGCAGAACCACCTGAACAACACACAGTACTGGCGTTTGTTAAATAATTCCCTTTTTGAACGTATTGGTTGAGTGAATAATTCAGTGACTCATTCATAATTACAGACTTGTTTACTTTCTCGAATGAATCTGTTTTTCAATTAATCAGTTGAGTAAATAATTCAATGATCTACTCATGACAGTCACTTGTTTAGTTCTTGAATGGATCAGTGTTTTTGAACAAATCTGTTGAGTGAATGATTCAATGATTCACTCATAGAGGCTTGTTTTGTTTCAGAATGAAACAATGTATTATTTGAACAAATTGGTTGAAACTGGTGTAACAATGTAACTGAAAATCCTCACCACTAATTTACAGACTGACACAAAGGAGCATAATATAATATAACCACAGCATCCTAGCATCTTCTATTTTTGTATAGGAAAACAACACCATAAAACTCCACCATGAAACTCAAGTTAAACATTCATACAATTTTAAAAGTGGGCTCTTGGAAGGCAGAGTGGCAAATATTGATGCATTCAGTTAAGCCAAGCCATTC
Source organism: Chanodichthys erythropterus (assembly GCF_024489055.1). Taxonomy (NCBI): domain Eukaryota; kingdom Metazoa; phylum Chordata; class Actinopteri; order Cypriniformes; family Xenocyprididae; genus Chanodichthys; species Chanodichthys erythropterus. The sequence continues at coordinate 17,864,674 of NC_090244.1, forward strand.
TGTGCAGAAAACACAGTCCAAACACACATTAGTCTCATAATCAGTCCTAGATCTGAAAGCTGAGAAAGTCTGGAGGCATGAGAGGGAAGGATCTTTTGTCTAAATGAGTGATGAGTGGCAATGTAGAGGACACAGAGCCCAATCATTATAACCAGCATCTTAATTAAACTTCATTTATGGGGGCTAATTCAATTTGCCCCGAACAAGACCAACACATATCGCAGTTTCGCGGCAGATGAACACCCCTCTGCTGTGGTTAGATGAGAAAATTAGATAAATGGCAAATTAATTACGGAGATTTTCTTTCATCATGAGATTAATGAAGAAAAAAAAAACAGGAACAGCATCAGAGGCCATTTTTGCTTCTGACAGCCTCAAATACATTTCCATTAATAGAGTGACATTACAGCCGCGGTTGTTCATCATGCTCTAAAGCTTCATGATAAAAAGCCTCATGATAAAATGTCAGAATTTGACTGACATCTGCTGGGCTAATTTTGTGACTCTGTGAGATATCCCACAATGCAATGTACTTAATTTTACCTTGCATTTAGGCAAAAGAAGTGTCAATAAAGAACCAGTTTACTTGATTCATTATTTGGTCAAACATTTTTACACAAAATCTGATTACAAATACAAAACTAGTATTATTTTGTAATTAATATTATTCAGCAAGGGCAAATTAAATTGATCATAAGTGACAGTAAAGATATTTATAATTTTACAAAATATTTCTATTTCAAATGCAGTTCATTTCAACTACATTTATCAAAGAATCCTGAAAAAAAAGTTTTGTTTTCCACAAAAAATATTAAGCAGCACAACTGTTTTCGACATTGATAATAATAGGAACTGTTTCTTGAGCAGCAAATCAGCATATTAGGATGATTTTTGAAGGATCTTGTGTCACCAAAGACTGAAATAATGATGCTGAAAATGACACAGGAATAAAACATATATAAACCAAACAAGGAAACGTTATGAAATTCCACAGTGTCCTTTTTGCTCATTACTATCAATCAATCCTAAGCTGCAGGAATTATGTTAAGGAGAAAAAATTTCATTAGACAACACAGCTTCCGTACAACTGACAAAGACATTATGAAGAAGTAACTCGTAACTGCACTGCAGCCAAAGCGTGACAGACATCAGCTAATTTACAATCCAATTTACTTTTACAGGTTTTTGGGAATACTGTCAATGTCAATCATTTCACAGTGGAACTGGAACTAAAGCTTTATGTAGCCAGAGCACTCATTATGCCCTCCTTTTCCTTAATAAAAATGACAATTTTAAGTGAACATCAACAAATCGACATGCGTTACATGAGCTGGTGCTAATGTTGTTGTCTCAGTGACAGAATAACTGCAGTTTTTACCGCAGTGGAGTCAGATACACCACCATTCCTTTTTCCACATATGTACCTTTTTTCTTCTCCAATTAAAAAGGAATGTAAATCAGGCCATGCATTTGCATACGATGGTAATATTGCCCCGTTTTTTGACAGGATCGAGAAGGTATGAGGTAAGGTAGAAAAGCAGTATGCTAAATCTTGGAGTTTTAATGAAAATCTAGCTTGAAGACATTTTTGAAAACATTTTTTTGAAAACAGTTCTGATGGCTACCTGACTAGATTAAATCATCAGATCTTGCTCTATACAAATGGCACTTATAATTTGCAGCAGCTACATTTTAATGATCATCTATTCATTTGAAGCTTTAGCGTGAGGAATGGCGACATCTCAAGCTGCAATATTGCCAGCAATTGCATCTGAAAACCCTTTGGCGTTTTTCATGAAATAGCTAGTGACGTGAAGTTCTGCACAGGCACAAAAAAAAAAAAAGTGATAATCTTAAACATTAATCATTAAAATGAGAGCCTTTTGTGAAAAGATTGTGCTGCATAATGAGAACTTAATGTATTTACCTGTCGTTAAGCGACAACTTCTTATCCACAGTTCTTTAACTGCAGACACAGCACTCTGGAGCAACTGTGCTTGCTTGTGCCTTGCTCAAGGGCATGATGGGATATGGAGGTCTTGATTTAAACCCAAAATCTTTGACATTACCACCCCAACTCAATTATCGAGACTTACTAAACAACCTTCAAATAAATCATATTCTTCAGGAGAATCAAGCCTCCTACTGTCACTTTGCAGTAAAAAACAAAAACATATTCGTGAGACAGAAAAAAAGGAAAAAACACCCCATAAATCTGTTCTTGGTCCGTTATTCTGTCATATTGTGTAGTATTAATTCACAGAGAATAACACAGGAGAATATATCACACTACACATGTAAATTAAGCACTTTTCAGTATGCGACCTGGGAAAGGCAATTTCTCACGCCGTAAACAGTTCAACTGAGGAGGGAAGGTGGGGGTTCTGGAGGAGGACAAGGGGCTGGTGAAGGGCAGGAAATAAGAGAAGATGGTGGCAGGGGATTCAGGGTGGCGATGATGATGGGAGGAGCCAAGAGCAGGAAAAGCCATGCAGGGACCCAGAGTGCAGCCAGGTGAAGGCCCACGGTGGACTCGAGGGAGGGAGGAGCCATGATGGAGACTTGGCTGACAACACCAGGGAGATGACTGATGGAGTCGAGGCAGGGGGAAGTGGAGCCCTATGCACATACGAAGAGCAGATGGGACTGGGCGAAACTGATGGTCCTGGAGGCCGAGGCCGAGTCACCGTGACGAGCATCCAAGGTGGAACCGGTGGGACGGAGGACTGAGGTGAAGTGAAGGGGATCCTCAGCTGGAGCTGGGGGATCCTCTTTACTAGGCGGAGCTGGAGATCAGAAGACCCAAGGAAAATGCACATATCACATATCCACAATCAGGTTGTTTCAGAAGAGTCGAGGGACTGAAGGGAACCAGCGGAGGTGGGGCCTCTGGCTTTGGAAGAGGAAGTGGGAGAGCGAGGCTGGATGGGATCTCTGGAGACACGGGAGACTTTGAGATGGGCGGAAACACAGAAGACTTGGAACTGGGGGGTCTTCTTCCATTCCCTCGCTCTCCACTAATATTCCCATGGTGGGACATGATGTTTCTGGCTCACACGCATGGTCAGATGTTTTGTGACGGTCGGGCACCGAGGCGATGGTTGGCTCAGTCCTCTTTACTGGTGTTGGCTTGTGCATCAAGGCAAGCTGGAACTCTCTATTTGTGGTGGGCTCTGGCATCTTGTCTGTGCAGCGGGATGATGCTGGGCTCTGGACCTGGAGTGGGGCTGGTGATGTCCTCAGTGGGTCAGATGGTGAATGCCAATCCGTTATTCACCAGCACCCACTCCACAAATGCGTGAAATCTTCCCGAGAACCATCCGAAGGCAGGCACACCTTGGACTGCAGGCTGGAATAGTAAAAAACACACAGCGAACGGTCAGGGAAGCTGGTGAGGTGTGCCAGGTCCAAAAATGTCCTTGTGTAGTCCTCAAGACTTTGTTCATCCTGCTCAAGGCAGAGCAGCTGGACAGCTGGTAAATCCACAGAGAAAAAAAAAATGCAGCAAACATTTGTGCATGTTTCTAGAGTTAAGCCATTCAGCAAGGTAGCCTAGGCACACACAGTCATAGGCCACTAGTGTTAAGCCATTCGGCAAGGTAGCCCAGGCAAGTCTCGGTGGACCTGGAGTGGGGCTGGTGATGTCCTCAGTGGGTCAGATGGTGAATGCCAATCTGTTATTCACGAGCACCTACTCCACATATGTGTGAAATCTTCCCGAGAACCATCCGCAGGCAGGCACACCTTGGACTGCAGGCTGGAATAGTAAAAAACACACAGCGAATGGTCAGGGAAGCTGGTGAGGTGCGCCAGGTCCAAAAATGTCCTTGTGTAGTCCTCAAAACTTTGTTCATCCTGCTCAAGGCAGAGCAGCTGGACAGCTGGTAAATCCACTGAGAAAAAAAGTGCCGCAAACATTTGTGCATGTTTCTAGAGTTAAGCCATTCAGCAAGGTAGCCTAGGCACACATAGTCATAGGCCACTAGTGTTAAGCCATTCGGCAAGGTAGCCCAGGCAAGTCTCGGTGCTTGCTCTGCAGGAGAAATAGCAATAATCAACAGCAGCAGCATAGCAGGTCTATTCCGCCAAGACCAAAATACATTACATTGCCATATTTATTACCATTTCTCTCTCCGAGAGTTGTCATGACAGAAATACAAAGTTCTGTCATGAAACTCTAGATAGCATGGGCTGATAGGTCCCTTGAGCTATGCTGTACACCCTGTATGTTTTTGTCTCACTGTGTTCTCCAAAATAATTTTTTAAGTTGATGAAAGAGCAACCTTTGAGCAATAATATGGGCTTTGTCACATATATAACATTCTATTCTGGCAACATTTATATTTAAAGTTATTGTAAGTCTACATAAATCTACATATTTGGCTGCCTTATGTAAAACAGAATATAGTAATTATATTTTTAATATAGCTATAAAGAAAAACACTTAAAAACATAGTAAAGGACATATATTTTTTGCACTCACATACTGTATCTTGTCTGACAAAATAAAGAAAGCGTTCATGTAGTGCAGAAGTAGTGCCAGGATTAGCATAAATGCTATATAGTCAAGGTAACAAGCTCTCAAGAGTGGTTCAAAAAGATTCTCTCCATATATAGATGTCTTCCACAGGTTACATCGCTCACAATCAAAAGTACTTGATTTGACAGCACACTTCAACAATACAGTTCACATTTGTCTCATCGTACAGAATGCAAAAAAAGAACAGAATGAGTTAGCTGTTCAATTCTGCCGTGACTCACAGGAGACATTTGGCAAAAAGCATGCAATTTTGATACTTCCAAGAAAACATGGACAAAGGTGTACTTTATGAAATGTCTTCAAGTGCCCTCCACTTAACAGGCAACTTTGGCTTGCTTTCATTCTTCCCGTGGACACCCATTTACTCCAGCATAAAGGGCTCAGAGCTATTAGAGCTGAGGCAAGTGACGAGCACCATGAGTGGAGCTCAGACCAACACAGACACTTTGCGTTTACTTTCCTTTTCATATGAAAGGTTGGGATGCAGGTGCACAAGAGGGCTGAAAAATGCGCTATTAAACAGGCTGCCTACACCAGACGCACTCATGTGAATTCCAAACATTTCAGGGAATTTATTTTAGAGGCTTTTTCTCAGCGTGAGGCAAGAGAATGTTAATGGGTCATTCCTATTATGCAGTACATTTCCAAGACCCCACATATATACTTACCACTAAAACTTTTAGTGGTAATCTTTTAACTAATGAATTGTTCAGAAAAACATGCATTAAATTGATCAAAAGTGACAGTAAAGACATTTATTAAATGTCATATTTCAAATAAATGCTGTTGAACTTGAACTTTATCAATATAAGATAACGTTTCATGAGCAGCAAATCAGCGTATTAGAATGATTTCTAAAGGATCATGTGACACTGAAGACATAAATTTACATTTTAAAATGAATTAATTAGTTATGGAAAAAAATAATGTGTTAAAATGATTAATTACCTGAAATATTACTTGTAAAGCCAGAGCAGAACATTTGTGCATCTCCAAGCAACACACAGCGTTGTTTCGTTCCTGAATGAATCTGCGTTTTGAGCGAATAAATCGGGTGAATCAATGATTCAATGGCCCATTCATAAAGAGAGCCATTTAGGTACTAAAAACATATTTAAATCAGTTCATGTGAGTACAGTGGTTCAATATTAATATTATAAAGTGACGAGAATATTTTTCATACATTAATGGATCTTGAGAGAGGAAGTGTCATTGCTGGCTATGGAGGCCTCACGGGGCCATTGGATTTCAACAAAAATATCTTAATTTGTGTTCTGAAGATGAACGAAGGTCTTACGGGTGTGTAACAGCATGAGGGTGAGTCATAAATTACATTATTTTCAATTTTGGGTGAACTAACCCTTTAAAGCTCCAATCCCGAAGATCCAGAAAAAAGGTGCTTCGGTGACTACTTCGTTCAGAGAAGCTGTCAATCTCAGCTATCAATTATGACGTCAAAACCCGCGTTTTTATAGCATCAAATATCTGACTAAAAACAAACAAACAAACAAAAAAAAGAACACTTTAACTAACATCAGCGTGATAAAAAACTGCCTAAAATGACAGAAACCATCTTTGGAGAGGGCAGGGTTTATGACCTACTGTATACTGCAACCAGCCACCTGGGGGCTTTGGCTTCACTTGGGTACAACTGATGTACGCTCAATGGCTAGAGAATACCCATAATGCACTGTGAGAGTCGCGAGCTGAATGAATTACCACGTCTCGCCAGAAAATGACGCCTGCAGATGAATCATCCATCCATTCATTCATTTTACAAACCGCTTGTCCATGGCGTACAGCGTAATATAATGCAGTTATAAATTAATTTTTAATTGACTGTTAAATTTTATTGATTGTTAAATGTTTATCTAAGGTTTATGCATCATTTCCATGACAGAACTCAAGAAAAATCCTTTAATCTCACTACTGGAACTGGCAGTTTGCTAAGTTTCAAATGATTATTAAGTACAAACTATGCAAAAGCGGCAGCCCTTCACTCACTCGTTTTCAGTCACTCCTTCAAGCGAACTGTATTAATAATTAACTAATGTAGGTAATAGTGAATGAGGACATTTAGACATTTACCGCTATCTACTGGCAGTTTTAGTTTCTTATTTAGAGTATCATTTCATAAAAAAAAAAAAAAAAATCATATTTCCATATTAATAATAATAATAATAATAAAAAAAAACATTATAGGTATAGTTCACTGCAAAATTAAAATCCTGTCATCATTTAGTCACCCTCATGGACATTGAAGCCTAAAAGTTTATATAATAAATTCTCTGTTGAATCAAATAAAATGTATATATATATGTTTCAAATAATTTATGAATAATCCATTTAATTGAATAATTATGAATAATCCGTAATTAGGGATAATCCATTTTTTCTTATTTCTTTCATAGGACATGAAATGAAAAACAGTTGATCTGGATGTGTCAAAGCAAGGCCATTGAGCAAGGCCTCGTTTTCCGAAAGTCACGGCGTCCACTCACGGCGAGAGCACACAGGTAATTCAAAGTCATTATCAAAAGTGTTCTCTACAATGAATTGTCTGACAATGATCATGGTGTCCTCTTATCCTCGCTCAAGTGGAAGTTTGCACTAAACACTAATTATCACACAGAGGTTCTTAACTCAGCGAAGCGTTCGCGACGCACAAACTCATATGCACAAAAACGCTCGCGAATGAACCTAAATGACAGTGCGAGCAAATTACATGGTATTCCGAACAGGAGAACAATGTTAGTATCAAGGACGTCCACCCTCTGCCCACCTCGTGCCCAGCCATCAGACACATTCAAAGATCAGATGCTGTATTTTTCGCCCGTGGAGTTCTTACATTAGCATTCGGCCTGAAAGTTTGTGACTTTGATTGACCTCTGAATCCATTTTCACAACTTTAATTCGTGCAGGTTTCCCACTTCATCTGAAAAGGAACATACTGTGAATGTTTTGTTGACACTCCTGTATAATCACTCCTACCTTAGAGCATAAGTTAGTTGTAAAAAGTCGGCTGTTTCGTGGCAGGGGTATCAGTGAGGGGATGTGAGTGCTATTTAACTTTGAGTTCCAGCCCTGCATATGTAAGCATGCGCCTACTCAGAGCCCAGTGAGGGTCCATCCAGCTGATCGCCTCAGGCTACTTGTACCACTGTTGTGTTATTAGCATCAGAGCACCTGAAAAAGAAAGGATGTGGGTGTACCTGCTCCTACAATCCAAACTCTTTGCACCTACATGGCCTCTGGAGTCTCACCTGCCATTTACAATAAATCAACAGCTGCTCCAAGTCTGCGGAGAGAGCAGTGATCTACAAAAGAGAGTTTATGAAGTTCATCAGACAATACTGAACTCAGGATGTGAGCGCTAGTGAAATTCCACTGTGGCTTAGCATACATTAAAGGAATATTCCGGGTTATTTTCTAGGACTAGATACGTATCTTTTTCAAATTTTCACTAAAATTTAACTAATGTGACTGCACCTTTAGACAATAAGTTGTAAATAACCTAGAACCTATCTTATATGTCTTGTCCTTGTGCCTAAATCTTGGTCAAAAATATTAATTCTAGGTAGAGTCAACATGAAATGACATTCACAACTCATTTCACTTCTTTAATGTGATGTACGTATGTCCAGGTAAATTTGGAAAACAGGACAGGACTTTTTTCCCTTTAAATGAAGCACAAAATTTAACATTATTAATCTTGAATTGACTGGATTGTGTTTCTATACCAAAATGTAATTTTAACTGCAAAAGACTACTACGGTCTTTAAGCACCTTTGGTTTTGATTCATCCCAGTGATTTATTTAGTCAATTAACTAAAAAGATATATTTAGTGACTCTTTCTGCAGGATTCATCTTATGCCAGTGGATAACTCTGAGTATGATTTTGTGTACTATGAGTCATTTACTCAAACAACTCATTAATATAGTTGTTCAAAACCAAATTAAAGTTTGTTTCCCTACAAATCTATTAAGAGACTTTAGAAAGCATAATAATGTACTTGACAGAAATGACAACAAAGTAGATATTTAACTTTTTCTGCTTGGAAATTACTTCAATCAAGCTATTGAATCCAGATAACATAAAAAAGACTCAAAAAGTTAAGAATACTTACTCACTTCAGAACTGACTAAAGAACTTGCGCTATGAATGAATTAAGAATCATCCATTCACTTTAAAGATTTCTTTACTAAAAAGATTGGGTTTAAAAAAATTCTTTGTTTCAAAAACAAATTCTGATTCATTCATGATCATAATACCACTACCACTGGTTGAAACTTAAGTGGCTTTTGTGATGTCAGATGAAAAGAAAAGTTCTGTCATGACAGCTCTCATAGTTTTTGGCATGGTAATGGATATAACTGTCACACGATGGTTGCAAGGTAAGACCTGGAGGCTGACAAACGGGCAACCACCAGGGTGCTGCCAGCAGTTCAGAGGGCCAGGGCGAAGCCGGCAGTTCAGGGGGCCAGGGCGGTGCCGGCAGTTCAGGGGGCCAGGGCGAAGCCGGCAGTTCAGGGGGCCAGGGCGAAGCCGGCAGTTCAGGGGGCCAGGGCAGTTCGGTGCCGGCAGTTCAGGGGGCCAGAGCGTCGCTGGCAGTTCAGGGTACCATGGTGGTTCGGCTTCCGTGGTCTTGACCCTTGGCCTGTCCACTATGGCCAGGGACATATGGCACCCCTTTTGGGCTGGAGTCCTCTTTGGACTCTGATCAGAGATGGAGTCCTCTCTGGACTCACAACAGAGACAGAAGTCTTCTCTGGACAGGGACAGAAGTCCTCTCTGAACTCTGGATGGGGACTGGAGCCGGCACTGGAGCAGACTCAGGGGCTGGAGCTGACACTGGAGTGGACTCATGGGCTGGAGCTGACACTGGACCGGACTCAGGGGCTGGAGCTGACACTGGAGTGGACTCAGGGGCTGGAGCTGACACTGGAGTGGACTCAGGGGCTGGAGCTGACACTGGAGTGGACTCATGGGCTGGAGCTGACACTGGACCGGACTCAGGGGCTGGAGCTGACACTGGAGTGGACTCAGAGGCTGGAGCTGACACTGGTGTGGACTCAGGGGCTGGAGCCGACACGGGAGTGGACTTTGGGGGGCTGGAGCTGACACTGGAGCGGACTCAGAGGCTGGAGCCGACACTGGAGCGGACTCAGGGGCTGGAGCCGACACTGGAGCGGACTCAGGAGCTGGAATAGTGGCCAAGATGGGACAAGATTGGTGAATTTCTCTCACTAGGACCGATGCTATGATGGTGAATCTGTTGCCTCTCACAGTCAGGATCTTCATGAGGTAGTCACACAGGTCACGGCCAGCCAAGTCCAGATTTACTGCTTGATTCATTTGAACAGTCTGTTATTCTGTCACATGCTGTTACAAGGTAAGAAGAGAAAGGATCCAATTGTAGCAGTAAACAGTTTATTGAACAAAATATCTACAAACAAACTACTTGACTAAGTAAACACAAACAGAACAACTGGGTAATTGTGACAATACTGTACTGAACTAAACACAGGGCTTAAATAAACAGTGAACTGAGAAAATTTGTGCTCATGACATGAGGGTGAATAAGGAATTTTTATTTTTGGGTGAACTATATGTAAAAAAAAAGGTAAAAAAGGGGTCGATTTTAAATAAAAAAAAATAAAAAAAAAAAAAATAGGATGTTTCTTTTAAAAGGCAAATCCCATAAAATCGATCCTTACGCAGGAACCCCAGTCAGAAATATTCACACACAATTTATTGCACACACATCCCGTAAGAAGCAAATGTAATGGAATACAAAATCAAACTCCATTAGCTTCTCTGCCAGGTCTGATGCAACATGTAGGACACATTAGATGTATCCCACAACCGCGGACATCAATACATGGAGACGCGCCTGCCTTACAGACATGCTGCAACATGTGAAAGCAAACCCTGTGATATCAGCACTTTTGCAGACTGTGCCAGAGGGTTAATCTTATATTCATGGGCCTCTCTTTGCTCTTCACACACACAGGTGAATGCTGACCACATGTGTTGCTGAGTCAGCTGTTTGTCATAGTGTATGATTACTCCACAGTGCCACTCTGATAAAAGCTTCACCAAACCTCAATCTCGGGGTGATCATAAAATCAATTCAGACCGCCACTGCCTGCCTCAATCCCACAGATAAGTCTTACACACATAGGCCGCTTTCAAACTCAATTCCTTACTAATCAAAATATGCCTTCTTCAGCAGGCAAGCTGAGTCCAGAGATTTCCCTTATTCGCTTTCCTCCAGCAAGCCCATCGCCGCACATTTTGTAAATCCAGTTACATTTGCCTGACATCTTTCCATGGGATTTAGCCCAAAGTGCTTGTCTTAAGAACCGACAGAATAAACGAAAGGTTGCTCTCTTCTTGACTTTTTCTGTCTGGAAGATGCTGTAGTCAGCATAATGTACATCTCAGGACAAAAAAATTCTGGATGTGTAATACTAATTGGAGCGTCCGATTTTTACATTTTCTTATTTCTGAAGTGTAAGTAGTGCTTGCCCATGCAACGTCACTGCTGCAATGGTAGGTTGTGGGTGCTTGCGAGACGAATGTGCTGTGTGAACAGGACTTTTTGAGACTAACACCTGTAAGTAAATGACACTGTGAATGAAGCCTATGATATTCTAGTCCCCACTTTTGCCTCAATGGTCTAACCACTAGGCAATTATTTATACAACCAGCACAAATGCAATCAGACTACACCAAACATCTTCCATCTTCCCTTCAAACATCATATTTAACTGCTACGCTGAACATGTTTATCTATGTACTGCATTTGCAACTCTGGTCGAGCATCAAATGCTTGCACTTCTAGAAAAGAGACGCTAGTTTGTCCACTTTGATTTCTTATTTCAGTACAGCCTATTTTTTTCTGAACAGAGTGCGTGGAGAGTTTATGAAGTCTAAATCGGGCTATAGCTTAAGTGAATGCCATGACAGAGATCCCCTAAAGTGAACTGATGCATTCTCACGGCTTGCTACCTCCGCTAACAGCCCAGACAGGAAAGCATCACTGCTCTACTACTAAATATAACACTGTGGCGTTGAGTGCTCTGATTCACAATTGCTTGTCTATGAGGCTGCCTGGAGATGTGCTGAAACAAAATCAGCAGTGCATCACCGATCATGTGACTTGAATTGGCATATTTGGCCCCCTGCAGATGCACACACACAAAAGCTAGAGCTACTGGAAGATACAGATGCATATCTATAAGACAACCTACACTTAAAACAGACCCAGGTGTTGCTAGGGAGTTGCTAGGATGTTCTGGGTGGTTTCTAGGGAGTTGCTAGACAGTTACTATACCCACACATCAAAAGAACTCCACGGCGGATCGGTATCGCGGCTTCCGGACCGCATCCACGAACGGACCCATATCGGCGTCTACTTGTGGCTCTGCGCTGCATCCGTTCCGCATCCGCGATTAAAACCTTACTTCTGCGGCGGGTCCGTTTGGGGCTCGCAAATTCATACAACCGTTACAGTAAAGGCGCGTGCGCATCCACGGATCCGACATAAGTCCGCTCAGGATCCGCTGATTGACAGTAGAATTTGCGGTGCCGCCCGGAGGCAGAGCTGATCCTCTGGACGGTGCCAAAACGAATGTGACAGTCACGTGGGTTTGGCGACTTGAATGCAGATCCGCCTAGGATTCTCCTGCTGTGGGGGGAGTGTTCCGGGGTGTTGTTAACTAGTCCAAGTCAAGAGCCTCAGATAAAATTTCTATGTGGTTGCTAGGGTGTTCTGAGTGGTTGCAAGGGAGTTGCTATGGGGTTGCTAGGGTGTTCTAAGTGGATGTTAAGGAGTTGCTAGGATGCTCTGGGTGGATTCTAGGGAGTTGCTAGATCGTTACTATAGCATTCTGGGTTGTTGTTAACTAGTCCAACTCAAGAGTCTCAAATAAAATTTCTATGTGGTTGCTAGGGTGATATGTGTAGTTGCTAGGATGCTCTGGGTAGTTACTAGGGAGTTGCTAGATTGTTCTATAGTGTTCTGTGTTGTTGCTTACTAGTTCAAGTCAAGAGCCTCAAATAAAATTTAGACATGGTTGCTAGGCTGTTCTGTGTGGTTTCTAGGGAGTTGCTAGGATGCTCTGGGTGATTTCTAGGGAGTTGCTAGGCGGTTACTATAGTGTTCTGGGTAGTTGTGTACTAGTCCATCCCGAGTCTCTGGATATTAATGACTAAATATTTTGTTCCACTCCCAAATGTTACATTTGAGAAGCTAAATGCATTGCTAATGCCACTTCATTTTGTATTGCAGTATTTGAATACTTGATGTAATGGTGTATTTGCATCCTTATGTGTCTTCGGGCATCTTCAGTGCTTCAATTCGATTCAAATCTACATTTTCTCGGCCCTAGCGCTGCACGGCCCCTGACAGCTGGGATCTCTCAGCGTCTGTTTTTATTATTTGACAAAAACAGCATCTTTTTGTCATGGTTTAATAGCTCTCCCTCTTCGTAGTTCTTTAAGGAATAGATGATCATAATCAGCATTTCTGCCAGCGTGCTGTTGACAGAGGCATCCATTTGCAGTGAAGCGTAGTCTGAGCATCTCCTTACAGATCATTCAGAAAGAGAGAGCGAGAGAGCAAGAGAGAGAGCGATGTGCCGCATCCACAGCTATGTAATTATTCTCATTATGTCAAATCACCGTGCCAGAACAATAACTGTGCTTTCATAAAAAGACCCCAAATGTCCATCTGCTCTATGTAGCTGTACACAAGAGTTTCATACAGGAGAGAAGGAGAATTAAGTGACAAAAGGAAGCAAGTGCAGAACTGTCGCCATGGTGAACCTGGGGCAGTCAATTGCTTAAATTAAGATAAACTAAAGAATGTACATTTTATTTTAGCCATTCTTACTACTTTAAATGAATATTTCAGGCTCAGTTAAGGTTTTTTTTTTTTTTTTTTTTTTTAATGAAAACATCTACTGTAAGTTTCTATTACTGTCAGTTACAATGGATGTGAATCGGTAAACATTAAAACATTAAAATACTGTTTCAAAAGTATTAGCCACAAGATGTAAACTGTCACAGCTTACAATCAACATATTTACTTATGTAATACATGTTCCTTATATATTCTACTAATACTCTAATGAGAGTTTGTTGAAGTGCAACGTTCCTTATAGTCAACATTATGTCTTAAGTGGACCATCAAAACAAAGTGTTACCCAATTTATCAGTGCACGTTCCAAAGAAATGACATTAACAAGCCGTTTCCTGTTCCAAATCAAGTTTCAAATTCTTTTCTATTCCAAATAGATCACAGTACAGAAGCAAAATGGGTTATGAATGCTTTCACTTTGACTGATTTTGGAGTACAAGTGCTAACCGTCAGGTCACCAAGCTAAAGGTTTATTTGTGTGTGTGTGTGTGTGTGTGTGTGTGTGTGTGTGTGTGTGTGTGTGCGTGTGTGCAAAACTACATAACAAAGCAGCCAAAAATGTAGAGTTGATTAAATAAAACCTAAGGTTCTGCAAAGAAAACTCACATTTAGATAAAAATGTGACATACAATCCAGCTAGCCTTTGAGTAAATCAATCACAGCTTAGAGATAATGTGTTTAATTTGTAAAGACAGAACAATTTTGACCTCCTATATGTGTGCGCGTTAGCATGTGTGCAAATGGACGTCAGTAAGACTCTACTGTTTATTTAAAGGATTAGTTCACTTTAAAATGAAAATTACCCCAAGATTTACTCACCCTCAAGTCATCCTAGGTGTATATGACTTTCTTCTTTCTAAAGAAACACATTTAGGGTTATTTTAATAAATATCCTGATGCGTCCAAGCTTTATAATGGCAGTGAATGGGGGCAACGAGTTTGAAGCTCAAGAAAGTGCATCCAACCATCATAAATGTACTCCACGCAGCTCTGGGGGGTTAATAAAGACCTTCTGAAGCGATGAAATGCTTTTGTCTAAGAAAAATATCCATTTTTAACTAGTTATAAAGTAAAATATCTAGCTTCACCAGACCGCCTTCCGTATTCAACTTACAAAGAAAGTTTAACGACTCTCGCAGTTCAAAACACTTACACTACGTCCTACACCTTCCATATTCAACTTATGAAAAAAGTGTAAATGACGCCGCATCATTGAATACGAAAGGCGGTCTGGCGAAGCTATAACTTGTTAAATATGGATATTTTTCTTAGACAAAAGCATTGCATCGCTTCAGAAGGTCTTTATTAACCCCCCAGAGCCGCGTGGAGTACATTTATGATGGATGGATGCACTTTTTTTTGAGCTTCAAACTCGTTGCCCTCATTCACTGCCATTATAAAGCTTTATTAATATAACTCAGATTGTGTTCATCAAAAAGAAGAAATTCATATACACCTATGATAGCTTGAGAATGATTAAATCTTGGGGTAATTTTCATTTTAAAGTGAACTAATCCTTTAAGGCTTTACCAGTTCCTGTGTAAACAGAATATCTTGTTCCTGATGTCCCCACTGATCTTCTCAACCATAAAAAAAAAAAAAAAAAACACTGAATCCTCAAAGAGGTCCAATCCAATGTCAGCGTGATGGACTGTTTTGCCTCCCAGGCAGAAGAGAACTCTAACAGTAACAATTTCTAAACCAGGCTGAAAGACCGTAATATAAAACCTTCTCATACCAGTGCATTTCTTGGGGCTGCCGGGACGTTTGCCGTGCATCCCTAACTTGCATCCAAAATTCTCCTCCCAGAACTCTGCAAACCAAACGTTCCGTCGGTTGTTGGACAAGGAGCGGCTTTTGAAGTATCTGTCAAAGGCTGAAAATAAGTATGAAAGCATTGGAATTGGACTGGAATTGCAAGAGAAATGTTTAATCAGAATTGGTCCACTAGAGGGAATTTTACCTTCTATGGATGCTCTTTTTGGAAGGATGGTAATAGCACCTTCTGCCACGCTTTCCTGCTGGACAACAGGAGATATCTTTGAGCCCCAGCTGTCTGATCCCACCCACAGGAAGTGACCTGTTTGGTTGTTGCGCTTTGCAGCATCCAATACACGTCTGAAAGATAGGCAAACAAAATACACATTCACATGTGAGTCAGTGAAGTATCCTAAACCTAGAAACCTGAATATGTCCTTCAAAAAGACCTGTTCGTTCTGATTTTCTGAGGTCAACAGTGTTCTGTTAGAACACTTAGAATTAGAAATTGGTCTAAAGTCATCAGCGTACCGGGCCAGATTCCAAAGGACATCATGTAATAGGCTTAGAAAGGCAGTGGATCTCAGGAATATGGGGACATGATTTGGTCCTGTGCCACAAGTACATAAAATTTTACAGCAAAAATTACTGAAAAGTGGATTATGTTAAATTGAGTTCTCCAGGCCTCAGGCAGCACATTATAGGAAATAGCTGACTTCGCCTGTTCTTGAGGTTTTCACCTAAGAGCAATACTTACAGCTTGACTGCATCATCTTCAATATAACTCTATGAAAGATCTGTGGTTTGTCCAAAATTGGTAGCTTTTCAGCTGATTTGACTTAGTTCACTTAAGAATTAAAATTTCCTGATAATTTACTCACCCCCATGTCATCCAAGATGTTCATGTCTTTATTTCTTCAGTTGAAAAGAAATTAAGGTTTTTGAGGAAAACATTCCACGGTTTTTCTCCATATAGTGGACTTTACTGGGGTACAATGGGTTGAAGCTCCAAACTGCAGTTTCAATGCACCTTCAAAAGGCTCTACATGATCACAGACAAGGAATAAGTGTATTATCTAGCAAAACAATCAGTCATTTTCTATATACTTTTTAACCACAAATGTAACACTGCTCTGTGATGTGCCACACATTACATAATGAAAAGGTCACATGTGATTTAGGCAAAAGTACTGATCCAGTGTCTACAAAGCAAACGTGTAAAGACTAAGCCAAACGCCCTTTACAAAAAAAAAGGTAAAACAACGATGTCGATATTGAAATTGGAGGAGAAAATGTGATGGAGTTTGTCGCCCTATGGTGGTATTTCCATGTCACCTTTCCAACATGAATACGTAATGTGAGTTGGATTGCAGAGCTAGTGCAAGACGAGCATTTGTGTTTAAAAGGTATAATTATTTATTTATTTATTTATTTTTTAGAAAATTACCAATTGTTTCACTAGATAAGTCCCCTATTCCTCGGCTGGGATTGTGTAAAGTTCTTTGAAACTGCAATTTGGACCTTCAACCCGTTGAACACCAGTGTCCACTATTATTCACTATTCACTATTATACACAATTAGTCCACTAATCCACAAATCCTGTAATGTTTTCATCAAAAACCTTAATTTCTTTTCGAATGAAGAAAGAAAGACATAAACATCTTGGATGACATGGGAGTGAGTAAATTATCAGGAAATTTTAATTCTGAAGTTAACTAATCCTTTAAAGACCCTATGAACTCAAAATTGGACTTTTAATGCATTTCCATTGCATTTATTAACTTTTAGAACACCTAAATGCAAGCCTACTTCTAAAAGTTACCACACCTTAAAAATATTCCAGGGTAAAAGGACCAAATACACTAGCCTTCAAAAGTTTGGGGTTTGTAAGATTCTTTTTCTTTTCATTTTTTTAGTCATATTGTGAAATATTATTACATTTTAAAATAACTTCCTAAACGCAAAATTTGAACGATTGTATATACTGAGCACTCATCCTGCCCTACAAATTTTTGCCCACCCAAATGTTCCACCTCCTGCCACTGACTAGCAAGGCAAGTAGCAAATCATGGTTAATAACTGTGAGGTGACTTAAACAACATGACTATTTAAAAAAGGGGGCATTAATAGGAAAAACATCAACTAAAGAAAGCCATTATTCCTTTTTCTCAGTTAAAATAACCCAAACAGATAATAATAATAATAAAAATCTGAGCAAAACACTGTAATCAGTGTAAACTTCTTGTAAAAGCCTTCCTAGGCCTTTTATTTTTTCAGCATATTACCAGGACAGATTACTATTATTATTTATTACCTATACTTCAATGAATATGAGGAAGGAAAATTGCTATTGATAAAGACACCTGATGTCATCTTCATTCGCAAACATGACGATGGCACGAGCATTGGGTGTCTCCAGTAGCCGCAGGATGATCTTGTCAAACTCTCCCGGTCTGGGCTCTCTGGGGATCTTCAGAGACTGAGCAATACATACACCACCTGAGAGAAAGAAGAGGAGGAAGTGACAGGAGAGAGAGACAGATTAAAAGGATGAAGAATTAATGATGGAGAGAAGGAGATTGTGGAAAGGAATTGGATAAGAGGAAAGAGGAAAGAGAATGAAATTAATTATGGAAGGAAAGGAAAGGAAAGGAAAGGAAAGGGAAGGGAGGGAAAGGAAAGGAAAGGAAAGGAAAGGAAAGGAAAGGAAAGGAAAGGAAAGGAAAGGAAAGGAAAGGAAAGGAAAGGAAAGGAAAGGAAAGGAATGTATAAGAGGAAATGGAATGGAAGGAAGGGATGGGATGGGATGAAATTAAGAGGAAAGGAATTGGATAAGAGAAAAGGATATAAAAGGAATGGATAGAATGAAAGGAAAGATAACGTAAAAGGAAGGAGAATTGGAAATGAAAGGAAAAGAAAGGAGGAAAAGATAATTGGATAAGAATTAGAACAAAAATTGGATAAGAGGAAATAAAAAAATGGAAGTAGAGAAGGGATAAGAGGAAAAGAAAATTTAAAGAAATAAGAAATTAATTGGGTAAGAGGAAAGGAAATAAAAGGAATAGGAAAGTATAATTGATAACAATTGGAAAAAGGAAATTGGATAAGAGGAAATGAATTAAACAAAGGAATAAAAGGAAAGGAAACAGGGGAAAAAAGAAATGAAAAGGAAATGATAAGAGGAATTGAACAAGAGAAAAAGAAATGAAAGGAAGGGATGGGATGAAATAAAACATGATAATGGAGACAAAAGAAAGATAAATAAAGAAAGGAGGAGGACAGAAAAGATAATAGGATATTGCAAATGAAATTGAAAGCAGAAAGAGAGAAAGACAGGACGTGAGAAGGTCAGAAAGCACGGAAGGAAGGATGAAAACACCAGGGCGGCAACGGAAACTTATTCCATTATAAGATGGACAGGGACGCACATAGATTAGATACAGAGGGACCAGAGAACAACAAACAGATTCTGTGTTTCTCTCAGCGGAGTGAGGAAAGCGTGTTTAGATTCAAATGATATCTGATAGTGTCACCTTGCCCAAGGTGCCTGCGGCAACACGAGGTGATGTCAAACACGGCCCGGCTTATTTACTTGGTCTAATGCAATTCACACAGCGCACGACTCTGCACTTGAAAACCTGTGGCCATAATGTCATATCCACCAAAACGTACACAATAGCAATTCAGTTTCCGTATTCAGAGATGCGGCAAGAAAATTGTGACAAGTCATGTCGTCAAGATCTGATCAGGTCCTAATACATCCCAGACACTCTAACAGTCACACTATTTGTGCTCGCTGTCTCTCACCACAAAACAAACTATCTGCTCTCCAGGTTAATTTAAATCCTCACCGGCAATATCATGTTGTCAGGGAATTTCCAGCAAGGAGCATTTGATATGGAAACAGGCCACTGCTTGGCGTAAAGTGTGACTATAATAGCCCTCCATCGTGTCTCTAAGCCCTCCATTACAGCATTAGCCATTCACGGCCTGAGTTAAACACTCCAGTACCCCTCCAAATTCGTGCTCTCGCCACTACAGTCCATTTAATGAACAGCTATGGTGGCCCCATCCGGAGAGCAGCTGTGGAAGCCATCATGATGCCCAATTCACTCGAAGACACCCAGTGATTATGCCGAATGGGTGTCCTTTCAAGGATATACGCCATCGTCACGCTTTCTTTAATGGTGGCTGTTCTCCTTTGTTATCAATTCAGTCATCATCATGTAATTGAGATGCTGCGCGGTGATAATGTCTGCTGGTGGGGCGTCTTCATGGGGCACACTTCAAGATGTCATGTCTGACTTGAGAGTGAGGCTTATTAGGGGAAATAAGATGCAACCTCACAATATCACTGCTGCCCTTGGAAAAACATCCACCCATTTTCCAAACCTTGTGCTCTGAAGGATCGTGGGGATGCTGGAGCCTAATCCAACATCGCAGGGTGTAAGAAAAAAGGTACTAATATGCACCTTTTAAAGGGTAAATAAAGTACAAATGTGTACCTTTCGAAAGAATACCGCCCCAGAGACAGCTTTAGTACCTTTTTTTTCTGAGAGTGAAAGATGGTCCAGTTCACCTAGGCTGCATGTTTTGGGATTGTAGGAGAAACCGAGGCACCCAGAGGAAACCAAAATCAATATGTGGGAGAGCATACAAACTCCACACAATTCAGCTGAGACTCGAACCAGCGTCATTCTGGCTTTGAGGCAACAATGCTAACCACTGAGTTGCTGGCAAAACTGCTGCAAACAGTTTTCCATGAGGCCAATTTTTATTTCCCCAAACATTGGCAAAGGGGTTTGCAAGAACAAATATGATGGTGCCCTTCCTAAAATATAAAGGCAGCGATATATAGAAAGCATATTTATACTGTTTGGGAAAAGTAGGCAGGATTTTATAAAGACAACAATGCCAATTTATCATTAATTTTTAAAATTATGGGTGTGAACAAGTGTACCCAAGAGTCAATAATTTCTAAACAAAACCTTAGAAATTCACAAAATTAGGCAAGCACATGCGACTGAATCTAAAAAGCATACAAACTTTTTTGGAAGTCAGGCGATATGTGGCGCTATAACAGTTAAAAAGACTATATTTCTATAATAAATTATCTGAAGCTGCTAAAAAAGGTCTTTTCATCCATGACTTGGGTATTCACAAGTTTGCTAAATAATACTTAACATCTTTTTACACATGTACTTAAAAGTCTTAAATTGCTTCAACCCCGATAATCGCTGCTTTCTGCAATATTTATCATTATCATCATAATTACTATGATTAATAATAATAACTTGCAATTTTTATAGTTATTTTAATACATTATTTTCTTCAAACTCTTTGATAGGCACTATAGCACCTCTTTGAGCCCCTCAAGACTTTCTAAAACACTCAACTGTCATTGGTCAGCAAACAGCAAATAGCTCCACCCCAATCTCACGCCATTGGTTGAGCGAATGTTGCTATGCTGGCCTGGTCAGATTACTCAAACAAACATAGAGATGTTTTGAAAACACCACAGAGACACATTGTTTATACTTTTCAATGAAAATCAACCAACAATTGGCTTACTTAGAGTATAATGCTTTTAACATTCAAAAAATCTTTAGAAAATGCCTTTAAACGTACATATAAAATGTTCTTAATAATCCATTATTTATTTTGTGTGTGCTATGTATTTTTGTGCTTGCAAAGATATTGCATCATTAGCTTAGCAAACATGCTAACACTAAACTTTACAAGATTCAGCTGTATATTTTGCTGGTTAAAACTTTCTACATGAATCACTTATAAAATCCCACAAGCTGACTTAAAGCCTGTTCATACCAAGAACGATAACTGTGAAGTTTTAATAATCATTCTAATTCTATGAGAATAGCGAAGTCTACATCACAGCTATAACGATTATGGCACAGAAGTATGATATTGTCAGAATCTTTTTTTTTTTTTTTTTTTAATGAAGCTGATGAACAACAGCCAATCAGAATCCACCCTTTAAGAGCTCAAGCATTTAAAGTGGCAGACTGCAGTGCACACTTATAATAAACAGAATATTATCATCTTTTTGTGTGAATGCTAATATACAGTTACCATCCTTGGTGTGTGGTTAGAAGGAAACTCCCTGAAAGTTTTTTAACAGCACTTACATTGATGAGTCATTTGAGTATAGTTCATCTTATGTTCATAAACAAACACTGCATTATCATCGCCATGTCATTCACCTCTGAATCTGCTACACTCCGGGCTTTCACCTCTCATAAAATATTCAGACAGGCCGTGACACCAGAATCAGAGAACTCTGTATAGGTCGGCGGCCATGTCTGGCAAGGAAGCTCATTTAAAGCTCCCTGGGTCAAATCCGCCCGAGGCATTAAGAGTTTGTGGTTGCATTAGTCACACCGTTGTGTGTGACAGAGGTACCAGAATCACAATCTTAAACAATTTATCAGCGCCTGTGGCGTCTTGTCTATTGTCAGCAGGAATGTCACTTGTTCGATAAAATAATCAGACAACAACACGATCCATATCTCATATTACTCAACAGTGGAGCAGCTTATGAAATCGAGTTTAAGATGTCTGTGTTTCTTTAAGCCTGTGTTCGAATTCAAAATAAGACTAAAGTATCTAAATGACAGATTTTATGTTTCATGGTTCATAGTAATTAAAAGGAAAATGGTTGTGCTTCATTTAATGGAAGAAGCTGAGAAGCATTCTGGATGATTAATAATACAATTTTTGATCATTTTCCCATCAAGCTTAAAAGGCAACATAAATTAGCAGATTGTGCCAGCTGTGAGCTCAGTGTTGACATTTAATTCAGCAGCTGTAGTTGGCATACTACAAAAATTGTTTCAATTCAGTAGAAAGAGAGTAATTTCTTGTTGAAGATATAA
Source organism: Chanodichthys erythropterus (assembly GCF_024489055.1). Classification (NCBI taxonomy): domain Eukaryota; kingdom Metazoa; phylum Chordata; class Actinopteri; order Cypriniformes; family Xenocyprididae; genus Chanodichthys; species Chanodichthys erythropterus. Next base: position 17,886,794 of record NC_090244.1, read on the forward strand.
CAATGAATGAACCACTGAGTATGACCAGTGAAAAGTGCACTAACCTTGTGTTAAATGTCTAGAATTTCAAATTCAAAACTATAAAATATACCACAAAAAACTAATGTCTCATATCTTTTTGGCTTTTTAAAATTTTGTTTAGCTGGTTTACAATTAAATGTGAAATTTAAAAAAATCTCTAACATCATACAATAACTGATATGGTATTGATTTATTGTGTCAGTTTATTTTTAGTTGATTTACAATTAAATGTCAAATATCAAACAATAATTAAAAAATATAACTTTGTCCATATATCAAACGCACTTGCACGTATATGTATGAAACTTGGAACGCATATAGACCTCATCGGGCCGAACAACTTTCGTTCTCTTTGTCATACACCAGCCCAACAGGAAGTCAGCTATTATGGGTTGTTTGAAAAATGCATACTCTGGAATTTGATATACTTCTCCCAGGCCTGTGGAAGGATTCTTGACATCTTAAATATTGTTGCCATGGCAACGCATCAAACTTTAATATTCTTTTTGGATGCTTTTGAAACTCTTCACATGCTTCAAATTGCATGAAACTCGACACATACATCAGAGCTTTCAGTCAGTAGACATGGGCAAAACCTTAGAAATTGGCATGGAGGAGGGGCTCTATAGCACCACAATTTGATAAAAGTGGGGGAGGGGGTAGTTTTACCTACAGTCACCAAACTTGGTAGATATATTGGGCTCATCGAGCCAGACAACTTTCAAATTTACAGTCATTAGTTCAGACCAATAAGAAGTAAGCTATATTGGTTTGAATGTGGATTTTTTTTAAAAACAGGCTCTGGGTTTTTAACTACCCCTCCTAGAGGGTTTATACAATTCACACCATACTTTTTCAACATGATAACAATACACTGAAAATGCTAAATTGTGAACGGGTATTTGATATATTGAACGGTGTTGCCATGGCGAGGGATTAAATTAATGTCAAAAAAGGGATACAGGAAGAGTCTCATATCTTCTAAACAATACATTATACACCATTTATTTCAATATAAAATAATACAAATATTAGAAATAAACACATTTTATTGTATGTTTTCAATTCATGAAGAAGGCATATGTGTAAGTTAAAAATAGGCAGATTACTGCTATTTGTTTAAAATAAATGAATTACAAAAATCTAATTTCATACACAGCATAACCACTAGATGGCAGCTTTTAAAGAGATTTCTTAAAAGGAATTCTTAAAAAGGGTAGTGCAGTACCTTGGTCTCACTTGGTCCTTCTCTCTCTCTCTCTCTCTCTCTCTCTCTCTCTCTCTCTCTCTCTCTCTCTCTCTATCTCTCTCTCTCTGTGTTTAAACCTTTATTGCTGTGTGCTACTGCCTACATTAAAGGATTAAAGGATAAGAAATCTCTTATGCCTTTTCCTTTTCTATAAGTTTGAATAACAAAATAAAGGCAATTCATTTGTAGGGCACTGACAACATAGTTTTATAATTAGGTTAACTAGGTAACTTAATAATTATGTTAATAAACATAAAAAAGACCTAGAGATAAATACTGGACATGAAATTCATCTAAATTTAAATGACATCATGGGTGTGGCTATTGTGGCTTGTGGTCATAGTGGAACCAGCTGCTGCAGTAAATGTGGCAAATTCAAATGATTTAAAAAAAAGTCTTTTGACATTTACCCAGTTTAATTTGCCCGACGTCCACTGGGGTTGGACCCGACATCGATACATGCAGCTATATTTTTTAGTTGGTTTACAAATAAATGTCAAATATCAAACAATAACTAAAAAAAAAACATCTAATATCGGCCTATAACCGATATGGTATTGATATATTGTGCATCCCATACAGAAAATGTTGTATTTTTGGTGTTTTGCATAATTAAACCCTATACACAAAGTTTAATTCAGCTCAGCTTTCAGACTGAAAAATCTGTTAAAGAACTGTTTAATGAGCAAAAGTTTTCCTTCATGTCACACATAATCCAGTTAAGAGACATTAGGCAGCCTTTAAAATATTAATGCAATCAGTGCCAAGTTCAATTTGAAAATAAGTCCCACACTGAAGCCAAATTTTCTTCTCCACTGTTTACTGTTCATTTCCTACAGCCTTTCAATATTTTGGCAGAAGTAAGCCTCGTTTTGCTATCACACGGCAGAACAATCTCACCTTTTTTCCTCAGACATGAGCACAGCCAGTGTCGCACAAAAAGTGTGCTGAGCGTGGGAGCGAGGGCTTTTGTGTTTCACACGCAAACCATGGCAGCCATTAGCGGTGCGACAGGCATAAGCCGACACAAATGCATACCACACTGTGCATGCGATGAAATGTTTGAAACCGGAACAAAAGCATCTGTGGGAAGAGATACACTCACATCTGTACAAAACACTGTATGTGTATGTTATACAAATCGACTACAGTCAGAGTCGAGATAATTAGCACAAAAAAGTCCTGTGTTAATACGTATAAAAGTCAGTTAACGAGGTTTTCCGCTTTGTCATTGTTTTTTAATGTAGATCAATGGTAATGTATGTGTCAATGACAAAATAAAGTCAATTTTTAAATGTCTATTTTAAAAAGTGTTAAGATCTTATAAATGTACAGAGCCCCAAAAGGGTGATGATATTGGAAAAATAAGACATTGCATTCTGTCAAAAATGTTTTTCATTTTCCCCCAAGAAACCTTCATGGGGCTTTTTGCTTTTATAAAACGCTTAGTCCATAAAAAATATTTTATTCAAATAATAATTAAAATATTTATTTTAATATTTATACAGCTATATATAATTTACAATGGCTTCGAACGCAGCTCAACCAAGCAAGGACCGTAACTATCCAATTTATAATAAAATATTGCCTTTTCTTCTCATATTACTTATGAATCAATTGTAGAGTGCATCAAATCATTTTACATTTATGACACTTCCTTAGAAAGCAACTGGCTATGCAGAATCCCTTCTTGTAACATAAAAGGTCAATATGAATTATGGAAATGAACGATAAAAGGTTAAAGTTTCCTCTTTAATAGGAATCAGAGCCTGGCAATGAATCTACTACAGCTCATTTCTAACCACTGGATCAGTAATTACAGGAAAGCTCCATTTAAAACTTGCAGGTAGGAAGTTACAAAGTTTATCAGCATATAACTTGCAATGTTGCCTGGGGGAGGCTGCCTCCTTCTTTTGAAGAGAAAGAGCAGCGGGTTTGTACCGTAGACAAAGACATATCTCTGCCAGCTCATGTCTAAGATCAACCTTTCCGCAGTTAATTGCTGTAGAAAGACACGTTTGGACCGGAGGAGAGGGGCTTCCGTGCTATAAATGAATCTCTGCCACATCACACTGCATTAAGCAGAGGATGCTGACAGTATTAATTTATACCAAGACTGAAAATGCCACAGCGATCAGTTCAAAGATGTGTGAAATACTGGTTCAAAGATCTCTGCATGTTTAATTTCAGCAACAATGCATAGAGATTTTACTTGAATTTTAAATTTAATCTTCTGTCACCACTTAAATATTACAAAGTAAAATGTTAGTGGCTAAAAAAATATTTATATCACATTGGTATTAAAATATATACAGGGCTTGACATTAACACCCGGAAAAAGCGGGTGGATTTCAGCAGTGGCGTGTAACACAGTCACTCCTACTTGCCATTTTGGCGGGTTGAATTTTATATATAATGTATACATTTTTTAATTGTAGTTTTTTAAAAATGCATCTGAAATAATAAACTAAGTGCAATGTTGTCTTGTCAAATATAGCGATTTTTTTGATACGTATCAATACTGAAATATCTGAAACACTTCCAATACTCATTTTCCACAGAATAGATACACAATACCAGCTGCGCTTTCACGCTCTCTCATCTCTCTGACAGCGAGTTGACACAGATACCCGCCTCCCCTCACTCACTAGTTTCATTTGCTCCGGATGAATATTGTTGGTTTTACAGGGCTTGAATTTCATGGGATTGCGTATATTGTGCATAATTTTACTCATTCCTGCATATTTTGTGCTCACACCCAAAGTGCGCGCATAAAAAGCCGTCTCTCAGTATTAAATTGAGTTGTTTTCGCTCCTTATTCCGTGTAAACAGTCATAAACACACAAAACAATGTCAAAATGCCGGTCTTGGCAAGTATTCACGTAAACACGGTCAGTTATGTTTTAATTGAACGTAAACAGTTGAGAAAGAAAATGCATGTGTAAAAGTATAATGGTCTTAAAGTGACAGTAGCCTAATAAACCTGCTGCCAAATTATGAGATAATATTAACCCTTAAATGCATGACTGTTTCGCCAATCATTCTTACATATTACAATATCTAACACGGAAGGATCTCTACCTGTCACGATAATATAAAACTCCTCTGATATTAGAGTAACAATTACAGAAGAATAAAATAAATCATATTTTGTTACCTTTTGGAGCTTGAAAGGGCTCAGTTTGAGCAGATGTTTTATGTCATCATCACTGTCCTCGTCAGAGCTCATTTCCCAGTAAATTCAGCAAATAATGGGCTAGTTTTATGTTTGAGGTCATGAATATGAGCCCATTTGCGATCTCAAACATATTCTCAGAACTATATCATTTTCAACATCTTCAAAATCAATATTCTGATCACTAACAGCTTCACCAGATCCATCCAGTAACAGTTAGTCATATTTGATTGCGTTCAGTACTTGCTCTGCAGTAAATCGCTGAGCCATTTCATGTTTTTCTTATTATTTCGTTTTCTGTCTGAATGAGTTGTCACTTCAGCATTGTGTATCAGACATTGCCACCTTGTGGAATAAAGGTGAATTATACATGCATCTGTCATGTAAGATTCAGTTATTTTTATGTAGAAAAAATATATGCACACTCATACACACCTCGGGTCGTTTGCGACCCTATACAATTTTTACAAAAAATGAATACAAAAATAGGCATTCTTTTATAATTTTATATTTTTTTTCTTGTTATATTCTTTATAATGAATTGATTGAGGAATACCAAGAAGGTTGATGTCTGAACGAGGAGGAGGGTAGTGAATGACGTCCCGGGTCACTAAAGACCCGAGGTATGCATTGAAGGGTTAAAAATATCTATATTGCAGTTTTCCCCCATGGTATTGATGTCAAAATTGTGGCCAGTGAAAATGCTGAGTGGCTAATATCTTCAGAAAACCACTAGCCACAGTGGCTGGTGAGCAAAAAAGTTAATGTCAAGCCCTGAATATAACCATTCAAGATTTCAGCAACAATTCAATGGAAATATAAATGAGCTCTCTACTTACATAATAAAGAGTAAATCAACATACTTTTCATTTCAGCGACAATTAATAAAAATGTAAATGCTGTTCAAGAATAGTAGTTTGAGCAACAACTGATCAAGATTTCAAATACAAGTCTCATATTAAATAGTAAAAAGTTGCTTTTTTTAATATTTGTATAGCACATTACATTAAACTGCTATTCAAAATGGATGCTCGAACCATTAACATTAAATAGTAAAATGTTTGTCATATCAAAAGTAACTTACAAGTGAAACAGTAACATGCATGTTTATCTATATACAACACGCTTTTACTACAAAATAAATCTAGTATTTCTATGCTTTTAATTTCAGTGAAAAATATTTGAAATTAACTGAACTATGTAAATGTACACTATGTAAATAGTAAAGTGTTGGTCAATATTAAAAATTCAGGACACTAAATTGTTTTTCAAGAATAGTCATTTGAGCAACAACAGATTGAGATTTCAGAATAAAAGTCTCTACTTAGTAAATAGTAAAAATGTTGATTTTTCAATATTTATATATCACATTATGTCAAATTGCTATTCATAGTGGATGCGTGAAATTCATGACACTTAATGATGTTTTGTTGTTCAAGAGTAATATTTCTGTCATTTTAGCAACAACTGATTGAGATTTCAAACAAAACAGGCTCTACTTACATACTAAATTGTAAAAAGTTAATCAATCAATATTTATATTGCACATTATTTTGAACTGCTATTCAAAGTGAATGTAATCTCTCTATAATCTATAATCTTAACTATGCCTGATCAAAATGTAAAATAACTGTGTAACATTGCATAGTAAAATGTGGATTAGTATATGTTTAATATTTATAGCCCATTACAGTAACGCATTCACTCAACACAGAGAATAATTCATTAATGGTTGTCATTCTGATATTACTGTAAATGTTTCCTCTGAGAAACAAGTATTACTGAATCATAAGCCAGCATCTACTTCTAGATGCCAAACACTAAGGTTGAGGATCAGAACTGCCTTAAGGTTCAGAGAACCACGTTTGGTATTCTCCTTTGAGAGCCGCACACAGCTTTCTTTACATTAGGGAAAAATGAGAGGACACAATTCGTTCCCATTACACATCCCGGAGGACACGAGTGGGTGCAGAGACAATTTTCACCCAGGACAGGGTGTTTGCATAGCATTAGAACGACAGAAAAGGCTTTCATGTGGTTAATACACAGCGATCTGCTCTTGACTGGTGTTAATGTCTTTTTTGAAGGCTTTGAGAGTTTGAATACGTAACCAGTGCATTTAATATAATCCACGGTTACAATTCAAACAGATGCCATGAACGCATTTTAAAATATCCTACGTTATACCAACCCAGCGGTTTAAATAGATGCAATAAATATTGATATTTTAAAGGCGCGTTCCCTCTCGCCTACTGCTCGCACATTTGCATTCAAATTAGATTACCTAACTTGAAGGGAAAAAAATGGAAAAAGAGCGGTAGATAGTGATTTGAAAGAAGCGCTGTTGCTGAACCTATTGCTAGAGCATTTATATGACAGAACAGCAACAGAAACATCAAGAAACATGCGTTGAAAAGAAAATCAGATTCTACAAGGTCAGGCGTGGCTGCCTTGAGCTGAATTGAAAATATTTCTCTGTATGCTGAAAAGAGAGACCAAAGCAACCATGTGAGAGGTATTTGTTTTATAATTGCGTTGGATTGTTAAGCTAAAAATTTAAAAGTTCTGTTCTCTATGAAAATACATGGTGGCAAATATTTCAGCCACAATCAAGAATGTCATTTCAACCAAGGCAAGGACACGTCACTGAGTAATCAAGGCATTTCTTATGTCAAAGGAACTAAAGAGAGGAGCAGTGAACAGTGATGCTCATGCTTAATACACAAATATATCGTGTTTTGAGGGCTCTCAATTAATTAAAAATGTTAATAAAATTAATAACACGATCACAATTACTATCATATAATATATATATGTATGTATGTATGTATATACAGTCTAAGTTTGTTTTGAGTAAAATTAGACTTTTAAATGAACTTTTAAAAAAAAGTTTAATGTTTATTGATATTGTTATAATGTCCAATTTTAAGCAGGAAAAAACCCTACAAATAATTTTTTCCTCATTGATATCATATTGCCTACCATAGAGGGTTACATTTTTACTGCCTTTAGTTATTATTTTTGGAATAAATGTAAAAATGCTTAAAAAAAAACACTAACTTGATGAGATTGACTTGGTTTTAATAAACAGAACATTCATTACATTGTTAATGTAAAAATACAAAGTAGAATTGTATATGGTTTCTTTTTTTCTTTTTGATGTAATGTAAAGTAATGTTCATTTAACGAGGAAAATGTGACAAGTAACAGACATGAATTTATGTTTGATTTATAAAAAAATGAAAAATGAAAAATAACTAAAAAACTGTGAGGTCATTGTTTGCCTCCTCATTTCAGAACAATATTTTGGGGGCTTTTTCTAAGTGTGTGTGTGTGTGTGTGTGTGTGTGTGTGTGTGTGTGTGTGTATATATATATATATATATATATATATATATATATATATATGGTTGTGACACTCATATATTTAACTCGGGTGCTGTCCATTTCTTCTGATCATCCTTGAGATGGTTCTACACCTTCATTTGAGTCCAGCTGTGTTTGATTATACTGATTGGACTTGATTAGGAAAGCCACACACCTGTCTATATAAGACCTTACAGCTCACAGTGCATGTCAGAGCAAATGAGAATCATGAGGTCAAAGGAACTGCCTGAAGAGCTCAGAGACAGAATTGTGGCACAGATCTGGCCAAGGTTACAAAAAAATTTCTGCTGCACTTAAGGTTCCTAAGAGCACAGTGGCCTCCATAATCCTTAAATGGAAGACGTTTGGGACGACCAGAACCCTTCCTAGAGCTGGTCGTCCGGCCAAACTGAGCTATCGGGGGAGAAGAGCCTTGGTGACAGAGGTAAAGAAGAACCCAAAGATCACACTTAGAAAAAGCCCCCAAAATATTTATAATTGTAACTAATTGTGCTTATATTTTGCTATGTCACAACTATATCTTTATCACACAATCTGCAAAAATTAATTATTTTCAATTAACCCTTATTTTAAGCAGGTCATATAAGTAAAAAAAAAAAAAAAAAAGCTGATGCATTTAATACACATCTAAACAAAAATTATTATTTTGTAAGCTGACCAAATGATTTTCTTCAATAAATGAAGTGGAAACCATTCTAGACTTGCCAGTATTTCTGAATCAATATTTGACATGACAACAGTGTTTTTTCTTTGGTATTGATTTAATGGTGTTGATTTGTATTGAGTGATAGACAAGGAAAAACATCGATTTGGTGAGGAAAATGAAAGAAGCAGGAAATTGCACTAAAACACAGAGAAAAAAAAACACAGGTTCATTTAAAATAACCCTTTATATTTACTTTATTTTACAGAACTGTAGAGTATCTTGTCCCGATACTCAAAAATCAGTTAACATGAAATCAAGATTGACCTATTTACATTTTATGTTCTGGCCTTATTCTTAGCATTATTATATTGTTTTTATAATATTCATTATCCGGCCATAAATCTAGCACCTTTGCTGAGCTCGTACCTTGACGCAACCTGTGCACCATTTGTCCTTGAGGTCCAGGTGTAGCATAGCACAGCTAGGACTCCACTAAAATGATGACCACTAGCATCTGTGACTCTGTAGTACCAGCCATCCTCTCAGCAAAACCTATTAATGAATGAACGAATTTTAAACCACAAAAAGACTGATACCAAAATATAAAATAAGTCTACTAAGACTACTAAGTACTACGCCTGCCGCTCATCTCACTATATGAAGACATAAACACATGAACTTCATATCTAGAGCTGCTCTAAGAATCACTTATGAGCAATTCACCATTTCATTTGCTAAAAAACTAGTCATAATAAAAGTTTGGTTTAGTAGCTTACAGTAGAATGTCTAATTTACTTCTTGGGTACAAACATGTTAATCACTGTAAATCAAGAAAACAAGAGATTCAAACAATAAGACTAACCATGTTGAGCTATAAAACAATGATTAGTTTCTGTAAGATAGAGGTACCAAAACAGTTGCTCACCTGTGTACCAAAATGCATAATATATGCATAATATATATAATGCGTCTTTGGTGTTTCTGGTTTCTACTGAAGAAAAACAGGAAATCAAGGGTAAGGCAGCACTTTTTTGTCCACAAAAGTGTTAAATCCATGAAATACCGATATATTATCCATTGTTTGCATCATATTTCTTCTGAACGATCTGCTGTCAATCATCGTTCTTCAAGAAATTATGCAATCTGAGCACCGTTTATGTTGTAAAACCGTATACGATCATATACATTAGATTCTCACAAACAAATGAGTCTGCGTCCAAAGTATATTTTTCAAAATAGTGCAGCAGTTGAGACAATCAATTGTTTTCGGAGACTAAATGCTGTCTTTTGCCTGAACGATTGGCCATCGCAATGATAATAATTTATGTATAGCCTTCAAATGATTGCTTTTGGAGGCTGATTGCTGTCTGAATCGATCATCAATATAGGTATTGTTTATGATAGCCTAGCGATGTAGCATCTGTTTATATGCAAGGATACATGATTGTTCTTTGAACTACTGGCAATCAATGTACTTTCTGTGTATGGAGACAAAAACTGTTTATAGCCTGTAAAAAAGCCTGTAAGTCTCTTTTTTCTTTGTTTCTTCTGCATACAGCTATGTTTTGTGTAAATTCAGTAATGAAAACACTAAAATCGTGTGTGCACATATTTTTCATATAAGTTTTTTTTCAATCTGTACAATTAACCACACAGCAAGCCTTATTATTTGATAACTGTATGAAATAATCCCTAAAAAGCACAAACATGGCAGAAAAGCCAAGTTCAGCGGCTGGAATTTGCTGAGGTGATGTGACAGTTAACAGACAGCAGACAAACAGCTAGTAGTGACAGCAGCGGCAATCCACCTGTCACTCAAGTGGCCACGCCCTTAATTATGCAGAACTTTAAGGCTTAATATAATCAAAGACTATGGAATAACACAAGACGTGTCACTCGTATTGTTTTGAATGGGAGAAAGTGTAACGCGCAATATGGCGGAATAAGTCCCACCTTCTAAATAAGAGCCAATCGCCGTCTGGTAAAGTCATTGCATCACTTCAGCGGCTGTTAGAATCACCGGTTTCTATAGAAACAGTCAGACGCGCGCCTCCTTAGAGACGCGCATTTAGACGTGCATTAGCTTGATCCAACCTGAAAAATACTTTGATATAATTTAAACAGATGAGTTATAAAAAAAAATTTTAACCCCCCTCACAGTTGTCACGATGGGCAAAATTAGCTATATAGACCAAAACCACTTTTTTTACCAGGCTGTAAACATGTTTTTTTTCCTGCTGTAAAGTTGGGCATTTTAACATGGGGGTCTATGGAATTGATTCCCTTTTGGAGCCTGTCTCTAGCGGCCTGTCGATGAATTGCAGTTTAAGTCACTTCCGTGTTGGTTTCAAGAGAGAGAACGGAAGGTTGCCGCTTAGCAATGACACGGGCCATTACACTGGTTAAAATAGCTGATTTCTCTGGATTTAAACATTGTTGGAAAGATTTTGGATAATTTAAGTACTCAAGCCAACAAGATATATAACATTGTTCTAGTGGTTTTTGGATATTTTAATCCAAAAAAATCTTACGTATTGTGCCATTAAATCATAAAACACAAAATCCAGAAAAATTCTAATTACAATCCCGGACGAGCCCCCAGTAATGTTACGTCCCTTCCCTGAACTCAGCGGTCTAGAAAGGGCAACATTAGACCACTCTTTGGCTGAACGCACTATTAAAAGACTGGGATAGGGAATAATGCAGGCAGAAATGGCAGAGCAAGTGAATATATATATATGCTTTTGTTTCACACCATTTGGTTTTGTTTCAATAAATGTGTCCCAGAGGGATCGCACGGCTTCTTCACTCCCCGCCGTGACAAAGTATACTATTTTTGAAACTTAAACCCCTGATAGACGCTTCTAACACTAAAATTTAAACACTCTGGTGTACCGCGCAGGCGGTATCAGTGGGTTTCGGGTACCTTAAGTGCCGCTCCTCCGTTTGTCTTTAGCGGTTGAGCTCATAAAGTGTTTTTGAAGTGTAATTGTCTTTGTGTGACAGGTTGTAATCCTCAGATGGTGCTCTGCTTTTGGGGCAAAGGAAATAGTCTGTGAAGCGCATTGTGTTTTCCCTCATCTGCCACAGCACTGCGGCTGTCAGCCATTAATGAAACCACACAAAGACTTGTCACCTTGATTAAAACTGTCATCTAAGAACAATGATGCATACTGGAGCCTTATATGCCGCTGAAGGGGGTTTGTGTTGCTGAATGGAGGCACATTTCATACAGGCAGGGAACATTAGCTCTAGATGTCAGTCACCTGAGGCTGCATTTTATGTGTTGCTTGACAGAAATGCTTCTCTTGTTTGTCGGCTCTGAACCTGACGATAAAACTTGCGCACGTCTTTCAAGTTCTCTAATTACACATTCAGGTAACACATAAACATGAAGGATTGATCGTTAGCATGGGTTGAAAACATGAAACGATGTTTCCTTCAGAAGCCTGTTCAATTCTGTATTGAACAATCAATCATTATATATTGCTATGTATAATTATACAGAGTTCAGAGCGATTTTTTGTGTTCCTGTGCAGTTGCTAGGGTTTCCTGGGTGGTTGCTAATCAGTGTTGTTTTGTTAACTAAAGCGATTAAAATAGAACTTTTAACTGAAATAAAAGTTAATTCAAGCTAAATATAAATGTTTAGAAAAACACAAACAAATAAAAATGACGAAAGCACATAACAAAATTAATAAAACTTAAACAAAAAATTTTAATATAAAAATAAAGGTTATAAAAATATTAATAAATACTATAAATAGTGTTGGAGAAAGTTCCTTTTAAACGTAATGCATTACAATAATGAATTACTCCCTAAAAAATGTATAATTACATTACTTAGTTGCTTTTTATTGAAAGTAATGCGTTGTTACTTTTTCTTACCTGGCTGAGACATGCCCTCTTCCAGGCCTTGAAGGTGTTTTTTTTTTTTTTTTTTTACTTTTTTGCAAGTATTTAACTCAGTAATGCATTCAACAACATAACCTATAATGTACACCTTCATTTAAAAACCCTACACATTTACAATGTTATATTCTGAGCACTTTTAATATTTCCTGAGCCCGAGAGCTATGTATGCCATGCAAAAGAATTCATAACATTATAACTCTTTTATTGAAAGTTGAAAGTATTTTGTAACTTTGGTACTTTTTGTCTGTTACCACATACATACAGTATGAGTGTGCATGTCAAAGTGATTTTTTAAAAAATGTTTATGTAAATGAACAAAACTGAAAAGTAATGTGCATTACTTTTAAAAAAAAAGTAACTAAAATATTAATGTGTAAATTCATAAAGTAATGTGTTACTTGTTACATCAAAAAGTAATCTGATTACGTAATGCACGCTACTTGTAATGCATAACCCACAACACTGACTATAATAGTATATAAATAATACTAAAATAACACTGTTGCTTACTTGCTCAAGGGTCAATTACAAATAAGAGTGTCCACAATAAAGAAAAAATTTAAAAATATAGTTTAAATTTCCTGTGTGAAGTTTTTAGATATGTACTCTTTGTATTCATGTCGGTTTCATATGGTTTTAAAAACATTAATAATATTTTCAAGAAAGTGTTAAATTTAATATCTCTAAAACGTCCTATGATGCTGTAAAGTACCATAAAGTGTACACTTCTTTATTATTTTCAAAAAAGTTTTTAAATAAATGTTTCAATGTAAAAAAAAAAAATATATTTTTACAAAATTAATTGGTAATTCATAAATATCATTACATTTTTAGGGAGTTGCACCACATGACATTACAAACTGAAGTAACCTTATTTCCCTAAAAAATACAATAATATATTTTAATTCAGAAATTAAAAACATGCTCATCATACAAGATGTCTTTTTGCATTATTGCATGTATGAATTTTCTGATAAATTACTTTCTTTGCCAGTATTTGTTGTTGTTGTTGTTGTTTTTTTTTGTTTTTTTACAGTTGCCAGCCAGTGCCATTTTTTCTCATTTTCACAAAACTTTTATGGTCACCAGAATATTTTGCTGTATCTGAACATACAATACATCAAATACAAAGTTCTGTCATGAAACTCTAGATGGCACAGGCTGATAGGTCCTTATCTCAATCTGCTTGCAATCACAAAATTCTCTATAGGGCAGATTGGTTCCTGCTGTATCAGAATCCAATGAGCTCGCTGCTCAACCTTCAAATAATTGGTCAGCATTTGCTGTAGCAGTTTGCAGCATGCTTTCAGAAACCCTCCTCCTTCCCCAGCTCCACCTGTATAGATGTGCTACAGGTAATTCATATATACTATATTTTACAGCAGAAGCATGTCTTAAAGCAGCATGTTGTGTATGTATTGGCAGTAGCAAGTCACATATTTGCTCTGCAGCAGCATCAGCAATAACCAACTATCGATGTTAGGGAAGCGTTGTCATAAATGACGGAAGATTCCATCAGTGGTGGGGAAAGAGTTAATAGATAGGACATAAAACCGTGTGTCACGTCACTACCCCACAGTTTGGGTTATTAATGGAAATTTTTATCCTTATATATACATCCCAACTATGTGACCTGTGCAGCTGTACTTAGTGCAGTGCAACTTTTGCAATACAACCTGCAGACTTAAAATAAGGTCATCCATTGTGCAACAACCCTTTGCCAGAATCAATTAGCTGTGAAAACATCTGAGGCTGCACAACTGAAGAAACAACAAATATTGATTAAGTAGCACACTGCTATTAAACTGATATCTAGCATGTCATTATGCTTTGCTGTTCTCAGTGTTTGTTTTATTGTATCTCATTCTTTAATCTGGCTTTAGTTCAACTAAAAATTGGAAGCAACAACCATTTACTACAAGGAAACGATTCTCCACCCATCATAGTGAACAAACCGTGACTGCTAAAACTGTTTAATAAGACAGATCATCAGTCATACCTGCAATTATGCACAAGGCAGTGATATATAATCTACAAAGAGCCGCTATTAGATATAAATTAAGAATCGAGAAAATACTACAAATGATATGATAGTGGTGCTAAGAATTTCAAGGACAAAATTCTTATAAGTATTTCACCTGTAATATTACTTTCTCAACCCCAAACATGTTTATTGACAGATAAACGACACTCCTGAAACATATAAATATGATATTTTGCTTGAATTGTAAGCAAAAAAATAATTTTCTTTTGTGATGAATTAGAACAAATAGAACCTCACTGATATTCTTGAGTCTGAATGGAGGCAAATACTCACAGCCATGTTCCAACATCTAGTGGAAAACCTTGCCAGAAAAGTGTAAGCTGTTATAGCAGCAAACAGAGGACCAATTTCACCATTTCTGTATCTCAGTTAGCAGAGTTTGGCGCTAGCAATGCCACAATCATAGTTCCCTTTCAGTTGGTCACGTTCGACGTACGTCAGTAGTGACCGACGAATTGGGATATCGCTTAGAGAGCCCTATCAGCTTCGTGTAAACTAAAACAAGCCAATGGAATTGGCGTGCGATATTTGCATAATGCGCAGCGCCCCCGACAGGTGTATATAAATAGGAAGCAGATGCAATCGCACTCTGTCTTTCGCTTCGGAGCCATTCAGTGGTGTCCTGTTTAAGAAGACTGTTTTGTGTGAACTAAACTGCCTCGAAGAGGATTCACAGCAAGCCGTGTGTGCCGGCGTAACGGTGCTACAGCGAGGTCGCGAGCTCCAGAGGATCCGAGCTATAGCTCTCAACTGCTGTTTTCACAGCACACGCCTAGAGTGAAAGTGTGTGTGTTGCGATTTGGGCCGGTTCCTCGGTGTGTCCAGGGAGTGGTGTACCTGGCACATCGCGTCACTCCCTGTGTGCTTCGGCACGAGCGAGTTGACTGTTTTCCCCTTCTAAAAGAGCTTTACAGACGAACCCTGACAGTATGTCATTTCGTCTGTGCGTTAATGGGTGCGGTCGTACCCTGGTCCCTGCTGATGGGCACAATCGTTGCATCTCGTGTTTGGGCATTCTGCACGCTGAAGCAGCTTTTGTGGATGGTTCATGTTCCCATTGCGGGAACATGACTATCGCGGTGCTGAGGTCGAGACTCTCCTTCCTGAAGTCTCAGGAAGCGGGGGTCCCCTCCCCTGTGCCCCGTTCGACCGTTTTTTCCGGCCCGGGCCGGAATGACGGTTCGGCGGTGTATAGGAAGGGTGACCCGAGGATTATGGTCAGGGCTTCCCCGCCGAGCGGAAACGCTCCTCGGGCCCCTGCCGCCTCATCAGCACCACAACCCATCGTGCCACCGTTGGTTTCCGCTGGGCCCTCTACGGACTGTCCAGCCGTTACCTTTGGTGCGCCGGCGGCGGATCGGATGTCGATCGCTGCATCTGAAGGTGAGCCTGAGTCCTCGGGGGAGGGAGATTCGGACGCGCTGCCGCCCGGGACGGTAGCGTTGCCCGAGTCGGATCCCGAGCTCATGGCTGTGCTCTCCCGGGCCGCCTTGTGCGTCGGGCTTGAGTGGAACCCTCCACCCTGTCCCGGCCCATCTCGGTTGGACGATTGGTACTTGGGGGGGGGGTCGCGCTGGTCAAACCCAGCGTCCCGCCCCAATGCCTTTCTTCCAGGAAGTACACGATGAGGTGACCAGGTCTTGGCAAGCTCCGTATAGGGCTCGTACAGGGCCTGGTCCCTCGACCGCCTTCACCTCCCTGGACGGCGGGGAAGCCAGGGGATACGCGAGGATCCTGCCAGTCGAGCGGTCTGTTGCGATGCAGTTGTGTCCAACGGCCGCTGGCTGGCGTGGTGAGCCGCGTCTCCCGTCCCGGGCCTGTAAATTCTCAGCCGGTCTGACTGAGAAAGCTTACAGTGCCTGTGGGCAGGCTGCCTCTGCCCTGCACGCGATGGCCCTTTTGCAGGTCTATCAGGCAAAACCGCTGTCGGAGATGCCCTAGGAAGGTCCTGACCAACAGCGGCTTGGGGAGCTGCGCGCTGCCACTGACCTTGCCCTCCGGGCAACGAAGGTGACAGCGCGTTCTGTTGGCCAGGCGATGTCTACTCTGGTAGTCCAGCAACGCCACCTCTGGCTGACCTTGGCAGACATGAGGGAGACCGACAAACATCGGTTCCTGAATTCCCCCGTGTCTCCGGTCGGCCTTTTCGGCGATGCGGTGGAGAGCTGTGCCCAACAGTTCTCCGCTGCACAGAAGCAGGCTGAGGCTATCAGACATGTCATGCCACGGCGGTCCGCTGCTGCCTCCACCCAGCCGTCCGTGGCTCAGCCTCAGCCCGCTCGTCGCCGAGGGCGCCCGCCTGCGTCTTCCTCCGCCCCTGCTAAGTCGGCAAAGCAGCAGCCTACACCAGCCAAACAGCAGGGTGCCGGTCGCGGACGTGGTGCCCAGCCCGTCTCTGCCAAGCCAGGTGGCAAGCGGTCGGGGAAAACTCAGCCCTGAGACGGGCGACCTGGAGCAGAAGGTTCCTGCCCTTGGGGAGAGTGTTCCATCTGCTCTCCCACCCCCGGAGGAGGGCCGGGGGGATTTTGTGGCGTCTGTCCATCTACCGCCGCTGGCTCTCCGGGGTCCAGCGGTACCCACTTTGCCACAAATAGAGCAGTTTCTTCAAACTCCAGGTCACAACAAGGTGTGTCTGCCAGTGTGCCAGGCCTCGCCTCGCCGCTGGAAGCTCCCTCCCTATTCGCCAGCAGACCGCGTCCCGTGCGCCTTCTCCCATGCACACTGCTGCCTCGCAGAGTCCGACCCCACTCCGGGCCACTCCCAAGCCGTCCGAGTCGGGTCCCTCTCTGCCTTGCTGCCCCACCCCCGGTGCGTCTTTGGTGCCTTTGGTCCCGCTGGTTCGGAGTCTGGTGGCGTGGAGCACGCTTCCCAGCCCGTCCCGCTGGCTCATTCGCACTATCAGACTCGGCTATGCGATTCAGTTCGCCCGGCGTCCCCCGGTTTTCAGGGGTGTCCACTTCACTCAGGTGTCGTTGGACAGTGCACCTGTTCTCCGGGCGGAGATTGCTATCCTCCTAGCGAAGGATACAGTCGAGCCGGTCCCTCCAGCCGATATGAAGTCGGGGTTCTACAGCCCCTACTTCATTGTACCGAAAAAGGGCGGTGGGCTACGGCCAATCCTGGACCGTCCCCAGGATTGGTTTGCAGCAATAGACCTGATGGACACGTACTTTCATGTCTCGATTCTGCCTCGACAAAGACCCTTCCTCTGGTCTGCGTTCGAGGGTCGGGCATGTCAGTACAAAGTCCTACCCGACATGGTTTTAGCTCTCAGCCAGTTGGGTCTTCGGGTCAACTGGGACAAGAGCAAACTTGCCCCCGGGCAGAGGATCTCTTATCTCGGTCTCGAGCTAGACTCGATCGCACGGACTGCGCGTCTCACCGAGGCGCGCGTCCAGTTGGTGTTGAACTGCCTGAGCTCGCTCAAGCGCAGGACAGCGGCTCCACTGAAAGATTTTCAGAGGCTCCTGGGGCATATGGCATCTGCAGCCGCGGTCACGCCGCTCGGATTGCTTCATATGAGACCGCTTCAAAACTGGCTCCGTGGCCGGGTCCCGAGATGGGCGTGGCAGTGCGGCACGCTCCGTGTCCCCGTGACACCGAGCTGCCGTCGCACCCTTGTCCGGTGGTCGGACCCTTCGTTCCTGCGGGCCGGAGTACCCCTCGAACGAGTGTCCAGGCATGCTGTGGTCTCCACAGATGCCTCTGCCACGGGATGGGGGGCCACGTACAACGGGCATGCAGTGGCAGGTCTTTGGACGGGGCCTCAGCTGCATTGGCATATCAATTGCCTCGAGTTGCTAGCGGTTTGTCTTGCGCTGGCCCGCTTCAAGAAGCTGTTGTCAGGCAAGCACGTTCTAGTCCGCTCAGACAGCACTGCGGCCGTTGCGTACATCAACCGTCAAGGTGGTCTGCGCTCCCGTCGCATGTCGCAACTCGCCCGCCATTTCTTGTTGTGGAGTCAGAAGTATCTGAGGTCCCTTCGGGCCACTCATGTCCCAGGTGTGCTCAACCGTGCAGCCGACGAGCTGTCACGGCAGCCTCCACTTAGGGGCGAGTGGCGGCTCTACCCCCAGGCGGTCCAGCTGATTTGGCAGCATTTCGGCGAGGCCCAGGTAGACCTGTTTGCCTCCCCGGAAACTGCCCACTGCCAGTGGTTTTATTCCCTGACCGGCGGCACGCTCGGCTCGGATGCCCTGGCACACAGCTGGCCCCCGGGTCTGCGCAAATATGCGTTTCCCCCAGTGAGCCTTCTCGCACAACTCCTGTGCAAGGTCAGGGAGGACGGGGAGCAGGTTCTGTTAGTGGCTCCGTACTGGCCCACTCGGACCTGGTTCTCAGACCTCATTCTCCTCGCGACAGCCCCTCCCTGGCCGATTCCTCTGAGGAAGGACCTCCTGACTCAGAGACGGGGCACCCTGTGGCACCCGCGTCCCGATCTATGGAACCTCCACGTGTGGTCCCTGGACGGGATGCGGAGGTTCTGAGTGATCTCCCGCAAGCGGTCGTAGACACCATCACTTCCGCTAGAGCTCCTTCCACTAGGAGTCTCTACGCGTTGAAGTGGAACCTGTTCGTCGAATGGTGCGCCTCTCGCCGAGAGGACCCCCGATCATGTTCGGTCAGATCCGTGCTTTCCTTCCTGCAAGAGGGGTTGGAGCGAAGGCTGTGCTATCGCCGCACATCACCACGCAGTTGAGGGTAAGTCCCTGGGGAAACACGATCTGATCGTCAGGTTCCTGAGGGGGGCCAGGAGACTGAATCCTCCTCGCCCTTCCTCCGCACCCTCTTGGGATCTGACCCTGGTTCTCACAGCTCTCCGGGGTCATCCCTTTGAACCTTTGCAATCAGTCGACCTGAAACTAATGTCTCTTAAGACGGTTCTTCTGGTTGCATTGGCTTCCCTGAAGAGGGTAGGGGATCTGCATGCATTTTCGGTCGACGAAACGTGCCTAGAATTCGGGCCCGGTGATTCTCACGTTATCCTGAGACCCCGGCCTGGATACGTGCCCAAGGTTCCTACCACTCCCTTCAGAGATCAGGTAGTGAACCTGCAAGCGCTGCCCAGCCCTAGCTTTGCTCTGTCCCGTCCGCGCTCTGCGCGTTTACGTGGACAGAACGCGAAGCTTCAGGACCTCAGATCAGCTCTTCATCTGTTACGGAGGCCAGCAGAAGGGAAAGGCTGTCTCCAAGCAGAGGATGGCCCACTGGATAGTGGATGCCATCGCCTTGGCGTACGAATCCCAGGGCGTGCCTTGCCCGCTCGGGTTGAGAGCCCACTCCACCAGAGGGGTGGCCTCTTCCTGGGCGCTGGCTCATGGCGCCTCGCTGACAGATATCTGTAGAGCTGCGGGCTGGGCGACACCTAACACGTTCGCTAGGTTTTATAGCCTACGTGTAGAGCCGGTATCCTCACGTGTACTCGCATCCACTAGTCGGTAGACGTGTTGTACCCGCTCTAAGTGTCGGCTTGCAATGCCATTCCCGCCACTGGCCGGATACGTGCATACTTCACTCCAGTCGTGTTCCCCGCTTGGCGAACCCTGTCGAGTTCCTCCGCCTCCCCCTTCGGCTCGGACATTGCGGAGTGTCTGATGCCAGGCCTACATCCGTCGCTGACGCTGTCTGTTGGCTGGGGCCCATATGTCGTGACCCCTCTACGTGAGCGGTCCCATATGTGTAATTATCCACGGTTTAAAACTCCCTATGGGCCGAATCCGTGTCTTTCCCTTAGCAGAGCCAGCTCTGCTGTCACCTGTCAGATGAGTCTCCCCCTACCAAGTGGAGCCATCCCAGGGACTCCATATGCGTACTGCCCCCGGGCCAGTCCATATGTGTATTCCCACGTAAACTCCTCCCCCATTGGGTAGGTAGTGGTCTCCGCAGCGTCCCTTACGGGTTCGCTTCCCCAGTGTAGTCTAGTTTACTTAGTGGGTAGTGGTTAGACAGCAGTAGACTCTCTCGGTGTAAGCTCGCCCCCTTCACCGCTAGCCGGTGCTATGGGCGGCTGAGCTTGTGCTGGGCACTGGAAGGGGTTTCGTAACTGTGGCGCTTTTGGCGAGTTGGGATCCCAATTCGTCGGTCACTACTGATGTACGTCGAACGTGACCAACTGAAAGGGAACGTTTCGGTTACGTATGTAACCCTCGTTCCCTGAAGGAGGGAACGGAGACGTACGTCCCGTCGCCACAGTTTCTGTACCCTCGCTGTAGCGCGGACACCAGTTGTCTCCTCAGCGGAAAACAGAGTGCGATTGCATCTGCTTCCTATTTATATACACCTGTCGGGGGCGGTGCACATTATGCAAATATCGCACGCCAATTCCATTGGCTTGTTTTAGTTTACACGAAGCTGATAGGGCTCTCTAAGCGATATCCCAATTCGTCGGTCACTACTGACGTACGTCTCCGTTCCCTCCTTCAGGGAACGAGGGTTACATACGTAACCGAGACGTTTTGGATACTGATAAATTGTGATAAAAGCATCTGCCAAACATAAAAAAAAGGCAAACAAACCAAACCAAAACAATAATAAATAGTAAAAAATATACAAAATATATTAAATATTGCTCAAGTGGTTTTTGGATATTTTAATCCAGAAGTCTTACATATTGTGCCTTTAAATAATAAAACACAGAATCCAGAAATATTCTAGTAGACCCTTTTTACATTTCTGGGTTTCTCAGAAGCGGAAGTCGTCATAGTTGGGTAATATTCTATAGCGGTGAATGAGAAAATACATTAAATATATTGTTTCAAATAGCAAAAGAAAAACTCCACAATAGTGTTTTCACAACTTTCAAAAAGAGGAAAAAAAATAGAGAGCGATTGATAACGGCAGTCAGAAGAGAGAAAGATGTCATTTTTACTGTCACTCCCATAGCTGCTGTATTAGAAACACCCTCACAGCAGCGTTAACTATATTTGTGTAATTTGATGCAAAGGTAATATAATACTAAGTATAGTGTACCTACTTTTTTCTAAAGAAAATTAAAATATAAAAAACTTTGTAGGATTTACGATATTGATGACCGTTAAAATGCGTCATCACAGTCTGTGAAAAGGATCCATTATGATCCCGGACGAGCCCCCATTGATGTTATGTCCCTTCGATGGTCTTGAATGTCTAGAAAGGCAACATTTGACAACTCTTTGTAGAACGCACTATTAAAACACTGGAAAGTGGAAACAGCAGAGCAAGTATATATATATATATATATATATATATATATATATATATATATATATATATATATATATATATATATATATATATAAGAAATAACGGTTATACAAATAAGAAATACCATAGGGTAGTTCTAGCATTGTAGCTAGAGTATTATATTCTAATATTTATGTCAAATAAAATAAAAAAATTTATAAATATATAAGAGATACAGGGTGTAAATTTAGCGGCATCTAGCGGTGAGTTGGCGAATTGCAACCAACAGCTCAGTCCACTGCTCACCCCTCCCTTTCGAAGCACATAGAGAAGCTACGGTGGCCAACACAGGACAAAGATGTCGTCATCTGAGACAGAAGAGAGTAGCCATTCGAGCAATGAGGTTTCTTTTTACTTCTAAAGGCAGGAACACACCAAGCCGACGGTCGGCTGTCGGGCAGTTTTTGTTCGTCAACAGACTACGTTTTCTCAGTGTGTTCCGCACCGTCGGCTGAAGTTGGTCCTTGTCTGCTTTTTTTCAGCCGATTCGACATGTTGAATCGGCGTTGGAGCTCATCGGTCAGTCAGGCCATCTGATCATTCTGATTGGCTGTTCAGATACTGCCACCTGCTGGTACGGAAAGGCATTTCATCTCACGCAGGCGCAGAACTGACGTGCTACTTGGCTGTCGGCTGTTTAGCGTTGGTTTGGTGTGTCAGGGCAACTTTGGACCCAGACGCTGCTGACGTGAGCCAACCCCGCAGTCTGCTTTCGTCGCCACTAGTTCGTTGGCGTCGGTTTGGTATGTTCCTGCCTTAACAAAGAACAGTCTCTGCTTCTAATAAAACAGACATCTTCTACTAATGCTACTACTACTTGTTCTTCTGGTGTATTCAACGTAGTGACGATGCAAGCTTACTCTAATAACACCAAGGAAGAAGAAGAACAACATAGTGACGAAACGCATTCAGTAGAGTAGTTTGTCCATTTAGGTCTACTGTAGAAACATGCTGGCACAAAATAGTGCATGTAGATAGAAATGGCTCATTCTAAGGTAATAAAAACATAATGGTTAATTATGAAAGGTCTTTATACACCACTGAAAACATAGTTATTTATATTATATTGCATTTCTGTCAATAGATCCTCCTAAATATTACACACTGGACCTTTAAACATTGACATCTTCAGCCTTTATTCAAATATTATTAGACAGACTCACTCAATTCACCATTTAACCTCGTAAACCCGTTCCAGGTAATGGAAAACTACTCCACTCAGGTTGGATTTACTGAATTCTCTTATAACTTCTCAAGCCACTAAATATTTCATAGGACATCTGGAAATGCTTATTTGGAGTAGTTAATTATGAAAGAACAGGTTTATTTGCATGCTCTGATCAGAGTGATTGCGTGATAGGTGCTGTTGTCACTGTCAGGTTGGCGGTGTTGTACTTTTCCATGTGCAACAGGGCCCTGGGGGAAGTGTATCCTTTTACCCCTTATGAAAATGCTAATGATGAATCTCATCATTGACTCAATCTCATTTTGGATGCTTGAGAGATGATAGGAATGCAGTATTCATGGAAGGTCTCAGCAAAGGGTTTTATGACAGTGAGACAAGCTAGGGATAGTGCAAAATTTCATGAGATGTGTTTGTGGCAGAGAGAGATGAAGCTGTTTGTTTCCAGAGCAGAGTGATAATGTATCTATGGTTGGATATTGTGGAAACAGTTTTAAATATTACATGGATACATCCGGCACAATCTCATATCTTGTGTACACAGTCAAACTGACACAAACACACCAACAGAAAGAGAGAGAGGAAGACAGACTGTCAAATCTCCACAGCGGGATGTGAATTACTATTCATTTCCTTTAAAAGTAATATTGAAACTTTTCCTCTAAATAATTAATGTCAGAAAGCCACAAAAGAAAATACAAGTTTCGGAAATTCTAAATTACTTTTTGACTGGAAGAGAGCATAAGAATAGATGCCCTTCAGTGGAAATGAATAAAAGTGATATTCATTCTTTTGAAATGTACAGCTATTGAGATATCAGGTCAGTAAGGATGTAAGTTATTTAGCAGATCTGAATGCTTTTAATGATTCCATTCCTTAGTAAAGATTCTTTCAGTACTTCTGAGGAAGAAATATTTTAGGCAAAAAAAGTATATCCACTAACAAATGATGAGATAATTTAGATTATTTATTTGTTTTATCTACTAAACATAAAAGAAGATATGTAGATATGTTGGTTACCATTGACTTCCACTAAAAAGACATTCATCAAAATATCTTCTTTTATGTTTCACCGAAAAACGTAAGTCAAACAGGTTTGGAACAACACAAGGGTGAGTAAATGATGACAGAATTTTAATTTTTGAACTGACTTATGTGAGTCAATTTGAAGCATTTTGAAGCCAAAAGTAATGCATCCATCCATAAAAAACGTAATCCATATGACTCCAGGGGGTTAATAAAGGCCTTCTGAAGTGAAGCGATGCGTTTTTGTAAGAAAAATATCCATATTCGTCCATAAATATCCATAAAACTTTATAAATTCAAATAACTAGCTTCCGGCAGATGGCCGTACGCAGAATTCGCAAGTTGACTTGTGCCAAATGAGTAACCCCTGAAGCGATGTATGACGCGATGTAGGAGTAGCGTAAGCTTTGATGAATCTCACTGTTCAAACAAATAGGGCTGGGCAACAAACTCAAGCTCCTCTTCTCTTATATCGAAATCATTATATTGACATTTAAAAAGCATAATACAGCATTGCATAATACTGTCATTGTTCAACACAGGAGAATACATCAATACAAGTTTAAACCCTCACTCTGCCTGTGCATGTTTTGATGTTCACATATTCTTTTTGAAGAAATTACAGTGGCTGTAGGATTTCTGTCATAAAGAAGTGGGCAAATATTATTATTATTTAACTAATATTATATTTTTAATTATGCTGGTTGGCCAAAAACAAGGATTTGATCATGCTGTGTAACAACAACAATCACCAGGCTTTTGGCGCCCTCTTCAGGCATTTGTTATATAGGTTATGTACTTATGTACCTGTTCAAAAACTCTTGATGTGTTTAAAGGTGCCCTAGAATTAAATATTGAATTTATCTTGGCATAGTTGAATAACAAGAGTTCAGTACATGGAAATGACATACACTGAGTTTCAAACTCCATTGTTTCCTCCTTCTTATATAAATCTCATTTGTTTAAAAGACCTCAACAGGCGAATCTCAACATAACACCGACTGTTACGTAACAGTCGGGATCATTAATATGTACGCCCCCTAATATTTGCATATGCCAGCCCATGATCAAACCATTAGACAAGGGCAGAACGTCTGGATGTGCACAGCTGAATCATCAAATTGAATTTATCTTGGCATAGTCAAATAACAAGAGTTCAGTACATGGAAATGACATACAGTGAGTCTCAAACTCCATTGTTTCCTCCTTCTTATATAAATCTCATTTGTTTAAAAGACCTCCGAAGAACAGGCGAATCTCAACATAACACTGACTGTTACGTAGCAGCCGGGGTGTACGCCCCAATATTTGCATATGCCAACCCATGATCCCAACATTATAAAACGCATTAGACAAGGGAGTAACAAGGCAGTAATGTCTGGATCTGCACAGCTGAATCATCAGACTAGGTAAGCAAGCAAGAACAATAGCGAAAAATGGCAGATGGAGCGATAATAACTGACATGATCCATGATCCATGATATTTTTAGTGATGTTTGTAAATTGTCTTTCTAAATGTTTCGTTAGCATGTTGCTAATGTACTGTTAAATGTGGTTAAAGTTACCATCGTTTCTTACTGTATTCACGGAGACAAGACTGTCGTTATTTTCATTTTTTGTGTATACTGTATAATTCATAAACACAACTTCATTCTTTATAAATCTCTCTAACAGTGTGTAATGTTAGCTTTAGCCACGGAGCACTATCAAACTCATTCAGAATCAAATGTAAACATCCAAATAAATACTGTACTTACGCGATTAGACATGTTGCATGACGAACACTTTGTAAAGATACATTTTGAGGGTTATATTAACTGTGTGAACTTTGTTTATGCTGTTTAAGGCAAGCGCAAGCTCTTGGGGCGTGGAGCATGAGATTTAAAGGGCCACACACCCTGAATCGGCACATTTATAATGATAGGCAGTTAAAAAAATTAATAAAAAAAAAACTATGGGGTATTTTGAGCTGAAACTTCACAGACACATTCAGGGGACACTTAAGACTTATATTACATCTTTTGAAAACACGTTCTTCGGCACCTTTAAGTTGTTGCCGCAGGTAAAATTGTTTTCCGCAGGTTGATTTCCATTTAAACCATGTGTATGTACGATTTCAGCACTCCTATACCCCCAAAACACCAACCAGATGGACATACAATTTCAGATGGAGAAAATCGCATCGGCTATTTTTGACTGGCCATTGGGCTACTTTTGTTGCACAGACCTGGCAACATTGGTTAGATCTGAGCTCTAGTTTCCTGTATTTACAAACAAAGAAGACAATCCAACAGAACAAGGCAAATTCAAACGTAACAGCTCTGTTTAACAAAGGCAAAAACCTGGATATATACAGGGTAAATGAGGAACTAAACAAGACACAGGTGGACTAAATCAGAAACTATAGAAACAAATTAGAACATACTTAGAAACCAAAGAAAACAGGAAATAAACACTGGAAACTAGAACTTCAAAACTTCATAGGAGTCTAATAACCAAAAGGGAACAGATGAGCCGTGACGTTTACTATTTGTTAATATATTTAAAATGTAATTTATTCATGGTACAAAGCTGAATTTTCAGCATCATTACTCCAGTCTTCAGTGTCACATGATCCTTCAGAAATCATTCTATGCTGATTTGCTGCTCAAGAAACATTATTATCAATGTTGAAAACAGTTGAAAAATCTTGTTTATCGAAACCGTGATGCATTTATTTCAGGATAAAAATCTTACTGAACCCAAACTTTTGAATGGTAGTATACTTCACTTTGATATTATGTGACTTCAAGATCTCATATGATAGATTGGGTCGCCATGCCTATGAGTTTCTTCACTCTGTCACCAAGATCCCTTAATCAAAGACATCTCAACTCTTTCTCAGGAAACCACCTGCTGTGAGTCAAGAGTACTTCGCACATTTGACATGACTGGATTCATTTTAATTCACTAGCCTTTCAATCACTTCTTTTGCTCAATATCTCCTCTTTTCTCATGCCCAGAACTGGGCATGAAAACAAATAAAGCGAGATGAAAACAATATGGAAATCCGCCCAGATTTCATGAACAAAAATAAGATTATACATCCACTGGGTCTCAAGTGGGATGCTTTCGGCATTGGGTTAATGCCTGTATTAAGCTGTGATCTTGAATCTGTGCAGATTATTTTACTTAAAATGTCTTGCTGTTACCCTTGCATGCTTGAAGGACTACAGACTGCCAAATGTCATCAGAGCCCCTCTGAGTTCAGCAGGACACCAATCCCGAAAGATCCAGGGCTGAACGTGAGGATGAGAGGTGTCAGAAAAATCTCAAATGTTCTTAAGTGAAGCTTAACAGCTCTGAGAGTTGATTTGACGCTTCCAGCTCCTCCAAAATGAACAAAGATTTCATGTCTGAGAGAAATCAGAGTGATACTGTTATACACAATTTAAACACAAGGAAGTAAATACTTAATAACATAGAACATAAATGAAATGACTAAGCTTTCTGCCTTCAAAAAGCCCTTTGAATTCACTGACTTTAACAGAACAACAGATGCACTGTGCCTGCATTATTAAAGACACACAAGTCAAACTGTGAAAATTAGCTGCTCATTTGTAACAATTTCCTTAAGAGAACACTGACAACCTTTCATGACTTCGGTAATGGAGATAATAAAGTCCTGTCAAACATCCTTGTAAACTTAAAAGCTGCCAACTGAAGTAGAGAGAATAGGCTAATGGAAATTCATCTTTCACTTAAAGGGTTAGTTCACCCCAAAATGAAAATGCTGTCATTATTTACTCACCCTCATGTTGTTCCAAACTCGTAAGACTTTCGTTCATCTTCGGAACACAAATTAAGATCTTTTTGATGAAATCTGAGAGATGTCTGTCTCTCCATTGACTGCCTTTGCAACAAACACTTTGACGCTTCAGAAAGATCATAAAGAGATCGGAAAACTAATCCATATGAATCGAGCGGTTTAATCCGGTTTAGGATTTTACTCACATGTAAACATTGATCAGCGAATTTAAGCAGAAGCTCAACCGGACATGAATGATGCACAAGAACAAACCTCTTCCGGAAGCTCAAACATGCTGCATAACCAATGAGGTTCATTTTATTATTTGAGCTAATCGTATTGTCAAGTAAGAGACAATCCATGGATAGCTAATGATTTTAGTGTACGATGTGGAGGCAAACAACCACCCGACATAAATGGTTTATTACGCAGCTAGCCTTGGATTATCCCGCTTATATCATGGTCATTTTCCAGAATTGACAAGTTAAAACTGTCATTGGTGTTTGCAGTGCTAAATTTGACTGGAAGGGTTAAAATGGTGGTCAGCTATGACTCAGATGTAGCATTCTGCTCGCTTTAAAGGTGCCCTAGAACTTTTTTTAAAAAGATATAATATAAGTCTAAGGTGTCCCCTGAATATGTCTGTGAAGTTTCAGCTCAAAATACCCCATAGATTTTTTTAAATTCATTTTTTTAACTGCCTATTTTGGGGCATCATTATAAATGAGCCGATTCAGGGCTACCGGCCCTTTAATTCTCGTGCTCCACGCCCAAGAGCTCGTGCTTGCCTTGAACAGTGCATAAACAAAGTTTACACAGCTAATATAACCCTCAAATGGATCTTTACAAAGTGTTCGTCATGCATGCGTCGTATTATGTGAGTATTATATACTGTTATATTGTTTACATTTTGATTCTGAATCTGAGTTTGAGGCTATGCTCCATGGCTAACGGCTAATGCTACACTGTTTGAAAGATTTATAAAGAATGAAGTTGTGTTTATGAATTATACAGACTACAAGTGTTTAAAAATGAAAATAGCGACGGCTCTTGTCTACGTGAATACAGTAAGAAATTATGGTAACTTTAACCACATTTAACAGTACATTAGCAACATGCTAACGAAACATTTAGAAAGACAATTTACAAATATCACTAAAAATATCATGATATCATGGATCATGTCAGTTATTATTGCTCCATCTGCCATTTTTCGCTGTCTTGCTTACCTAGTCTGTTGATTCACCTGTGCAGATCCAGACGTTACTGCCTTGTTACTCCCTTTTCTAATGCCTTTCATAATGTTGGGATCATGGGTTGGCATATGCAAATATTGGGGTGTACACCCTGACTGTTACGTAACAGTCAGTGTTATGTTGAGATTCGCCTGTTCTTCGGAGGTCTTTTAAACAAATGAGATTTATATAAGAAGGAGGAAACAATGGAGTTTGAGACTCACTGTATGTCATTTCCATGTACTGAAGTCTTGTTATTTGACTATGCCAAGATAAATTCAATTTTTGATTCGAGGGCACCTTTAAATCAGACACAGAGATGAAGTAGTGTGGTAAGGCTACCTTTATTTGATTGAATTATAACATTATTTGAATGAATTAGCCTATCGAGAGTAGGGTTGCAAAGGGGCGGAAAGTTTCCGGTAAATTTCCGGAAACTTTCAACGGGGGAATTTTGGAAATATTCCAATTTGGAAACTTAACAAGAAATTACGGGAATTTATGGGAATTAATTGGAAATTTTGGGAAATTTATATAAATTTATAATATTTATATAAAAAGTATCATATACAAACATAAATATAAACATTTTGTTTTGTCATAACATGAAATTTCTTTTTCGCATTCAATTAATTCTAATTAAGTAAATATGTAAAATAAATATTTTAATTGCAGCAGGTGTTATGTGTTATTTATTTCAGTGTAACATGATCCTTCAGAAATCATTCTAATATGCTGATTTGATACTCAGTTACTGTCAATGTTGGAAACAGTTGCGCTGCTTAATATTTTTTTGAAACCTGTAATACTTTTTTTTTTTTAAATTCATTGATGAATAAAAAGTTAAAAAGAACTGCATTTCTTCAAAATAGAAATCTTTTCTAACAATATCACTTTAATATCACTTTTTTTTAAAACAATTTCACACATCCTTGCTGAATAAAAGTTCTTTAAAAAACAAAACAAAAAAACATTTTGACTGGTAGTGTATATTGTTACAAAATATTTCTATTTTAAATAAATGCTGTTCTTTACATTTTTAATCATCAAAGAATCCTGAAAGTATCACTAGTTATAAAAAATATTAAGCAGCACAACTGTTTCCATCATTGATAACTGAGTATCAAATTAGCATATTAGAATAAATTCTAAAGGATCATGTGACACTGAAGACTGGAGTAATGATGCTGAAAATTCAGCTTTGATTTTGATTAATTTTATAAATAAATTATATTAAAATAGAAAACCATGATTTTGAATTGTAGTTATATTTCACAATATTACTGTTTTTTCTGTATTTTTGATCAAATGTGCATGCTATGGACTGGGGGAATGCACAGTGCATGCAGGGGGTGTGGCCTCAATAGCCCTGCAGTAATTAGTGTGCTGTGTGAATGTCAGGGTAAAAATGCAACTGAAATTGCATTAAATCTGGTTGTTTTAACCAAAATTATGCTGCAAGATGTTTTTTTTCAACTACATTTAAGTACCCTGTTATAGGCTAACCTGCAATTTTGCAAATTCCCTGTTTATTCCCATTAATTCCCATATATTCCCGTTAATTCCCATGGAAAGTTTCCAGCTTTGAAAATTCCCGGAATTTTGCAACCCTAATTGAGAGAGATGTGAGAGTGAATAACCTGCGTCTGTTCAGCAACTCTCTAGCCATGAAGCTGTGAGTTGAATTACTTCAAAAACAGCGATTTTAACACCTCCTTGCTGAGTAATATAATGTAGCGATTCAGAAGCAATGAAGTTTATTTACTAATAAAAGTCAAGGGGGTGTGTTGACAAAGTGTCTGTGCTCCTGAATGTTTCTCTGTGTGCGCAGCGCTATCTCTAAGTGACGTATGTGTGTGTGTGTGTGCGCTTCAATGAAAAAACTGTTATTTTTCAAGTTTTGTAGCCTGACAGCAGTGCTAAACACCTTCCTGTGGTCTTTTCAGCATTTTGCAAACAATATAAAGGAGTGAAACAGACCAGCGGAGGTAGTGAGACGTACAGCAATCAAATTCAGATTCAGACTCCAGTGTGAAAACAACATGAGATTAAATCAACAACTGGAACTCTGCATGCCCTGATTGTCTATTATGTTTTCCCCACACCGCAGTTGCCATTTTATTTTTATCACCGTAACGTCCTTGGATGCTACATTAAAGACATCATCAAACCAAAAGTAACATTGCAAATCCTTTGTGAATCAGAGATCTTTGGAATAAAAAAGGATTGGTTACAGAGAGTGGGAGAGTACTGAGGGGGTGTCTTGAGTGAAGATGTATTTGCCTGTTAATATGCCCCAGATTTGCCATCGCTTGTCGCATTCCTTTTGAACGTCATCCAAGCAGGCATGCGAATGCGATCAATTAGGGCAGACCGATACTTTAGAGCATGTGTCTATGGACACATTTATTCTACTGGCTGGCACACAACACTTACAACCATGAAATATTCAATGCAATCAGTAAACACTCACAGAAGAAGAGCATTCCTCCTAAATCAGGGTATCACAATGTGAGAAATTGGTTTCATAGAGGTCACGACAAAAAAAGTGTGGTCTATTTAAAGTTGTTCTACCTCTACGGCCAGTTTTACATGTGGTATTTCAGCCCCCAAACCTGTCTTATTCATTCAGTTTAAAGGATTAGTTCACTTCAGAATTAAAATTTTCTGATAATTTACTCACCCCCATGTCATCCAAGATGTCTTTTTTTTCTTCAGTCAAAAAGAAATAGTGGTTTTTGAGGAAAACATTCCAGGATTTTTCTCCATATAGTGGTTCAATGTTTTGAAGGTCCAAACTGCAGTTTCAGTGCAGCTTCAAAGGGCTCTACACGATCCCAGCCAAGGAATAAGGGTCTTATCTAGTGAAACAATTGGTCATTTTCTAAAAAAATAAATAAATTATATACATTTTAACCACAAACACTGGTCTTGCACTGCTCTGCGATACGCTACGCATTACGTAATCATGTTGGAAAGGTCATGCGTGACATAAAACAATAATAGCTACAGTCTGTTTAATTTAATACTATAATGACCATTTCACATAGAGTATGAAGCAGATAACCATATTGTATCCAAACTGTTAACCGATTGTGTATTTCAGAACTGTACAGATCTACTGATCTCTTTTTATTGAAATGGATTATTAATTATAAAAGGCCCTGGGGCAGGACAGCAGTTAAGTCTGTTATATAATACTGACTTCCTCTTTTCACCCTTATTAGGGACCAAGTTCGGCCTTCTCACTTAAGAGGACATAACCGCATATATTACATATAAATGAATATTTGATCTCTTTTCAGAGAACTGATGTCTTAAACTATTCCAGAACAAAGAAATGTCATTGTATTTCAGCCATATCAGCACTTTCCACCCTTATTAGAAGCAAATGTAAAATTTATCAGTCTTTAAAGAACAGGTTTGTGAAAGGGAAAATTGTCATGGCAAGGAAAAATATTGAACCCTTTTTCATTCTGCTGAGGTAAACTGTACGACTGCGGTTGGTAAGTGGAGCAACACTCATTTTTATTGGACTTTCTCTCAAAATCAATAGAATGAAAGTAGCGTTCATCTGACATCCTTTGTGCCTCTGGATGATCCACAATCCAAGCTTAATGAGATTAAATAGGCCATTAGTTGTCTTCAACTGTCATGGCTGTAAGCTACCATATCAGTTTACAGTCTACCAAATGTTTACAGAGGCACAGTGTGATTTAGCCAATTAAGATGTGCAAAGTGTCACTGAATCAATCAGGATGTGTTCTTGGATACAATTGTCTTTTATTGGCCCTGGAACAACATTCCTACCAACTAAATAAATAAAGATGCATGATACATCAGTACCACATTGGCCGCTATTAAATATTTTATTAAATTGTATTATATATATATATATATATATATATATATATATTTTTTTTTTTTTTTAATATATATTATTGTTTATGCTTATTTCCCTGTTTTTACACTTAGATTGCCACTAACAATAACACTCACTTAAAGTGTAACTCAATTTTGAACCTGCTTTGTATTGTTACAATGTCGGTAGTATATGTAAGCGAGCAGTGTTTACGCATTCTCTGTGTTACCTGAACCGAGAAATTCACGTTTATTTGTCACACTGTAAAAAAGAATTATTGGTTTAACTTAAAAAAGTGAGTTACCTGATTTTGAGTTCATTGAAATAAAAAAAAATGGGTTAATACAATGAAGGCGATTCGTTTAATCAACAGAAACTCAAAATATTATGTTATCGGAAAGAAAAAATGTTGTGATAAATCATGAAAATAATTTCTTACAGTGCAGCAGCTCCAGGGCTTTCAAGAAAACTATAAGCATTTTTTTTTTTATCCCCGCCCATGGGCCGATGGATCGCCAGAGGGTTATTAACGAAACAGTTATGGTAGGGTAGGTTTATCACTGAAAATTGATTGTACTTTGTCTACTCTTTAAACAGCATTATGGTAAAAATGGAACACTCTGGCAACAGCTTTCTTACCTGTGCATGTTTAGCTTGTTTACTGATGTACAGCAGTTTCTTTCAGTTTTTGTCCCCCTTTTTGAATTCTTGCACCAGGAATGAACTAAAAGTTTAAAAGTATTGACTAAAAGTTTGCTAAGAAGTATTTCCTAATAAAGCAAGCCAATATTTGACTCTGGTCAAGTGAATCCGTAGCAGACTGGTGGGAATGGATTTGGAAGGCGACATGCCAAGTGCATTATGGGAGTTTTCCTGCCTATTTGACATAAGGGAAGACAACAGCCTTTTTTATTTGTTTTCTCTTGTCAGGTAGCACTGATTTCAAACTTTTTTTTGCCTTTCTACTGGATTGGCAGCCAATTTTCGTCGATCGCCCATTTTATCAGCAGTGAAATACCCCCTTAAATTGAATCTTTAAAAACAATAATTTAATAACACTGTTAAACATAATCTTAAGCAAATCTCAAAATGAACATCTGTTTTTCATTATGTTGTGATGCCTTAATTCACTTGTAGGATTGAAAATGAATTCAAGTTGAACTTGTGGGATTTTAAATTGTAATAATGTTTCACAATATTACTACTTTTTTTATCAAATTAAATGCAGCCTTGGTGAGCGATGCTGAGCATAAGAGCCTATATATACATATATTCCGCACTTGAACGGAAAAAGGGCAAAAATTCACAAAATGATGCCAAAATGCCCGTTTTGTCAAGTATCCTTGTAAGCACAGCCTTAAATGAGTTAAATAAAGTCGTAAATGAACAAAAAGAGTTGTGAGAAAATAGGATGCAGATCCAAGTCATGTGTGGCAGCTCTTAAAGTGACAGCAGCCTAATAAACCTGCTACAGTCTGCCATTAATGTTAATCAAAGAAGAAAAAACAAAACAAAACAAAAAAAAAACCACTCATGGCTCTTAATTGAATAACTTTTATAACTGTCATAAAAAAATAATAAAAATGTATCTATAGTTTAATCTAAATTTTGCAGTGAACACTGTGAAGTGTTTAATAATTGCTTTGATTCTGGAAATTTCAATAGTTAGATCATATTTCTTTATGTTGTTTCTACTGTACATTAATTTGGAGATTAAATGTGAAATTATAACAATATGAAAATATATTAAAAACTTTAATGTTAGGTTAGTTACAGAAAATGTGTGATAAATTGGTTATTTTTTTAATTAATTGATAGCACTAATATATATATTCTTACAATATAATAATCTATATAAGTTATTTTTGATAACTTTACAGCATTGACAGAATGGATGAAAAGGCACA
Source organism: Chanodichthys erythropterus (assembly GCF_024489055.1). Classification (NCBI taxonomy): domain Eukaryota; kingdom Metazoa; phylum Chordata; class Actinopteri; order Cypriniformes; family Xenocyprididae; genus Chanodichthys; species Chanodichthys erythropterus. The sequence continues at coordinate 17,921,451 of NC_090244.1, forward strand.
GCGGGATGCAGGGGTTTAGAGTGAAGTGCATGGAGAAGAGGATTAAATTGCAACAGTCCCCAATTAAACCTCTGGAGTCTGATAGAAGAAGAGAAGAGCATTTATAGTTGGCTATTCCCCAGAAGGCTCTATAATATCTACTGTGCAAAAAAAGTTTAAGAGGGTGCAAAATTCTGTAATTGTTCATATTAATGCATATTTTTGCAAAGTATTGTGAGAATTTAATGTTGTTCATAACAACTGGAACATTTTAAAGCACTTTACTGAAGCAAGGTCAGTGTACTGGCATTCACTTACAAGCTTTCATAACTTGACTAGAACACTTTTTATAGTCAGTGTTTAGGATTGCCAACTGTATTTGGGTCATTGTCGAATAAGGTTTTTAAAAGTGTCAAAAAATGTAATGGAGATATAAATAATTTTGAAGTTTTCCTAAGTGTTAACAATGAGATTATGTGGTTTTTATAATCAATTAACACTGCTTTTGTCATTTATTACAAGATGGGCAAAATTTGTCACCAAAAAAGTCATTCGGTTTAACCAAAATTTCGGTTATACCGAATGACGATATTTTCAAACAATGCTAACAGGTTGATATCTAGCTAGCAAAAGGACAATCAAACATTTTATATTTATTACAAGTTTTTAAAATATTACAACATTTTCCATGTTTTATAGCGGTTGCACCGAATGACCTGATATTTCGGGACATGCGTATGAGCAAGTGAAAACATGAATTTTTCAAATAGTTAAGAGAGAGTTAGTTACTTTGCTTCATGACGATGTGGTCTTTTGCAGGTGTCTGAATGATGTCACATCCTGTCACATGATATTGACCGCATGACTTGATCCAAAAAGGTCCCTTTATATTGGTTACTCCGAATGACATCAATGAAATTCATTGTTCCGGACATTCTTTCTCATAACAAAGCAATGACTTCTACACATAATTTTAATACCATTTTGCACTATGTTGATATATGATGTTATAACATAATGCCAGAATAAATTACATTTATTACATTTATTTTTATCACAAATGAAATGGCTGTATTGGCCTTTGGACGGTTAAACCGAATTACCTTTTGACACTTTTAAATCTTAAAAATACCTTTATATGTAGCAAAATACAATTAAAACCTTTTGGATTCAATAAAAGAGATCTAGTTGTGCTACCTTACACACTTTGGATATCATATCTTTTTTTTTTATTATTATTAAGGCATTTGGACAAAAAAATGACCCGTCACATCATTGACCCATTTGAAAACAGGTGTGACTCTCCATCTGCGTTCATATAACTGCTTCCATGGGGTTTGAACCATTATTTATTGAATGAATATCCGATGTCAAGCCCCTTCTCTATTCCTGCGACAGCTGTGAATATCACTTGTAACCATAACTTATTTATAATTTCCTTTGGTCACTCTAGTTATATTTACACACTCGCTTAACCTTTAAAATTGAGTCTTTGATATCACTTGATATCATGTTATATGGGCAAATTTGATCAATTCCAGTCCAAAAACCAAGGACTGACATCATAAGATAAAAAAACGGTCGGCTCAACATGTACCCATCTAAATCGTCCTCTTCTCCCTCAATTTTGTGTCTCTGCCCCCTGTCCTATAAATAGCAAGGCTAAAAATCCCATGAAGGAAGAATATTAAACAAAAGCTCCTGAGTCCTCTCAATGTTGGCGCCAGTGCGGCATTGCATCTGATAGCTGCAGTGTGCCGACATCGGAGCAGGAATCCCACCACTGCCTCAAGTCTAGTTAATCCGTCACGCAGGCGTGGGAGGTGCCAATTGCTGAGCGAGTCAATTTCAGCCCAGCTCCGCACACATTATCAAACTATGAGAAACATCTTGCTTTTTCATCACATCAGGCACATTGTCAATGAATCTGCTGAGAAATTAATGGGAGATTTTTCTTCCCCTCTTCTATGTTCTCTTTTCCTCGCCTTCTCCTTATCTCCCACTCTCTGAAGTTGACTAAACAAATGGAAACAGAAGATGAAAGGAAATCACAAACATATGGGAACATTCTGAGACTGGATGGTTTTAATGAAAATATTTGAGATGAGTGGGGTCCAAAAAAAAGGAAAGGAAAGGAAAGGAAAGGAAAGGAAAGGAAAGGAAAGGAAAGGAAAGGAAAGGAAAGGAAAGGAAAGGAAAGGAAAGGAAAGGAAAGGAAAGGAAAGGAAAGGAAAGGAAAGGAAAGGAAATGCAACATAAAAGCATTTTTGCTAGTGGTCTCGGATTGTTGAATACCCAGAACTCTGAGAACTCTGTGAAAAGTGTGATTTCTTCGGACAGCTTTTAGTATCTGTCAGGTAGGAACATTTTGTGCTTTTCCAAGAATTCATCACTTGAAGCACCTTTGATTACCATCAAAGCTCAAAGGATACAAAATAACCCCCATAAGCAATATACATTGTCATCTAAAAGCATGATTTAGAGCATGTTACACATAAGATTAAGTCCATAAAGTGCAGAAAAAAAACATATTATTTAATTTAAAAAAAGTATTATATATATATATATATATATATATATATATATATATATATATATATATATATATATATATATATATATATTTTTTTTTTTTTTTTTTAAATATATTATATTATATTATATTATATTATATTATATATTTAGATATATTTAAAAAAATAACCTATATTTAAAAAAAATATTTTTTTAAATTCTACTTGTTTTACAAGAAATTAATTTGACCATGTTGCTATATTTTAAAAAATATAACCTTTATTTAAATATATATATATATATATATATATATATATATATATATATATATATATATATATATATATATATATATATATATATTCATATTCTTTTATGGACCTTTTATGAGTCTGAAATAAAGTTTTTGAATTGAATTGAATTGAATTGAATATTATATATATATATATATATATATATATATATATATATATATATATATATATATATATATATATATATATATTTTTTTTTTTTTTTTTTTTTTTTAATTCTAAGTTTTGTTGGTGTTGTTTTTTTGTTTTTGTTTTTACAAGAAATGAATTAGACCATGTTTTTACACATGAGATTAAGTCAGTCCATAAAGTGCAGGAAAAATGTTGTTATATTATTTCTTTATTTAATCGTAATTTCTAGGGCTGCACGATATATCGAAAAATTATCGCTATCGCGATAATAGTATATGCGATATCCGTATCGCAGAGAGGTCCGATAAATAATTAAAAAAATGTGCCAAGCATTTGTGCGTTGCATGCATAGGTTGTTAATCCAAATTTGACCAATCAGATGGGGCCTTACTATCTTTATACCCGCCTCCCCAGAAGCTATCACGCGTTTTTTAACTAAAGACATGATGCCTGTTAACACTGTGAGCAGAGAAGGCTTTGTCTAGTCTAATTAACAAATTGGACCGGAGATATCAGTTAATTATTTTTCTCAAGTCGCAATTCCAGAGATGTACGCCTGCAACGCATGCATGCGCCGAACGCGTCTTTCCGTGGGCAAAGAAGTTTCTTTGAAAGGCTCGCGCGCTTGAGCGGAACACGGAAAATTAAGTATACCCGGGCCTTAACCGCTCTTGTGGTCTGGAGCTCACGGTTCACATCGGGAGAAATGGGAACGCGGGGGCAGCGCGATGCGACCGCAAAGGGCACTTTCACTTTCGCGATCAAAGTGCACGCCACTGATAAGCATTGCAAATTCAGTATTACAGTATAGTACACATAGCAATTAAACGCGCAGGTCTCCTCTCATGCGTCCTCCACACTGCGTCGCTGGTCGAGGCAATAACTTTCGCTTCGCTTTCAGATATCTCTATTATAGATGCCATCAATGCTTTTAACTTTCTAGATGTAATTACCGAAATCAAAACAGTCCATAAACTATAATCCTCATGAAAACTTCAGTCAAGCCAGCTCGCGTCAACCTGAGAGATCAGCCTCCTTACCCTAAAGTGTAAAATTTCTCGGTTTCTGAATGGACGGTTTGGCTTGATTGACAAACGCTAACGTTCGGGAATGATTTATATACCATCAACCTATCCTAAAACGTTAGCGCGATTTGATCGATTGTTTGGAGATCGCGTGTTTCTCCGTTCGAGAGCGCTTTTCCTGTTCACATCCGCGACGTACAGTTGATTTAGCTAAAAGATGACATATTGTGACTGATTGAAGCAGCCCTTATCAAAAGTGCGGGGGACGATTTCTGTCTTCAAAACTGCGGGGGTCCCCCGTGTCAACGGCGCGCCTGGTCCGACTATGCTTTGGTCACCGCTTGCATCTGGCCATCGGTGAGTGTTGAATGTTTATATTTTCAATAATTAAATGAAAACAGAAAAAGGCATAGTTGAATGTAGTATATAGGCATGGTATTATATTTTAGATTATATTTCGGTAACACTTTAGAAAAATGGTCATTAGTTAACATTAGTTAACATGAACTAATAATGAACTGCACTTATAAAGCATTTATTTATCTTTGTTAATGTTAATTTCAACATTTACTAATACAGCTTGTTAACATTAGTTAATGCACTGTGAACAAACATGAACAAACCATGAACAGCTGTATTTTTATTAACTAACATTAACAAAGATGAACAAATACAGTAACAAATGAACTGCTAAATCTAGCATTTCTCTAGATAAATGTGATATCGCAAGAAATATCGTTATCGCAATATTCAACAACAATATTGCATATCGCATATTTTCCCAATATCGTGCAGCCTTAGTAATTTCCTATATTTAAATATACATTATATAATATATTATAATATAATATTATGTATTTTAAAAAATATAATCTGTATTTAGAAATGTACATTTTTATTTAAAATCCCATACTTTATAATTTTTACTTTATGAACGAGAATGGAATAATAGCATGATGCTAGAAATGTGAGATTAAGTTCACAAAGCGATCTAAATTAGATTTCTTTTTAAAATTGTATAATTTTTCATTTCATTATGAATGGGACTTGCATAGTTTTTGTTTTCGTTCCTTTCTTTTGAATGTGTTAATTAATTTGTGTTTACAATTTATTTGACAGACCTAACCACTACTTTTTTTCTAAAATGAAATCCTTCCTCTAGCTAAGGGAGAGATGAAGTAATCCATCTTCATCTAATATTTACCCCTATTCACTCTGTCCTCTGACCACCTTTGTGTGATTAATATTTAATACCTTTCTGGGCATCTATGATTTAGATTCAGGGGTTTGCACAAGTATTCATGCTTCCCCTCGGGGGAGGAAAATAAGATGATGCTTGCCTGGCACAGAAAATATCTGTGAGTAATTTCAGTGGCTGCCTGTCACCCTCCGCAGGGTCTTTTGAAATTCGGCATGTATAGGATGTATGATAAGCTTTTGTTAACAAGAAATTGTTAGGGCAGAAATCTGATGCGTGTCTGCAAGAGGAAACGAAAGCATGCTGCTGGCTACAGCGTTCAAGCTGCTTTGAACTCGTTTTATGCAAGATGGTCCCTGGACCATACAGCATCACATCACAGAACATTTTGTGAGGCAATGTTGAGCTCTCCTCTCATCTCCTGCCTTGAGGTAGTTACTTTAAAATGGGAATTAAGGGTCCGGGTTCACAGTAAAACTTGTCGGGAGAGTAATTCTCACTCGCTGATGAGTTGTAATCTGAAGCAAAATTACACATTTGGACTGAGGGCAACTGGCCAAATGCTCCATTTACCTCTTGATATGGGCTTATTAGTGTCTGGGAGACATGGAGCTATATGACTCACACTGTGCTTGATGAATTACCTTCAATATGGATGGAAACCAGCCGTTTACATCCACTGCAGTACCTTTCTTAGATACATTTTCAACACATTTTGAAGGATAAATCAATACCGGTCAAAACTTTGGAATAATTAAGAATTAATGTTTTTGAAAGAGGTCTCACAAAAGCTTCATTTATTTGATCAAAAATACAGTAAAATAGTAATCATAATTTTAATATGCTGATTTGTGTCCTCATTTATTATTAAAGATTCTTATTATTCTAGCAAACTGCACTCCCAACATGCTACATTTGCTAGCAGTGAATAGCTACATGCTAATAGCAATTAGCTTAGCTCAAAATTTGTTAGCATTATGTTAACAATATGCTAATTGTGTAAGGATCTTGTTAAAACATGCTAGCAACATGCTAATCTTGTTAACAACATGCTAATCATGTTAACATCATTCTAGCAACATGTTAATTGCATTAGCATATTGTTAAAACGTGCTAGCAGTGTAGTTGCGCACAGTAGCCTAAGCAGGACTCAGATTTTCTTCAGGAAAATCTTTCTACTTATAGTTGAAAAAAAATGATTTTGCTGCTTAATATTTTTGTGGAAACATGTTTTTTTTTTTCAGGATTCTTTGTTTAATAGAAAGTTTAAAAGTTTGTTTGTTTGAAATAGAAATTTGTAACATTTAAAATGTTACTTTTAAACAATTAACAAGTCCTTTGATGAATATTAAAATAAATAAATAAATAAAATCTTACACCAATGACAGCATGATAACAACACTCTACTACAACAACTCTTCCTCTTCTCTAAAGCAGCCCATCATGGCCTCACCACCTCAGATACATTTGTCTGCTTAATCTTTCAATAAGCGTTTCTGTGTAAATTCTGTATTAACATTTCTTTAAACTGTGGCTCATTTACAAAACAATCTGCAGTCAAATGCTTCGAACAAACATATAATCCTCTGAAGCGATCTGGGACACCATTAAAATAAACCATCCACTTGTTTCCGACGCTGGGATCTTTCTGAAGTTGGAGACATAAATGAGCTGTTTAAACTGGACACGTCAAAGCTAACGTCCTTTCATTCTACCATTTGTCCAGTTGTCGACAGACTCAAGTGCGTGGAGTATATCAGAATCTGAATGCGCATCTGTATACTGTATCCAGTGTAGACAGCATCAGTGATAATAATGGATTATAGCTGCTTTTGACGAAACACTCACATCCAGTGTAGGCAAATGTCAGCCATTAAGTGACTGAAAGCCAGTGCGCGGGGCCTATGGTGCGATGATGTATAACTATTAGTCGATGTCTTGCTCTGAAGGCAGTCATATGCAAATGTATTTGCCCGTGTGACGTCACAGGTCACCAAATATCAAAACGAGCTGTTTTTTGAGCTTGATTAAATAAATGTTTTTGTTTTTTTTATAATAAGGAGGGTGTTTTAAGCTATGAAACTTGCAGGATGTTTAAATACATCTTAAATGTCAAAAGATCAAGACAAATTTGATTTCTCATGTCAAGACCCCTTTAATGTTTTTACTATATTTTTCATCAAATAATGCAGCCTTACTGAGCATATTAAACCTCTATCAAAAACTCTTACAAAAATCTTATTTATTCCAAACTTTTGACTAGTAGTTTATATATTTCGATGAATAGATCGATAAAGGTGTGCTATTTAGTTTCTAAGTGATCAAACGATTTTTGTCTGGTGGACTGACTTGCATTCAAGGAAGGACCTGAGCTAGACTTGGCTAATAAGAAACCACCTAGCAACCAGCCAGAACACCCTAGCAACCATCAATCAACTTGGCAACCATTCTGAACACCCTAGCAACCACATAATAACATCCTAGCAAGTTTCAAAGTGTCTAGACTCTCAATTAAGGTTAATAAATAAGTATGGTAATTGTCCATTCATAATAATGACCCTAATTAATATTCATGACCAGTGAGCAATTTTGCAAATTTTGCACACTTGCAAGGTGCATTTGTATGTTGTAGTTTATTTTGTAATGTCCCATAAAATAGTTCAGGTGTCAGTTGCTACAGTGCATTTTTCATATTTATTCGCAAATGCAAATGGAATGCTTATACTTTAGTCCTCTGTGGAATATGAACCCTATTAACATATTTCCAAAACTTGCAGCAACCTCAAACTCTAAAATATTCAAAACCCTACATGGCATACAGTATCTAATTATTGCAGCTTTATTGGTATTACAGGATGGCCATAAGTATTTTGAATGCTCATCACAACTATCCTGTCAAATCATAAATAAGATTGTCTACACTCTCGTCATGATAAAAAGCCTCCAAGAGCTCATTCTTCAACTGCTTTCCAATTCATCTCCAGGGCTATAAAACCAATTTTGAGTTTTATGATTGGGTTTATTGCTGAAATTAAAGTCTTAATTAAAAGTCAGGAGAATGTGTATTAGAGTTGCGGTGGAAGATTGATGTCGATAATGAAAGATCCTTCAATGCTATAGACAACTCATTTGACAAGCATATTGAGCTTTAGCTTAGAAACACCAACACAGATTAAAGTAATTGTTTCTGTGTTGAACACACATGCCTTGCCCATCAGGATAATGTCTTTCAGATTCAGAGACTCTGCAATGGTTTTGGAAGCTTTTGGAATGCAATAATGATTTGGAGTGAGTATAATAGTCAGTATAATGAGTTTATATAGCAGTTAGTCTCATCTACACTTTTCCCACTGTTCCATCTCTCTTTTTTCTAGTTGTTTCCATTTTAGTGATAGTATACACACATACATACGTAAATATGTAGACCAAAAATTCAAACCCATTTCTCCCAAATGAGCACCATGGCCCAATACATCATAAAAAAAAAGAAAAAAAAGAAAAAAAAAAGTAAAATAAAATAAAATAAAATAAAGAATATAAATGAATTCAAACCAATTTCTCCCAAATGAGCACCATGGTGCAATGTATCAAAATAAAATAAAATAAAATAAAATAAAATAAAATAAAATAAAATAAAATAAAATAAAATAAAATAAAATAAAATAAAATAAAATAAAATAATAAAATAAAATTAAATAAAGAATATAAATAAATTCAAACCAATTTTTCCCAAATGAGCACCATGGTGCAATATATCAAAATAAAATAAAATAAAATAAAATAAAATAAAATAAAATAAAATAAAATAAAATAAAATAAAATAAAATAAAAAATAAAATAACAGTCAGCGCCAATAGCCTTGTGGGCAGTGCACCGACATTTAGCGCTGTTGCACTTCAGGCATCCCGAATTTGAGTCCCGGCTCATGGACCTTTCTCTATCCCCCCCCCCCCTCTCTCTCTCTCTCCAACTTCGCTTCCTGTCAACTTACTGTCCTGTCATAATAAAGAATGCCACAAATAAATCTTAAATAAATAAATTACTTAATTAATTAATGTAAACTAAAATAAAATAAACTAAAATAAAATAAACTAAAATAAACTAAACTAAACTAAACTAAAATAAAATAAAATAAAATAAAATAAAATAAAATTAAATTAAATTAAATAAAGAATATAAATAAATTCAAACCAATTTTTCCCAAATGAGCACCATGGTGCAATATATCAAAATAAATAAAATAAAATAAAATAAAATAAAATAAAATAATAGTCAGCGCCAATAGCCTTGTGGGCAGTGCACCGACATTTAGCGCTGTTGCACTTCAGGCATCCCGAATTTGAGTCCCGGCTCATGGACCTTTCTTTATCTCCCCCCCCCACCCCCCTCTCTCTCTCTCTCTCCAACTTCGCTTCCTGTCAACTTACTGTCCTGTCATAATAAAGAATGCCACAAATAAATCTTAAATAAATAAATTACTTAATTAATTAATTAATTAATGTAAACTAAACTAAAATAAACAAAAATAAAATAAAATAACATAAAATAAAATAAAATAAAATAAAATAAAATAAAATAAAATAAAATAAAATAAAATAAAATAAAATAAATTCAAGCCAATTTCTCCCAAATGAGCTCCGTGGTGCAAAGTATAAAATAAAATAAACTAAAAATTCAAGCAAAATTCTCCTGAATGAGCACCAAGGCCCAATGTAACCAAACATGTCACAGTTCCAGCCTTGCATCCTTTTTCTTGCTCATTTTAGGCAAATAAAAATCCCAGGTTTCAGATGATCGATATAAGTTGTCACGATTCCTGGGCCTTTGCTTTATTTGCACAAGTTTTGTAAAAAGGTTAAAAAGTTTTCCTCATGATTGCAGCCCTGAAGTGAGAATGTCAGCCCCAAAGGAGGCCCTTTTGAAACCTATAAATAACCTCCAATATTGCAAATGGACATACACAATCTCTCCCAGCTCATGTGATGTGGGAGACGAATGGTCTTTTTGTGAGGCAAGTGCTGTAGCAGCACCATGAGGCTCCAGAACCTATGAATGGCTTATTAAAAGATCCTTCCAAGAGCAGCAAGGAGAGACTCACAAGCTCAATCAACCTCTTTTGAGGCCATTACAATGCTGCAGGTATTAGAAGTGTATCATTTACTCTGCCTTGTACCTTATTTATACAAAGCTCATATACATAGTTACCTGCAGGCGAAGGGAAGGTTTCATGAGGTTTCATAGAGCCAGCACTAAAGTGAATAATGTCTGAATTTTCATTTTTGGATCACTATTCCTTTCAACTCCTTTCTTGCACCTTTCTTCCTTTTTAGTCCCCCTGCCTTCATGTTCACTGTGGAATTCCCTGCATTTCTTTTTTTTGTAGTACTTCCTGCGCATTTCTTGTTTCCAAATATTATGTATCTACAGTGTTCGCCGGAGACAACTGCAGATCATATATAAAAGTCTAATTACTGAAAACTATAACGAGCAGCTGCCGTTAATTACCACAAACTCAAGACCCTCACAGAGTCATTGAGATTCTGATGCAAAACCACAAATGCCCTGAAGACCCACAGTAACAAGCACTGCAGATTTAGCCTCATCCAAAGCCTGCAATCTTCTAGAAAAACAAAAAAACAAAAATGCAAGACTGCAGGGCTGAAAATCTGGTTACTTTATCTCTCTCAGACAATGGGATTCAATACAGGGTGGGTGGGTGTGTGTGTGGGGGGGGGAGTATGGAATTCAATTTATATCTCACAGGAGTCACCTCAAGTCGTATATGCAGCTAGACTATAACACTTCAATCCCAATCCCAAAGCGAGAGGTATATCATCAGATTGTGTCTGTGGGAATGGCATAGAATCATGAATGCTTGATAGATACTGTCTGTGGAGGCTTTTTTTATTCTGCTCACCTGATTGAAGTGAACTTCGGCTCATATGAAGCAAAGGTAGGCTGTATATATTTGCTTAAAGGATTAGTTCACTTTAAAATGAAAATTAACCCAAGATTTATTCACCCTCAAGCCATCCTAGATGTATATAACTTTCTTCTTTCTGATGAACACAATCTGAATTATATTAAGATGCGTCTAAGCTTTATAATGGCAAAAAACGTGACTTACACGACGTGTTCAAAGTGGGCTAAAACATACCCGTTTTAGCCATGGTGCTTGGCCAAGTCTTGCCTTGAAAGCATCTTAAAACACCTCTTGAGGTGGTCGGATTGTAATCTGTCTCGAATGTATCTCTTTTCAATGATAAGGTAGTCAAAGAAAAGCTGTATAAGACCAGAACACATGCAAGCTACAGTGACAGTGGAGGCCTACATAGACAAGAGATTGAGCGAAGAGGTGAGAAATTAACCTCATTTGTACAACTCTATGAGTCAAATGAAGTATACTTTGTAATCAACTGTGCACAAACACTAGCGTACGTGTAAAAAAAAAAACAAAGTATACCTAGGACTTAACACTCATGGATTCTCAGTTTTGAGAATGATCAGTTGATTTCCCTCAACTGTAAGCCAGTGAAGTCTAGAAGTGTGAAAGCCAGCACAGTCCCTTATCTCATAGTAAAACCTGCATTTGTTTTTGCAATTTACCTCAGCCGTGACATCTTGGCCCCATTCTTAGGCTCCTTGGACCCTATAGTCTGCAACAACTAAAGCCACTGAAATGGAACAGCAGCTCAGGGGACCTGCTTTAAGTGTGTTTGTTGAAAAATGCCTCTTTAGTAGGTTTTCATACATTTCTTAAACATGAATAGTGATCCAGACGGGCCGATGGGCAGTTTGTGCTAATGGCAGGTTTTTGTTTGTGTTTAATTTCAAGGCTTCACAGATAAGAAATCATGCATTGCTCAAATCTGCAAAGCTGCAGTTTCATAAATGTGTCATTTGGGACACATTTTTAAGTAGACTCAGGCCCCTCGGATGTAGATTAAATGAACTGCATGATTTTATGCAGTGCTGAGGTCATTGCATATTAACCGCTCAATTAATATTCAATGACCCCGGTATGCTACTGTACCTCAGATCCACAGTGTTTCCTACAAGGCTCTATGTGCTGCGAGTACACAGCAAGATAAATGACAAAAAACACCTGTATCGACATATAATCTCATTATGTCGGCCCCTGAGTTTACTGATCAATACGAATAAATCATTCAAAAGAACATAACATGAAACTCTTTTACTTTAAGCTCCCCAGATATGGATAGCAATTTTGAGATCTTAAATTTGTTACACTGAAGTGCACATTGTGTCAGTCAGTCAATACTATCGATTTGAATTAATCCAACAGACAAGGTCAGAATTCTTGACTGTTAAAATGTTCCAGAGCTTGATGCATTTTCCAACTAATTTCTTGTTCAAAATCTAGGAACTCTAGAGCCAGTAACAGTGTAAATGTGTAGCAGTTTCATCTATTTTGATCCCTTCAAATGCACAGTGCTTTTAGAATTGAAACCCAAGGTTGGAGCTGTGGCTTAGTGGTAGTGCTCTGGTGCTCATCTTGGAAATTAAGGTTTGAATCTAGCCTGCATCATATTATGATTCCATTCTCCACAATTATTTTGTCAACAAAAAGCAGCAGAATTAAAAAAAAAAAATTAACTGTCAGATAAGAAATTAGTTGTTTTGGGGGTAACTCATTACAAGTAACTTGAGTTACGTAATCAGATTACTTTTTCAAGTAAATAGTAAAGTAGCACATTACTTGTAAATTTACAACAAAAGTTCAAATACGGTAAGTAATGCAAGTTACTTTTTCACATTTATTGACTGACAGCTATCCTATTCTTCTTTAATCTAGAAAGGTAGCACAGCTGAAAGGTTTGTTTTAGCTGCTCCCTCTACTGTTCGGGCGTAAAGCTGCGCCCTCTACTGTTCAGGGGTAAATATGCATTTCCTTCAGCCTGAGGCTTATTTGTTTCACTTTTGGTGTGAAAGGGTCTTTACATTTGCCAAAAATATAACTTTTTTTGTTGTTATTATAAAACAAAGCAAGCCCAGCCCAGCCCAGCCCAGGTGAGAAAAAGTAGTGCAAAAGTAATGTAACACATTACTTTTTATAAAAAGTAACTAAATAACGCAATTAGTTACTTTTTTCGGGAGTAACGCAATATTGTAATGCATTACTTTTAAAAGTAACTTTCCCCAACACTGGAAACGAGAGCATGAGATGAAGGTTTGTGATCATAATTCAAGCTGGGCAACGTTTTATTCCTGTGAAGATACAGATTTGAGACTTTGCCTCATCTTTAGAAGCCTGCATAGTTCTGGCACTTCTTTCTGGCAGTGCATTTCCACAGTAATGGAATAAACTGTTGAGAAGAAACAGCAGATTTCAGATTTGGAAGAACATCCAAGCATAATGGTTTACAAACCAATTATCTGAAATCTGATCACTGCTAGATGATCTCATTTTGGCACTCTGCTGCCCTCTGTGGATTGAATGAAAAGCAGAAATGAAAATTTTGCCATCATTTACTCACACTTATGTCATTCCAAACCTTTATTTCTTCAGTGGAACACAAAGGGAGAAATTTTGAGGACAAAATGAACCATAAAATCATTATTGTAAAAGCAGTCAATACATCTCAACTTCCCTTGAGTATCATGTTAACAGCTGTGATTAGATCATTGACTCAGTGAGTCGAATTTGAGTCAGTAAGTCAAAATGAGTCAATGACTGAGGACTGGGATAATGAATAAATCATTTATGGCTTGTTCACACCAAGAATGATAACTATACCTAAAGCTTTAATAATAATTCTAATTCTACGAGAATATGGAAGTCCACACCACAACTATAACAATAACGACCGGTTTTGTAAACTGATTCAACTGATTAATTGAAAAGATTAAAATGAAAGTAATCATTTATTTTCAGTGAATAATTTCAAAGTTTTGATCCATTCCTCACACAAAGCTATCGCTGTGTTTCAGAAGACTTGGAACAACATGGTGAGTGAATGATGACAGAATTCAAATTTTTGTGAGAACTATCCCTTTAAGAAGAGTTCATTAGGTTAGGCAGATGGCGCCAGTTGGCTCATCAATCTGTTTTATGGGAGAATGATAGGACGAACAGGTGCAGTTGAACGAATAAAACTTCTCTGAATCTTCAAAGGTGAAAAAGAATGAGAGAAGTTGAAGAGATTAATCTAAACTAATGAGATCACCAGACTAATGCAATGACATCCTCCCTAAATGGCTCTTAGTAATTTCAGAGAGAATGAAAGGTTCAGCTGAGGTGGTTCTGGGTAGGGCTGAATTTCATCTCTCTTTAACATTATGTAAATTCCTCCTTAATCCATAACGGCTTATCCCAGCCAATGAGGTCAGTGACTTTGCATCCCGGGTGAAGATTTCCACTATAAAAGCCGACACACAGAGAGAATCTACATTATATCTCGGGTTCCTACTGCTGTTACGGGCTCATTAAGCATCTTTAACGTGAGGGAAAAGACGTCCGCTCAGAATCTGTAGGGGGGATTTTGAATAACAGACTCCAGCCTCTGTTACCTGTGGTGATACGGCAGGTGTGGATAACTGATTATAAGACAGGTATTTCACAATAGCAAGCTAAGCAAAGAGGAGAGAGACATCCAGCTATGTACTTTTGATCATCTTGGGACAGCCTAGTGAGCATAATGGGAACACTAGCGCATTGCTTCTGGCGCAGTAACGCAGTGGGAGAGATGGGATATGAAGGACCCGGAGTGCGCTTGTATGTTTGAAATGTTATTTTTACACTTAAGACTGTCTCTTACTGAAATTCTTCTGAGGTGACTTGGGTTGTACAATGTTGGCGTAACTAGTTGAGCTAGAATTCAAAGGTGAAACAATACTTTGTGAAAAGTGATGTGTATAAACCAATTGGGAGCAGACGTCACAGTTACGTCACTTGCGGCTGCACACACATTGTGGTGGCAGAAAAATAGCCGTAACAAGTGGAGGAAAATGGGCAAAATCCACTGAATAAAAGAAAAAAAGTTTTGTTGTACCTTTGGATGTAAGAATCGGAATGCAAAAAATATCGTCTTCGTTTTTATAGAATACAATCATTGAAGATGCCCTTTGAAGCTAAACGCAGACGTTTATGTTGCAAGTCACGGACTGGACTGATGAAACCTGCAATGATTAGTCTACTATTAAAGCATGAATTTGATGTAAACAGTAAGTCTACATAATATTCACATATGCAGTTCATAGTGGATATACATACATAGCAGTTATAGCACGAAATAATATTTAAACCTATAACATTTTACATAGATAACTTTTAGATATAGACTATAACTATAATTTTTATGTCACAATTCTGATTTATTTTTTTGCATTTGCGTGGTTATATCTCCAGACCAGTCTTCAGAGGTTATAACTCACAATTTTGAGTTTATATCACAATTCTAAGATTAAAAAAGTCAGAATTGCAGGGTATAAACTCGCAATTTTGAGGGAAAAAAGACAGAATAACGAGTATATCTCACAGTTCTGTTTTTCCTTCTATGAAATTGTGAGATATAAACTCAGGATTGTGAGAAAAAAAAGTCAGAATTGTGAGATATAAACTCAAAATTAACTTTTTTTATTCTTTTATTCCGTGGCTTCCACAGACTGCTACTGCAGAACTGTAATTTTCTGCCACCAGGTAGGCTCTGCCCACAAAAAAAAAACGTCATCACTGTTTGCACACACAAAATAAGTCTATAGTTTAATGGTGGTAAAATACTTTCTCCTATCCCAGCTTAATATGCTGAGACAACTAAAAAAAAAAAAAAAATCCTAAAAAAAGTGTGACTCTGTGATGTTTTCAAAACAGTACTCTGTTTGTTTATGCTTCCTGACCTGCCTGACATAGCAACAGTAGTTCAACCAATGGTGTGAGTCAGGGGGTGGAGCTATTTTTTGTTGTAACCAGTCGCAGATGGACAATTGATTCTGCTGGTGGCACAGAATTGACGCACTTCACCTTTAAAGGGGTAGTGTCATGATTTACATCATGCTCATGCTCACATTGTAGTTCCAAACTACATGAAAAGAGTAAAGGTCTTTGCACACTGTCTAAAAATTTGCATATGCATTTTTTTCATATTCATCATCCTAAAAATTCGTCACGCACAGAAACCTTGCACATTCCGTTGTGTATTAATTAATCTGTTGCAAAAAAAACGCAAATCAACACAAAATGGAGTCTTCAAGCAGTGAGGATGATTTTGTTGTCCTCTCTCTTGTTAAAAACTGAAAAAGAAAGAGGAAATATTGTGTCCATCCAATCCTGAGATTGCGTAGAGAGGAAGGAGAGCTGCACCTCCTTATCAAGGAGCTGCAGAGTTATCCCGAGCGATTCAAAGTTTACTTCAGGATGTCAGTGGCTCAGTTTGATGCTTTGCTAGCGATACTGGAGCCACATATTAAAAAGAAGACCACCAATATATGTGTATTCCGCTGCGAGAGGAAATGGATCACCTTGTCAGACACCATTTTGGATTTTGGTGTATGGTGGCTCTGAATTGTCAAAACACCTCTCAAAGTGCTTGCTACGGATGCGAAAAAAAAATTATTTTATGATGGATGAACTATCCCAAAGATGAACATGAATACTCTGCTGATTTGGACAAACCATGCCTGCTAAATGGATAGTCGCAAATATTTTAAGGTTTTTTCAAACAGGAAATATCAAAGTAAACAGCACAACATTGATCTACTGTTTCCTAATAAACATGCACTATCCTAGTCTGTCTGTATACTGTACAACAGATGAACAGCAGGAGAAAGTCACACAAGCAGTTTCAGTTTCTCCAATCATGTAACAAGATCACTCAGACTGATGAGACATCTCCGAAAGACAGATTGTACCGTTTTAAATAACTCATAATGGCAAACCAAACATGAATGGGCGCGTGGTTGTTCCCAAAGGAAAAACGAGTGTTTGTTTTCCCCTTCCATAAAACTGCTATTTTATCTGGAGCAGCAAATTATATATTGCCGTCATTTTTCATGATTATTGTTGCTTATGCACCATTTACATAGAGATTGCATTGCCGTGCTAGTGAGAACGGCCTCCTAAACACTACGGTAATGATGTAGTGGGGTTTCAAATGATGGAGAGGGTCACTTTGCCACGCTGCCAGGCTCCACTGCATGCCAATCAGGCACAAAAACGAAAATTAATAGCATCTGGTTACTGCTTGTTTATTCAAGAGTATAATTAACTGCCAGTTATTAGTGTTCTGGAGACAGTTTCGTTTTTAACTCATGATAAGGGGTACATTTCAATCGCAGGAAAGTGAAGATTGTGTCCAAGGCTGATTTGCATAGAGTACATTATGAATTTTCCATAATGATGTTGAGTTGACTTTTATGTTTGGCCTTTGAGGGGGGAAAATACATAATTTTTAACGCAAGTACAAATTTCTTTTCTGTAATTGGCTGTTATGAAGAATAAAGTAGTGTCAAACTGAGTCTACACAATACTTCATTAGTTATAACTGCCGTATTTGACTTAATTTTTTTATATGAAGTACAAAGACCAATCACCACATACCGCTAATCAGCGGCCTTACAATAAAGCTAGTTATGAAAATAAAGAATCCAGCAGTTTCATTACTTCACATACGTTCTACAGCAAGACCAACAACCAGGTGGTACATGTGTTCTGATACAAATACAGTACCATTTTTAAATATATTTTGATATATATTCTATAAAGTAGGGGGTGACCTATTACGCCCCTTTTGACCAGATGTAATTTAAATCTGAGGTGTCCCCAGAATGTGTCTGTGAAGTTTAAGCTCAAAATACCCCATTGATTTTTATGTTTTAACTGCCTATTTTTGGGTGGGAGAAAAAATGCGCTGATTTGGTGTGTGTGCCTTTAAATGCAAATGAGCTTGTGCTCTCTGCCCCCAAGCTTGTGATTCCAATACACTGAGGCATAAATAATACAGGAGAAGCTCACACAGCAAATATAACTCTGAAAATGAATCATAACAAACTGTTCGTGATGCAGCATTTCAGATCACATAGGTATGGTGTGTATTTTGTGGATGTTTGCTAACATTCGATTCTGAATGAGTTTGATAACGTGCTGCATTGCTAATGTGGCTAAAGCTACACACTGTTGGAGAGACTCAATAAGAATGAAGATGCATATAAAGACATATTTATACTGTGAAAAGAATTATAAATATATATATAATATTTTCTGGAAAATATATTTAATTCCTATTAAGAATTTAATTGGGCCAATAGAATAAAATAATTCTGATTAATCTCATGATTTACGACTAGACTTTAAAAGCAGAATGAAACAGTAATAATTATTTGAAATTTTGTAAAATGTAACATTTACATGATATTTTCATTTTTATTTATTTATTTTACATTTTTATTCCATTCCATAGATATTAAAGTAATGAATCTGGTACTCATTTATGTTTATAAATTTGTGCTCATAATTTTATATAACCCTCTTTTCTCATACATTCACAAACAATGGATGCCACCACTAAATAAAAAAAATTAAAACGGTTATTACAACTTTTTATCTCACAATTCTGACTTTTTCTCGTAATTGCGAGTTATAAAGTCAGAATTGCATGATATATAGTCAGAATTGTGTGATATCACGTCAGAATTGCGAGTTATAAAGTCAGAATAATGACTTTATATCACCAAATTCCGACTTCATAACTCGCAATTCTGACTATATATCATGCAATTCTGACTTTATGTCTCGCAATTCTGACTTTATAACACGCAATTCTGACTTTATGTCTCGCAATTCTGACTTTATATCACGCAATTCTGACTTTATTTCACCCAATTCTGAGTTTATAGCTCGCAATTCTGACTTTATATCACGCAATTCTGACTTTATAACACGCAATTCTGACTTTATATCAAGCAATTCTGACTTTATAACACGCAATTCTGACTTTATAACATGCAATTCTGACTTTATTTCTCGCAATTCTGACTTTATATCACACAATTCTGACTTTATATCTCGCAATTCTGACTTTATATCACGCAATTCTGACTTTATAACACACAATTCTGACTTTATAACATGCGATTCTGACTTTATTTCTCGCAATTCTGACTTTATAACATGCAATTCTGACTTTATTTCTCGCAATTCTGACTTTATTTCACCCAATTCTGAGTTTATAGCTCGCAATTCTGACTTTATATGAAGCAATTCTGACTTTATAACACGCAATTCTGACTTTATAACATGCGATTCTGACTTTATTTCTCGCAATTCTGACTTTATAACACACAATTCTGACTTTATATCTCGCAATTCTGACTTTATTTCACCCAATTCTGAGTTTATAGCTCGCAATTCTGACTTTATATCAAGCAATTCTGACTTTATAACACGCAATTCTGACTTTATAACATGCAATTCTGACTTTATTTCTCGCAATTCTGACTTTATATCACACAATTCTGACTTTATGTCTCGCAATTCTGACTTTATATCACGCAATTCTGACTTTATATCACGCAATTCTGACTTTATAACTCGCAATTCTGACTTTATATCAAGCAATTCTGACTTTATAACACGCAATTCTGACTTTATAACATGCGATTCTGACTTTATTTCTTGCAATTCTGACTTTATATCACGCAATTCTGACTTTATATCACGCAATTCTGACTTTATATCACGCAATTCTGACTTTATAACTCGCAATTCTGACTTTATATCACGCAATTCTGACTTTATATCACGCAATTCTGACTTTATAACTCGCAATTCTGACTTTATATCAAGCAATTCTGACTTTATAACACGCAATTCTGACTTTATAACATCCGATTCTGACTTTATTTCTCGCAATTCTGACTTTATATCACACAATTCTGACTTTATTTCTCGCAATTCTGACTTTATTTCACCCAATTCTGAGTTTATAGCTCGCAATTCTGACTTTATATCAAGCAATTCTGACTTTATAACATGCAATTCTGACTTTATTTCTCGCAATTCTGACTTTATATCACACAATTCTGACTTTATATCTCGCAATTCTGACTTTATATCACACAATTCTGACTTTATATCAAGCAATTCTGACTTTATACCACGCAATTCTGACTTTATACCACGCAATTCTGACTTTATAACTCGCAATTCTGACTTTATAACACGCAATTCTGACTTTATATCTCGCAATTCTGACTTTATAACACGCAATTCTGACTTTATATCTCACAATTCTGACTTTATAACTCGCAATTCTGACTTTATATCTCGCAAATCTGACTTTATATCTCGCAATTCTGACTTTATAACTCGCAATTCTGACTTTATATCTCGCAATTCTGACTTTATAACTCGCAATTCTGACTTTATAACACGCAATTCTGACTTTATATCTCGCAATTCTGACTTTATATCTCGCAATTCTGACTTTATAACTCGCAATTCTGACTTTATAACTCGCAATTCTGACTTTATAACTCGCAATTCTGACTTTATAACACGCAATTCTGACTTTATATCTCGCAATTCTGACTTTATATCTCGCAATTCTGACTTTATAACACGCAATTCTGACTTTATATCTTGCAATTCTGACTTTATAACACGCAATTCTGACTTTATATCTCGCAATTCTGACTTTATAACACGCAATTCTGACTTTATATCTCGCAATTCTGACTTTATAACTCGCAATTCTGACTTTATATCTCGCAATTCTGACTTTATATCTCGCAATTCTGACTTTATAACACGCAATTCTGACTTTATATCTTGCAATTCTGACTTTATAACACGCAATTCTGACTTTATACCATTCAATTCTGACTTTATTTCTTGCAATTCTGACTTTATAACTCGCAATTCTGACTTTATTTCTCGCAATTCTGACTTTATAACTCGCAATTCTGACTTTATATCTCGCAATTCTGACTATATATATGGCAATTCTGACTTTATTTCTCGTAATTCTGACTTTATATCATGCAATTCTGACTTTATAACACTCAATTCTGACTTTATATCACAATTCTGACTTTATTTCTCGCAATTCTGACGTGATATCACGCAATTCTGACTTTATATCTCACAATTGTTCTGAGAAATTCTGAGAAAAAAAAGTCAGAATTGTAAGATATAAACTCGCATTTGAAAGAAAAAAAGTCAGAATTGTGAGATATAAACTCGCAATTACCTTTTTTATTTTTAATTTCATGGCGGAAAAAAGTCTCCATAACAAACCCATCTGGAATCTATACATAAAATATTATTTTTAAAAATAGAGAAAAAAAAAACACATTTAACTGCTTATTTAATACTATACTGAAGAAGCAGCATAATAGATTTTACATAACCCACAAGACAGAAATTACACCATATTTCCTCATTTTGCATGTCTACATTTGTGTCAAATCATCCGTATAAAATATTTAAAAAATTATATAAAAATATAATATAAAAATAACCATTAATAAATAAATATTGTTTAAATAAATAAATAAATGATGACTTCATATAAAAAATAAAAAAAACATCTATATTACGCAAAGGTTATGTAAACTTAACTGTATCAAATTACCATGGAATTACCATCTGAAAAAACCACTGTACCATGATCCGCCACAGCACTTTTAAGAGAAATGCATAATCCTGTCAAAATCATATTAAAGCACCTAAACAACTTTCAGACAGCCAAATATGCACACACACACACACACACAGGGATAACCACAGTTGATGAGCCTGGAGGAATGATTTTAATCGCTCACATGTGTCTCTTCCTTTAATTGTATTTCCATAATTACAACATAATTAACGTGGCATGTCCATGTCTACATGAGCAAGACGCACTGCAATAATAAATCAATCACGCAGCAAGAGATGACCATGATGTGGTTGGTTACGATGCTCTTCTGGGACACCGCACAGAGTCCATTACTGGACCTGTGCCTGTAATTATGTCTCTACATCAAGGCCCATTCTTTCCCTTCTACTCTCTTTCTTTATTGATAAGCTTCTCTGTAATTGTGGTTTCCCATGGACGTGTGCTAACAGTAATGCACTATATTATTGCAGGCTTGTGTGGGAGGGAATATGGAGAATGTGAGCCATTACTGTGCGACCTATGTGATGCAAAATGAAGTGAATTATGGGTTAACGACAATAAGCAGAGAAATCCAAAGCAGTGTGAGCGTGAATACAGATTTTTAGTTCTGGAGTGGCGAGTTCTTTGAGCCATACAAGGTCACAATTGAACGCTTTTTGTATCTTCTTCTACCTTCTGACCTTCTTACCTCCTTGACTATTCATTTCTGGTCAAAATCGCTGAATAGTGGACAACAAAACATACGCTCAGCTCGACTTTGATGGCTCAGACTTGACGGAATGAAAGATGGGGGTTGAGGTTTTCAGACATGTTCTTACAATATAGCCTGTTTTTTTCACACTGCTTGACCTTTCTTCTGTTGAGACTGCGATTTCCCTTCCATCTCTGTCAAGGCATGTAATTCAGTCTCCATGATGCTTTGTGTATAGCAATGCTGGTCAGCAAACTCAGAAAAGCTTCGTACCACAAATATTTCAATGTTTTGTCTAAGATATTCTTTTTGAAATGCATTAAAGCAGACATATCATAGCAAAAAGGTTGTTCTCTTGCTTATTTGCAATAAAAGATTTTGATTTTGTACTACAAAAGCATCATCTACTATATCCAACGCAACCAGTCCAAACATCTCCAACAGAGATCATTTATATAAGTCTTAAAGGTACAGCAGCACAAGAAGCAGTTCATTATTCACTCACCTTCATGTAATTCCAGACCTGTAAGACATGAAGGTGAGTAAATAATAACAGAATCATCATTTTTGCCTGTGTTTTTGTTTTACATCACCATTTTCAGCCCATAAACTCAAAGAAAACTAAGCAAAACACACACACACAAACAAAAATAAAATTGATCTAATATTATAAGGGGACTTAAGAAAAAAAAACTTATAGAACAAATTGAAATAGAAATAAAAAATGTGCTGCAAAAGTGTAGACTATATCCCAAAGCTACGTCGCACCTCTTGAAAGAAATTCAATTCAGACAGTGAATCAGTTGAGAGCAGTGAAGCATGACGTACATCAGAAGATAATCTGGAGTGCTCGTACAGAAACACATTTCAAAATGTTCTCTGGAAGCTTACCAGTTTCTCGTGAGATCTGAACGAAAGCCTCCACGCCGCTCTCTCCATAATTCCCCTCAGATGCCAGCGTGGAGACGTAGTTCCAGCCCATGGCGGTCACAATGTCCAGCATGGCTTGGGCCTGGTAGGAGTCAGGCGGCACAACCCGGGAGAAGAAGTCGTACCGGGTGTTATCACTCAGCTCTGGTGCTGTGGATGCATAGCTGATCTGAGGGATCTGTAAAAAGGGGAGAAAGAACATACTGTAATGCAGGAGAGATTTTAAAGATCACATTTTCGAGTCCAGAGCCAAAAATTGAAAAGTTCTTAGAGAGGACCTATTATTCCCTTTTTCAAAGTCTTGGTTTTGTTTTTGGGGTCTATGTTTCATACTTAAAAGTTCAAAAAACACAAAATTGTTCACATATTTTACATTGTTGCAGCACCTCTCTTCCCAGTCTGTCAGTAACGCTGTGTTTAGTTCCTGTCTCTATGAAGCCCCAGTTTCCAAAAAGCGCAATGTGCTCTGATTGGTCGACTAAACCAGTGTGTTGTAATTTTCTAACATGTTTTGGAAATGTCATAGCCCTTACCATAACCTTGAGTTTCAACACAATACTAACTCAACCAGGCCTCATCAAAGGGAGATATTTTCTTTTACAGAAATCGAACAAACGGCTGGTAGGAACTACACCGAGCTTCTTCCCGGGTTGGTGTCATCACAAACCCCAAAATTTACATAAACCCTGCCTCCGGGAACATGCAACAAAGGGGGTAAGGCAATGTTGGTCTGCTTTAGAGAAGAGGAAGAGTTGTTGTAGTAGAGTGTTGTTGACATGCCGTTATTTCACGCCGGACTGATTCACAAACAAAGGTCAATTCAACACTGGATTTGCACAAAAGATCAACATGACGGCACATGCTAGTCGATGAGTTGAATCAACTCCACAGCAACTACATAAATTTATCCACTAACCATTCAGAAACGTCCAGTTTCATTCTAAAAGATGTAACTTCTTCCCATTTAAAGGGACACACACAAAAACTGTGTGATTTTGCTCACACCCAAATAGGGGCGAATTTGCTATAATAAATTATCTGTGGGGTATTTTGAGCTGAAACTTCACAGACACATTCTGGAAACTCCAGAGACTTATATTACATCTTGTGAAAGGGGAATTATAGGTCCCCTTTAAAGGCTATTATTCACTTAGGTCTATGTTTATTAACACCAAAAAAAAATCTGATTATTCTGACTACTCAATTAATCATGAAAATAATTGACCAATTACTCGATTAGCTCTAGATTACTTAAAGGTGCTAAAGAGGATCTTTTCGTCGACTGAGAAACCAAAGACTGTTACTGAGTTTTTGAAATGAGTGCATGCGTAAGAACAACCCCCCTCCTTTCGAGGGAACGCTTCCCAAAACTCGTAAACACTCGTATTGGAACACGAGTGTTTACCAACGGCATTCACGGTGTCGTGTTAGTGGATTCATTATGTCGGACTCAGATAACTCATAATCTGCAGTTGTTACTCCTGTCTCCTGACAAAAAAAACATTGCATGCGGCGCCTGTGGAGTGTGGAAAGTTACTGGAGCGCGCGCTCGTCTCTCACAAGGAACGTCATGGCAGTGATTGACAAGCCGGAGGGCCAATCGTTTACGCGATGATTGCGTAAACGATTGGCTGATGTTTTTAAGGCTCTTCCTCGTGCACAGATGATGTATATTAATATTAAGCTGCGTTCACGTCACCTCGTATTTACCGGTATCTTGAAATGACAACACGTGACGTTATATTCAGAGCTGTTCACGTCCTTTGACTGGGAATTAAGCGTTTCCATGGCACCACTATCAACGCCTAAATGAATCTACAGGTGGTACAGCGGCCATGTGGTACATGTGGGAGCTTTCAGAAAACTCCCAGCTTACAAGCTGTAATTACGATCTCTACGAGGACCTGAACACTTTTTACAAGCTAGAATCTCGTAACTACAGGAATTACGAGGCCGTGTGAACGCACCTTTATTCCTTTCAGTGCACCTAATAAATAGTCTTTTATCAGTTAGTAAAGACAGTTTCAAGTAATATTGCAAAAATGTAGAAAACAAAACATCCTCTTTAGTACCTTTAAGACATTTCAAAATGCACCTGCATTGTTTTGCATTTTCTGATTTTCAGTCAATTAAAAGACTATTTTTCCAGCCATATATTTTGTCATTGAAGATTTCTTAAAAATAGTGTTAAAATATCGTCTTGTCTCCTTCTCATGAACCCTATATTGTATATCGTCTCGTGAGCTAACCGTATTGACACACTAGAGAAAACACCCTAGTGACTAGTAACTTTTTTTCCCACCACCTAAAGGGACATGGTGGTGGAAAGAAATGCGATACGGGAAGAATAAATGTTTTTCAAAACTTTTGTGTTCCCTCAGGAAACTGCGTTCGCTTGCAACGCAAACATTTTGCGTTTCTCAGGGGAACGCAAAACATTTGGGAGGAAACACAAATTCATTGACATATAATTTTTCCTCCCATCTCATATTTTTTTCCCATCACCATGTACTTTAAGGGGCTCTACACTAAAGAAAGTTGAAAATGTAAAAAAAATAAAAGCATATAGGACCACTTTAAGAGCAAGGGAGAGTACAAAAAAGTTTCAGCCCAAAGAGAAGCCAATATTGACTCTTTTACAAGAGTTAATCATTAAATTCTGCCTGCAGCAAAATAGAAAATGCACAACCATTTAAAGCAAGCAAAGGTGAAGCGATACAAAACCGATTTAGCCCAAAGCTATTGATGCAAATGACTACCATCCCGTGAGGTGACGCAAAAGGCGAAACAAGACCAGGTAACGAAGACAAATCAGTACGTGTTGTGGTAGAAAGAATCGGGGTGAAGCCTGCCAGCAGGCAAGCTGGGTAATGGCTTCTTGTGGCGACTGACGGTGTGATTGATTTCTCCTCAGCCAAAAGGCCAGGCTGTCAGCCGGAGCCCCAGAGGCTGCGCTCATCAGCATTCATCGCAACGACGGCACGGGAGAGAACCGGCCCGCAATACAAATGCCACTCACCGGCTGGCAAATCGGGTACCGGCGCTTTTTCTCCCGCAACCCCGAATCGCACGCTTGTAAATACAAATGTCACGGATGTGTTGACATGCCTGTGAAACAGATGCGTGTGTGGGGGTTATGTGTTATTTTGGGGAGTGTTATATCAAAGGTGCAGCACGTATGGGCTGAATGCCAACACTAGAGTTTATTCACACCTTAAAAATAAACCTTATGTCTCATGATTATCTGGTGATAAATGACAAGAGACTCTCAGATTCCTTACTAGATTAAAGGACTGTTTCAGGTTAGATACAATTTAAAAGTAAAATGCAAAATATGATAAAAGTTCATTCAATGGGGTACAAAACTACTTTGGTCCCCAGTAGGTTTTATAGGGTTAATATGTTTGTGCACCGTAATATATGTTAAAATAATTATTTCACAGACAGAAATACCCACACTGTAAAAAATTATTTTCATGATTTATCACATTTTTTCTTTTGTCAAATCAACTTCAATAATTAATGTTGTTCGGATAACATAATATTTTGAATTTCTGTTGATTAAACCAATCGCCTTAATTGCATTAACTCAAATTTTTAATTTGAATGAACTCAAAATCTTAAGGCAACCAGGTAACTTCTTTTAAGTTAAACCAATGATTCTTTTTTACACAATAAATGTTATCCCTCATCAACAAGTGATACTATTTATAACAAAAGCTATGCATTTATGCTTTAAATCCACATAGAGATCCATTGTAAGTGCATTGCTGTAAACATGTTTCACTTTCACAAACTGAGGGATGGAACGAGGTTATGATACTGTCAAAAGATGTCAGATTAATTTGCATGTGATTTTTGAGTGGTTTCAAAACCTTTCACATGAAATAACATGGTTTCGCATGCAAATCTCAAGCTTAAATGTCATCTTCCTCTCACCGTGCACACATGAAATTCATATGTGTTTCCGTTCATCAGAGAAAGGCATTTTTCATGGTGCATGGAGTAACTTTTAAAAGAGGTAGACTCTTTAAAACAGTCTAAACTCTACCCTGAAGGTTCACTCTGGAACATTTCATTCAGCAGCTCAAGTGAATGACAGAAACTTTAAGTAGCTCAAGAGAAACAGAGTCTCTCTCTGCCTGCTCAAATGCCTCCTTTCAGACTTCAGCCTACAGTGTTTTGAATTTCGCTGCACGGTAAAGGTTAGACTCAGAAATGGTGCCTGTAGAACTTAATTTCACGCTCATGTTTCCAGTTTAATAAAATATTACAGACCCACAAAAGAGATGCACAGGAGACTAAAAACCTAAGACATTTTAAAGCGGCCATGAGGGAAATCAAATGTGATACTTTCAATAAAAAAATATAATATCGCTGATGGGGAGAAACAAATTAAACTTCATCAGCACTGCAATAATATTTCCTCATACAACGCAATTCAGAAATGCATAATAGTGTGCAATTTCCATTGTAAACTATATTGAGTTAAGAACGCGTAACTCTTTGGATTACTTTTGCTTCAAGAAATTTTAATGCATGAACTGTGAATTTTTGCCAGGATTTAACAGTAAATACTTAAAATGAAATATAAGAAATAAAATTAATATTAATAAAGTAAAATTATTATTATTATTATACATAGTATACAAACTTCTAGTGGTAATAATGGAACAATATTTTTAAAAAGTGATTTTTCACTATTACTTGCAAAAGGATCTGCAGTTTTGTGGGTTTAAATAAAAGTGTTTTTTTTTTTGTTATAAGACACAATAAAAACTATTTTGTGCATCAAAACCACTCCTTTTGAAAAAGGAAAAAAAGATCTTGACTGAAATAAGCATAGTGAACTATGCAAAAAGCATCTCCAGCACATTTTATAATTACCCAGAAATAAAACATAGTTCACCCCTCACATCTGTCAAAATCTGTCAAAAAATGAATGTGATTTTAACTGTAAAAAACTGTAAATAGGTTAACAGAAAGTTCTCATACTATATACAGGGAAAAACTGTAAAAGCTCTTTCCAGACATTTTATGTAATTTTCACAGTAAAATGCTGTAAATTATACAATTTTTAGAAGTAAAAAAGAACAAATCAATGTAAAATTTATAGTCAAAAAATGTAAACTGATATTCCCACAATTCTCTGCACTATAAAAAATGACCGTGATTTTAACAGTAAAAGACTGTAAAAATGCTGCGGTGAAAAACTGTCAATTGGTTTACAGAAATTTTCCGTACTATATACGGTGAATAACTGTAATAAATCTAACGGTACATTTAATGTAATTTTACGGTAAAATACCGTTAAATTCACAGTTTTTGGAAGTGAAAAATAACAATTCACTGTAAAACTGACATTCCCACAATTCCCTGCGTGACACTTCACATTTGATATATTTTCTTTGAAATAACTCTGTTTCTTCTTAGTTTTTCTCATTTGTTTCTAATCAGTTATGTACATTAGGGTTTTATGTTACATCTAATGTTGTTAAATTAAATTTTTATTGCATTTTTAAAATTTCATGCATGTTACCATGATGGTGTTTAGTGTGTGTGTGAATGATACTGTGCACCATCTATATGTTAGTGTTGTCCTTCTCAGTTTGTGGAAAATTTGCTTGTGATGAACTTTGATTCATCATGTGACTCTCATCACCACTGTGTTTGGTGACTGTCAGTGTATTATAAAGGTACAAAACAGATATAAGTACTTCATTAGGTTGGTAAATTAACTTTATATCAGTTAATGAAATATGTTATTTTACCGTAAATTTAACACATTTTTTTTTCTACGTTGCTACTGTATTTTTTACGGTAAAGTTCTGGCAACCACAGCTGCCGTGTTTTTACCGTAAATTTTACTGGGATTTTTTTTACAGTGTGTGACTCCAAAATACTAAAGTATTTTGTTTAAATAACCTTTTTTCCTATTAGATTTTGTTATCAGTTATGTACATTAGGGTTTTATGTTAAATCTTCTGTTGTTTAATGAATGTTTATTGCATTATGTAAGTGTTGTGGGTTACCATGATGGTGTTTTGCGTTTGCGTGAATGACTCTTTGCACATTCTTTATATTAGTATATACTTCAGCTAGTGGAAAAACTACTTGTGATGAACTGATTCTTTATGCAGCTTTCTCTTTTACCACCTGCATTATTATGGTGGTTGTCAGTATATGTTAAAGGTACAAAACAGATTTTAGTAGTAGTGTGAATTGTTGAATTTACTGGTTTACATTAAAATTTTCTTGTTTGTAAATTACAGTTTTATACTGTAAAATTTGTGGTTGTTCTGTAAATGTGTTTACAGTTTTTCTGTATTTTTTACAGTATTATTCTGGCAAGCACAGCTGCCAAAATTATTTTGTAAAAACTACAGAATATTTTTTACAGTGTGGCTGCCGATAGGAATATTACACCTTAATCTAAACCAACAACATGTTTACTAGATCCAATATCCACTGAAAGAATTGTTACCTGTAGAGCCCCTTCTCAATATTATTAACTCATCTTTATCTCTAGGTCAAGACCGTTCAAGCTGGCAGTTAAGCATTTCATTAAGAAACCACAACTAGATCCAAAGGAATTGGCAAATGTAACACAGTTCGTATGTACGGGAAGAAGGTGGCGGGAACCACTGGTGTCAAAAGTATTCACATTCATTACTCAAGTAGAAGTATAGATACTAGGGTTTAAAAATACTTCTGTAGAAGTTGAAGTATCAACTCAAGCGTTTTACTCAAGTAAAAGTATAAAAGTACTGGTTTCAAAACTACTTAAAGTATAAAAGTAAAAGTAATGTAGGGGAAAAAATGCCATTAAGGACAAAAGCTTAGGCCGCGCCACAGGGGCCTATTGTGTACTCCACCTCCTCAAAAAAATAATGACCATAATGTTATATTAAAATGTTAATGTTGAAAAATTTGGGATGCACTAGGCTACCCGTTTCAGCCGCATATATGTCCATTGAAAATGAATGCATTTTAGTACAATGCAAATACATTAAAGCACCATATATGTGTACTACTGACCATTAACATGGGTTTCATGGAGTGGAAGATATCATGACTAGTTGCCTATAAGTATTCTAATGGTGCAAAAAGTCAAAATTCAGAGGCATTAATAACCTTTATTGGAATGTAAATGTACATCCAAGCTTAACTGCAGAAATTTGTGAGGGCAACGGACAAGAAAAATGCGGGTAGTTTTGGTGTACCCAGGGCAGGCTTAGTAACAATCAGGGCTTGACATTAACACCTGCCAGCTGTTTTCAGCTGTTTCAGTTCACACCGCACCAACAAACGCCAGCAAACTCTCTGTTGCCGTTTGTTGGATAGGTGTTGGCGTTGGTCGGAGTCTGTTTACCCGACTGAACATGTTTAAAGGTGCCATCGAATGTTTTTTTACAAGATGTAATATAAGTCTAAGGTGTCCCTTGAATGTGTCTGTGAAGTTTCAGCTCAAAATACTCAGATTTTTTTTAATTAATTTTTTTAACTACCTATTTTGGGGCATCATTAAATATGAGCCGATTTATGCTACTGCCCCTTTAATTCTCATGCTCTCTGCCCCCAAGCTTGCGCTTGCCTTAAACAGTACATAAACAAAGTTTACACCCTCAAATGGATCTTTACAAAGTGTTCGTCATGCATGCGGCATGTATGCGTCGGATTATGTGAGTATGGTATACTGTTATATTGTTTACATTCTGAATGAGTTTGAGGCTATGCTCCGTGGCTAACAGCTAATGCTACACTGTTGGAGAGATTTATAAAGAATGAAGTTGTGTTTATGAATTATACAGACCGCAAGTGTTTAAAAATTAAAATAACGACGGCTCTTGTCTCCATGAATACAGTAAGAAACGATGGTAACTTTAACCACATTTAACAGTACATAAGCAACATGCTAACAAAACATTTAGAAATACAGTTTACAAATATCACTAAAAATATGATGTTATCATGAATCATGTCAGTTATTATTGTTCCATCTGCCATTTTTCACTGTTGTTCTTGCGCGCTTACCTAGTCTGATGGTTCGGTTGTGCTGCTCCAGACGTTAATGCCTGCCCTTGTCTAATGCCTTTCATAATGTTGGGAACATGGGCGGGCATATGCAAATATTGGGGCGTACACCCCGACTGTTACGTGACAGTGTTGAGCTTCGCCTGTTCTTCGGAGGTCTTTTAAACACACGAGATTTAAATAAGAAGGAGGAAACAATGGAGTTTGAGACTCACTGTATGTCATTTCCATGTACTGAACTCTTGTTATTTAACTATGCCAAGATAAATTCAATTTTTGAATCTAGGGCACCTTTAATCGGCGTTTGTTTGGTCGTCTGAGCATCCAACAAACTCTGACGTAATCTGACCTGTTCACGAACCGTTGCCATGACGACGAGGCAAGTCCCCTTTAAAGACAGCTGTTTGATCGCGCCTGCGCCTCACGCGCACACAACAAAGCACTGGAAACGTGACATCGCAGCTTGTTCGTTATGAAAAATAAAATACAGTTTAAAAAAAAAACATATAAAAGGTACAATAGTCTGTAGTGCAATCCGTGCCATTCAGCAAGAGCACTGCTCCACTTCACTGAAAGAGAGAGGTATACCATGAGAGCAATGCAGGTTTACCTTAAGTTTCGTTTTAAAATAATTCGTTTTGGCTTGTTTAGTTACATGGTTGTATATGACTATGTGTCACATAAATAAAAGGGTCGCGCTTAAAAAAAAAAAAAAAAAAAAAAAGTTTAAAAACCGGTATACGATTTAAACGTCTCTCTATCGAACTAACATTACGTTACCTAGCTTAATTTGCAGAGGACGAAGAGAAAGCACCCGTTTGATAGCCTAAATGAGCCAGTAGTGTAGAAATAATAACTTATAAGAAATCATCTTTTTTGAGTAATGCCCCCAACACTGACTATTACTGCGTTCACGTCACCTCGTATTTACCGGAATCTTGACATGACAACACGTGACGTTATATTCGGAGCTGTTCACGTCCTTTTGGTCCTTGGACTAGGAATTATGCGTTTCCATGACACCACTATCAACACCTAAATGAATCTACAGCGGTCAGGTGGAACATGTGGGAGCTCTCAGAAAACTCCCAGCTTACAAGCTGTAATTACGATCTCTACGAGGACGTGAACGCTTTTTACAAGCTCGAATCTCGTAACTACAGGAATTACAAGGCCGCGTGAACGCACCTTTTAGTCCTCCTTGCTGGAGTGTGACGTGATTTGACGTGCAGGTGTGATGGATTACGTACAAACCAATAGGGTGTCAGAATGGTACGTTATATGTTTTATCTTCTCATCCAACCACAATCAAATTCACTCTATCCGGATGGCGCGATTTATTTTTTTAAAGCCGGAATGAAAACAAGCCGAAATGAAATGAGTAACGAGGCTATTTTTAAAATGTAAGGAGTAGAAAGTACAGATAATTGCGTGAAAATGTAAGGAGTAGAAGTAAAAAGTAAGCTGAAAAATAATTACTCCAGTAAAGTATAGATACCCGAAATTTCTACTTAAGTAAGGTAACGAAGTATTTGTACTTCGTTACTTGACACCTCTGGCGGGAACCGGCGAACGCTCAAACCATAACTTTAATATAAAATAAACAAAGAACAAAACGAAAGTAATGCCGGCAGACCCTCACAGACGTCTGCTGACCACACAAACATAATAAAACATAAAGTAAAGTCCAGGCCTTGTCCTTTCTCATCCTTCACTGTCATCGCTCCCCTTTTATGCTTCCGGAGCTCCTCCGTGAGAGACTAGAGATCCTGTATCCTGTTTTTGAATTTTGCCAATAGATGAACTGAATAAAAGTTCCAAAATGTACACAACTTAAAAAAAAAAAAAAAAAAAAAAACATCACATAATGTAAATAAGTCACAGAATAAGAATATGTGATTAACTCAATTTTAACAAAAATGCCAGATAGAACCTTATAACTCCAAGGTGACGAAATGTAGGCATAATTACATGCAACTAACACTAACACAAACCCAAATCCCAACTCTATAATGAGCACATGAAGTTCATTAATATTACTCTGACCTTGAAAGTATAATTACAACGTAACAAGGACACCTTCAAATAAAGTGTTCCCATATATATTCAATGTGATGAGAGGAAGAAAAACTTAAAGGCTCTACAATATCAGACTTATCTGTGTACTACATTTATGAGAATTTTTCAAAAGTTCAAGAACGCAAAGATGATTTGAAGCAATTGCAACACATGATTGCAGCATCAATGACAACTGACGGCTCTGCAGATGGCAGGATCATTTCCACTGTCTGTGGTTTTACAAAGAGTATGAGGGACATATCGGACATTACTTCTGAGAGCTACTGTAATCTTCAGACGTCTCGGGCATCTTGTGTCTGAGAAATGTGGAATGAGCGTGAGGAAGCGGAAGAAAGTATTTTGGATTTTAAAGATTTCTCAGAGGATTTGTATTTTATATTAGCTATAAAGTGCTCTGTATGTAGTAGTCTGTTCAACTGGAGTACCAGTCATTACACTCAGTCGTACAGATACCTACAACGGGAACAGAGTTATTAGTTGTACACCTCAACAGTGATCGCCCACTTTCTCAGTGATCATGGTTAAAGTATTTTCACCATTCATTTAAAAAATTCTCCATTAGAAAGCTCTAAGCCTTAAACCAAACCACCATGTTCAGAGTTGAATCACAATAATGTTGTTTTCATTTAAAATTTAAACAAAAATGTGCTTGAAAGTACAAGCAAAGTCCCTTTAAGTCAAGTCATTTCACTCGGGGCCATCTATGAAACGCCTCTCGGGCATCCATGTGCAACTCCTATCTCTTTGAAAGGGGAAACATCAAATTCTCCAAAGCTGTTTGCCAAGCTTTCAATTAAATTTAATATTTGAAATTACTAATGAAAACTGACAACAACTGTCTCATAAATTTTGTTTCTAAATGCCCAAATCATGTCAAAAACTGTATTTTTCAGACTGGATCAAGCTAATGCGCATGTGCAGTGTCTCATTTTGGAGGCGCACGTCTGACTGTTTCTATAGGAACCGGAGCTTCTAACGGCCGCTGCAGTGACTTTACCAATCAGCGATTGGCTCTTATTTTAGAAAGCGGGACTTATTCCGCCATATTGCGCATTGCACTTTCTCCCATTCATAATAATACAAGGTCTTGTGTTATTCTATAGTCTTTGGTACAAAATACAAGATTTTGTACTTGATGTCTTTTATGAGGCAATTAACTACAACAAAAAATTATTTGAAGCTATTAGAAACAATGGTACAATATAAAAGCGAATTCAAAACATGAATACATTTTTTAATAATATACATATATGTATATTATTAAAAATATATGTATATATGTATTATATTTTAGAATTATAATTCTAAAATAACAGTAACATTTTCACTCATTTTCCGTTAGATTTTTAATTTATGAACTTTTAAAAATGAAGTGATAGATCGACTATAAAATTACACTTGTATTCAGGGACGAGCATTAAAGTGGTTTAGATCGTACCTATCAGACGGTTACTATTTAGTTTATTTAACCCTTAAATGCATGACTGTTTCACCAATCATTCTTACATATTCCGGTCTTCATCGACCCGGATCTATATCTAACATGGAAGGATCTCTACCTGTCATGATAATATAAAACTCCTCTGATATTAGAGTAACAATTACAGAAAAATAAAATAAATCATATTTTGTTACCTTTTGGAGCTTGAAAGGGCTCAGTTTGAGCAAATGTTTTATGCAATCATCACTGTCCTCGTCAGAGCTCATTTCCCAGTAAATTCAGCAAATAATGGGCTAGTTTTATGTTTGAGGTCATGAATAATAAGCCCATTCGCGATCTCAAACGTATTCTCAAAACTATATAATTTTCAACATCTTCAAAATCAATATTTTGATCGCTAACAGCTTCACCAGATCCATCCAGTAACAGTTACAGTCATATTTGATTGCGTTCAGTACTTGCTCTGCAGTAAATCGCTGAGCCATTTCATGTTTTTCTTATTATTTCGTTTTCTGTCTGAATGAGTTGTCACTTCAGCATTGTGTTTCAGACATTGCCACCTTGTGGAATAAAGGTGAATTGCACTTATTCTGTCATCTAAGGTTAAATTATTGTTGTGCAGAAAAAATATATATGTACACTCATACACACCTCGGGTCGTTAGCGACCCTATACAATTTTTACAAAAAAATGTATACAAAAATAGGCATTCTTTTATAATTTTATGATTTTTTTCTTGTTATATTCTTTATAATAAATTGATTGAGGAATACCAAGAAGATTGATGTCTAACTTTAAAAAATGAATGAGGAGGAGGGTAGTGAATGACGTCCCGGGTCACTAAAGACCCGAGGTATGCATTTAAGGGTTAAAAGGGGAATCCAAGTTAATGTAAATTATGGAGTGCTGCAAGGGTCTTTGTTAGGCCCTCTGCTATTTTCAATATAATGCTGCCCCCCTCTGTAATATTATTGGAAGACATGGAATTAGGTTCCACTCTTATGCCGATGATACTAAGTTATATATTTCATCACAACCAGATGAAATCTCTAAATTATCCAAGTTGACAAGGTGTGTTAAAGAAATAAAATATTGTATGACCAGTCATTTTCTTATATTAAAATATGCAATATACAGAGGGGGGCAGCATGTATATTGAAAATAGCAGAGGGCCCAACACAGACCTTTGCAGCACTCCATAACTGACATAGAATACAATTTGATATTTGATAGTGCTCAAAAGAACGTCACCTCATCTTCTCTAACAGGCGCCCTGCACGTGCAGCTGACATAAACCATACTTTCAGTAAACAAAAAGAAAATCCTATCCAGTGGTGAAGTGTTTTCTGTGTTGACAAATCTTTTGCGATGTCCTAATAACAGTCGCAATTCGCACGCAAAACGTCAACGTCTGCTAATGTCCAATTCGCGACCTAATGACTCATTTGAACAGATTCATTTTAATGAATCATGACAACAACTGATTCTTCCACACGGTCTATAATGAATCATCTACTCAGACAACTCTGAAGTGAGAACATAAGTGTGCTTACTCCATTTAGCAAGAGTGGTTAGTAAAATTAGCCTTAATAATCCACAGTATTTTCAGGTTATTTAAATGACAATGTGTAGTAAATTAGGCCTACCTATAAAATCAGTTCCCATTCAGTCGGTCACGTTCGACGTACGTCGGACAGACCGACGAATAGGAATCTCGCTAGAGAGGCCAATCTACTTCGAGTGTAACTAAACGAGCCAATGCACATTGGCATGCAATCATATGCATCAGCTGCTCGCCTCGCAGCGCGGGTATATAATGAGCAGCAGGTGCGTTGCATCTTCAGCTTTTCGCTTCGGAGCCGAACGGTGTTGTTCCTGTTCTCTGCAAGCGAGTGTCTGCTAGAAGACGAGTCAAGCTTTTGGTTGAACTTCTCTTTTTTTCCGAGTGCGGGCGAACAGCACAGCAGCGGGGTCGACGTCCTCTCTTTTTCTGTTTCGTTTGCCGTTTTTGAGCAAATAGCTGTTTGACAGCGTCAGAAGGCTGTTCTCACGGCCGGTACGGTGCGCTTTTGAGCGCTGAAAAGCCGTTTTTACGGCTGGTAAGAGTGAGCGCCTTCAAAGAGAGAGAAAGCACATGACAGGCTGCACACAATCCCTGTCTGTGTTGCGGTGGCCGTTCCCCTGCGTGCTTCAGCACTTCTAAAAGAGTAAAGTCCCTGAAAGAGCTTACACAAGTAGATTCGCGTCTTTTTAAAGACGACATCCTACTTGTGTTTCTGGATGCGATCGTTCCTGTCCTCACTGACGGCCACGATCACCGTTTCGCATGTCTGGGCGCGTGCTGAAATGATGTTCGTGGGTGTTCATGTTTTCATATGAGAACATGATCACGTCGACACGCCGGTCGTGACTCTTCTTTCTCCGGGAAGCTTGAGTCCCCTCTGTTGTTGGCCAGCTGCCGCTTGTGTGTAAAAGCACAGCCGCGGCTCTGCCCGACACTCTGGGAGACCGCGGAGATCAGCGAGAGCAAACCTCTCGCTCCTCTGCGTGTCGTGTGCCGTCGAGCTGCCGGGCTGCAGCGCGGGTTGTCACGGCAACCCAGCGCTCGCTCGGCGCTCTAGATGCGCGGTTCCCTTGCGTAATCTCCATTGTAGCGCCCTCTCTGGTGCACCAGAAGAGGTCTACTTTGCTGATATGGCTTGGGTGACATGAGGTTGAGGGGTTCCTTCGGGGAACCAACCCCCTAGGGCCCCTCCCTCTCTAGCGCATTGCAAGCTGTGCAGTTTCTGGATTGGATTGCTGGTCCTTTTCATAGGGGAACCTAGCATTTCATTCAGAGCTCCAGCTGAGGGACAGACGTCGATTGCAGCATCGGAGAGAGTGCTGTTATGCTCTGGAAATGAGGGTGACGCTGCCCACTGTAATGGTGTGTGCTTATGCTGACTCAGATTCAGAGTTTACAGCCATGCTTTCCTGGGTCTTCCAGATGTGCATGGAAAACTTGGCAGTATGGGGGTATATTGGTGCCATAAATATGGAATGCCAAAGGTGCCAATCTGCATAAGTTTTTCCTCTCTCACTACCCTCTTGGATGGGGTGGCTGTACACAGACCACACCCACCCTGCATGTGAGGCCAAGGCACTCTTTTTGCATGAGGGTAGTTCTGTGCTGGGGTTGAGCTGCGCTTGTTGACTAACCGTGATCAAAGTCACGGCGCAGGCCCTCAGCCAGACGATGTCCACCTCCGTGGTCCAGAAGTGCCCCCTGGCTTACCTTGTGAGGTGTGAGAGGTTGTCAAGCTAAATGCTTTCTCAATGCTCCCATCTTACGAGGTGGCCTTTCGGTGACACTGTCGAGGACTGAGCCCAGCGGTTCTCCTCAGTTAGTAGCGGATAGGGGAGCTTCCCATGACAAACCATTGAGTTCCTCTTGGGCCGCCCCTCAGTCTGCTCGTCGCCAAGGGTGTCGTCCCCTGCAAGAAACTCCGGCCCAGCAGGCTCTGCTGTATCCATTGCGGGGAGATGACGCCTCCCGTCTCTGCAGCTGTTTAACTGGTTGGTGAGAATCACCCCTGAGACGGGCGACCCAGAGATGGGTGGGGCTGCTCTTCCACCCCTGGAGGAGGGCCAGGTGGTAAATCCTTTATTGGGTTTGTTTCTGTTCCGCCACTGACCCAAGAGGCAGCGGTACCCAAATTTTAAAGAGCAGTTCCTCCATTTCCAGGTCTGAAGAGGGTTTGGAGAGCAGTGGGAGGAGAAAAACCTCACCACTCTCATCCCCCTCTTCTGTCGCCAGCGGACAGCAGCGAGCAGCGGGCAGCCAAAGCCTCGACTGCTCCCTCTGTCCATCCGTGGAGCCAGGTAAGTGTTGCCTAGCACACTGTGACGCCGCTTCGGGCCGCCTCACAAAGAGAGCCCCCCGAGCCGCGTCCCTGTGTTCCACCTCGCTGCCCTGCTGCGGGTACACCGGTGGTCCCTTTGGTCCTGCTTGTACGGTCTCTGCGAGCCGGGTTAGCGCTCCCCAGTCCGTCTCGCTGGCTCCTTCGGACCATCAGGGTCGGCTTTGCGATTCAGTTCGCCCGGCTCCCCCCCCCCAAGTTCAGGGACGTCCTCTTCACTACAGTGAAAGATGCCCCTGTCCTGCGGGCGGAGATTGCAGTCCTACTGGCGAAGGACGCGATAGAGCCGGTCCCTCCAGCCGATTTGAGGTCGGGGTTCTACAGCCCCTACTTCATTGTACCCAGGAAAAGCGGCGGGTTACGACCGATCTTGGACCTGCGAGTTTTGAATCGGAGCCTCCACAAGCTACCATTCAAAATGCTCACGCAGAAACGCATTTTCGAGTGCATCCGTCCCCGAGATTGGTTTGCAGCGATTGACCTGAAGGACGCGTACTTCCATGTTTCAATTCTTCCGCGACACAGGCCATTCCTGGGATTCGCGTTCGAAGGTCGAGCATATCAGTACAGAGTCCTACCCTTCGGGCTGGCCCTGTCTCCCCGCGTCTTCACGAAAGTCGTGGAGGGAGCCCTTGTTCCCATGAGAGAACGGGGTGTTCGCATTCTCAACTATCTCGACGACTGGCTCATTCTAGCACAGTCCCGGGATCAGTTGTGCAAACACAGGGATTTGGTGCTCAGACACCTCAGCCAGTTGGGGCTTCAGGTCAACTGGGAAAAGAGCAAACTCGCCCCGGTGCAGAGGATCTCTTTTCTCGGTATGGAGTTGGATTCGGTCGAGCAGATAGCACGCCTCACAGAGGAACGTGCTCGGTCAGTGTTGAACTGCCTGAATACATTCAATGGCAGGACAGCGGTCCCACTGAAGTTCTTTCAGAGGCTCCTGGGGCATATGGCGGCTGCTGCGGCTGTAACACCGCTCGGTCTGCTTCATATGAGACCGCTTCAGCACTGGCTTCACGGCCGAGTCCCGAGATGGGCGTGGCAGTGCGGCACTTTCCGGGTGCCAATCACTCAGGAGTGCCGCCGAACCTTCAGTCAGTGGTCGGACCCCTTGTTTCTTCGGGCAGGAGTGCCCCTAGAACAGGTGTCCCGGCATGCTGTGGTGTTCACAGATGCTTCTGCCACCGGCTGGGGTGCCACGTAATACGGGCATGCAGTCTCAGGGGTTTGGACGGGACCCCATCTGCATTGGCACATCAATTGCCTCGAGTTGCTGGCAGTACGCCTTGCTCTGAGCCGCCTCAAAGGCCTGCTTCAGGGCAAGCATGTACTGGTCCGTATGGACAACACTGCGACCGTTGCGTACATCAACCGTCAAGGTGGTCTACGCTCCCGTCGCATGTCACAACTCGCCCGCCATCTCCTCCTGTGGAGTCGGAAGCATCTGAGGTCGCTTCGCGCCATTCATGTCTCCGGTGTGCTCAACCGTGTGGCCGACGAGCTATCACGAGCTGCGCTGCCAGGAGAGTGGCGACTCCACCCCCAGGTGGTTCAGCTGATCTGGAGAGAATTCGGAAAGGCTCAGGTAGACCTGTTTGCCTCACCAGAAACCTCCCACTGCCAGTTGTTTTACTCTCTGACCGAGGGGACACTCGGGACAGATGCACTGGCTCACAGCTGGCCCCGGGACCTGCGCAAATATGCGTTTCCCCCAGTGAGCCTACTTGCACAGACCCTGTGCAAAGTCAGGGAGGACGAGGAGCAGGTCTTGTTAGTTGCGCCTTACTGGCCCAACCGGACCTGGTTCCCAGAACTCTCACTCCTCGCGACAGCCCCTCCCTGGCCCATCCCTCTGAGGAAAGACCTTCTTTCTCAGAGACGGGGCACTCTTTGGCACCCGCGTCCAGACCTCTGGAAACTCCATGTCTGGTCCCTTGGACGGGATGCGGAGGTTCTAGGTGACTTACCCCCTGAGGTACTTAACACCATCACTTCGGCACGTGCACTGTCTACGAGACGTGCTTACGCCTCCAAAGTGGAACCTGTTCGTCGAGTGGTGCTCTTCTCGCCGGGAAGACCCCCGAAGATGCTCGATCAGAGTCGTGCTTTCCTTCTTGCAGTAGGGTTGGAGCGTAGGCTGTCCCCCCTCCACCCTCAAAAGTCCATACTGCTGCTATATCCGCTTACCACGACCACTTAGATGGCAAATCTGTTGGTCAGCACGACCTGGTCATCAGGTTCCTTAGGGGGGGCGAGACGGTTAAATCCTTCTCATCCCCTCTCCATACCCTCTTGGGACCTCACTCTGGTGCTGAGAGCACTTCAGATTGCTCCCTTTGAGCCTTTGCTGTCAGCAGACTTAAAGATTCTGTCTATGAAGACTTTGCTGCTGGTGGCATTGGCCTCCAAGAGGGTAGGGGACCTGCAGTCATTTTCGGTCGACGAATCGTGCCTGGAGTTCGGGCCGGGTGATAGCCACGTGGTACTAAGACCCCGGCCTGGCTATGTGCCCAAGGTTCCTACCACTCCCTTCAGGGACCAGGTGGTGAGCCTGCAAGCGCTGCCCTCGGAGGAGGCAGACCCAGCCCTGGCTTTACTCTGTCCAGTCCGCGCTTTGCGACTGTACATAGACAGAACCTAAAGCCTCAGGACCTCAGACCAGCTCTTGTCTGTTATGGAGGCCAGCAGAAGGGAAAGGCTGTCTCCAAGCAGAGGATGGCCCACTGGATAGTGGATGCCATCGCCCTGGCTTACCAAGCTCAGGGTGTGCCCTGCCCGCTCAGGTTGCATGCTCACTCCACGAGAGGTGTCGCATCCTCCTGGGCGCTGGCTCGTGGCGCCTCGCTGACAGACATTTGTAGAGCTGCGGGCTGGGCGACACCTAACACGTTCGCTAGATACTATAGCCTTCGTGTCGAGCCGGTCTCCTCCCATGTTCTCGCCACAGGTCAGAGGCACGGAGAGGCCCCGGCTTAGTGTCGGCTTGCTGCGCTACATGCGCTTCTTTTCTCCAGAGAGTCCCTACAAGGCAGACCCTGTCGAGTCCTCCGATATCCCTTCGGCAGCCGACGTGGCGGAGCGTCTGGCGCCAGGCCTATACTCCGTTGTATCCTTGAGAACCGGGTTTAGGCTGGGTTCCATATGTGTGACCCTACGGGGATCCCATATGGTTGGTTCCACGGTTGCTCCTAAACGAAGCCCGTGTCTTTCCCTCTGGGAGAACCTACCCTTCATCGGGTTGGAGTCACCCCAGCTCTTCCATATGTAGCACAGCCCTTCAGGGTTAGTCCATATGTACTTCTCCACATAACTCCTTCGGGGAAGGATGTGGCTTCCGCAGCGTTCCTTCCCAGCGAAGGGTACGCTTTCCCAGCGTTATCCAATAGTCTCACTGAATGGGTTTTGGGGAACAGCAGTGATCGACTCTCTCTGTGTTAGCCCTGTCCCACCATCCTCAGGCAAGGGGGTTCAGGTGGC
The DNA here is from genome assembly GCF_024489055.1 of Chanodichthys erythropterus. Classification (NCBI taxonomy): domain Eukaryota; kingdom Metazoa; phylum Chordata; class Actinopteri; order Cypriniformes; family Xenocyprididae; genus Chanodichthys; species Chanodichthys erythropterus. The sequence continues at coordinate 17,963,783 of NC_090244.1, forward strand.
TTACAACAGAGCGCTGGAAGGGGGCAGCTCCTGTGGCGCTTTGGTAGGGATTCCTATTCGTCGGTCTGTCCGACGTACGTCGAACGTGACCGACTGAATGGGAACGTCTCGGTTACAAAGGTAACCCTCGTTCCCTGAAGGAGGGAACGGAGACGTACGTCCCGTCGCCACAGTCGCTGTACCCCGCTGATGCTGCCGCCTATCCGGTTCGGCTCCTCAGCGAAAACCTGAAGATGCAACGCACCTGCTGCTCATTATATACCCGCGCTGCGAGGCGAGCAGCTGATGCATATGATTGCATGCCAATGTGCATTGGCTCGTTTAGTTACACTCGAAGTAGATTGGCCTCTCTAGCGAGATTCCTATTCGTCGGTCTGTCCGACGTACGTCTCCGTTCCCTCCTTCAGGGAACGAGGGTTACCTTTGTAACCGAGACGTTAGTTTATACTGGAGTGAGGTGAAACCAGAACAAAGCAAGTTGTTGTTAGCTAGGTGCATTCAATTGTATATGGTAGAAAAGTATATTATTAGTTAATATAACTTCTAAATGCTACTTTTTAATACTTTTCAGGTTTAGCAAAAAAGCATCTTCTTTTTTTTTTTTTTTTTTGCAAAGAGGGCAAGAAAGAATTACAGTGAGAGTGACGGGTACTTTATTATCAGTATCGGGCTCGCAGATCACGTGGGTAGGACACTTTTTACTGTTTGTGTGGATGACCATGTCTGTCACCACCGAAGACCATTTTTGACCAGGGAAAAACCCTGCATTGATTCATTAGAATTGAAATATTTAATACTTTCACAGCAAAAATTATGTATGCGATTAATTTAGATTAATTAATCAAAGAGTATGTAATTAATTAGATTACAATTTTTAATCGATTGACAGCCCTAATATATATATATATATATATATATATATATATATATATATATATATATATATATATATACAGTGGTGGTCAGAATTATTGGCACCCTTGGTAAAGATGACTGTAAAAATAAATCTACATTGTTTATCCTTTTGATCTTTAATTCATAAAATTAGCAAAAATCTAACCTTTCATTGAAGGAAAATAATTGAAAGTGGGGGGAAAGTCACATTATGAAATAAATGTTTATATCCAAAACACATTGGTCACAATTATTGGCACCTTTTTATTCAATAGTTTTGCAACTTCCTCTACTTCTATAATGCCTGATGAGTTTGGAGAACATCTGACAAGAGATCAGAGGCCATTCCTTCATACAGAATCTCTCCAGATGCTTCAGATTCCATATCCATGCTGGTGCTTCTTCTCTTCAGTTCACCCCACTAATTTTCTTTAGGGTTCAGGTCAGGGGACTGGGATGGTCATGGCAGAAGCTTCATTTTGTGCTCAGTGACCCATTTTTGTGTTGGATTTGTTGTTTGTTTTGGATCATTGTTCTGATGGAAGATCCAACCACAGCCCATTATTGTATTTCTAGCAGAAGTGGTCAGATTTTGATTTTTTATCTGTTGGTATTTGATAGAATCCATGAAGCCATGTATCTGAACAAGATGTCCAGGACCTCCAGCAGAAAAATAGGCCCACAACATTAAAGATCCAGCAGTATATTTAACTGTGGAAATGGGGCACTTTTTATCTATGTGTGCACCAAACCCATCTGGTGGGTTTGCTGCCAAAAAGCTCTTATTTTAGTTTCATCTGACCATAAAAGCCAGTCCCTTTTGAAGTTCCAGTCCTGACTGACAACTGAATATGCTGGAGATTGTTTCTGGATGAAAGCAGAGGATTTTTCTTGAAACCCTCCCGAACATCTTGTGGGAATGTAGGTGCTGTTTGATCATTTTTTTTAGGCTTTCTGAGCCTCAAGACTCAACTAATCTCTGCAATTCTCCAGCTGTGATCCTTGAAGAGTCTTTGGCCACTCAAACTTTCCTCCTCACCGTGTATTAGGATGATTTAGACACGCATCCTCTTCCAGGCAGATTTGTAACATCTTTAGTTGATTGGAACTTCTTAATTATTGCCCTGATAGTGGAAATGGGGATTTTCAATGCTTTAGCTTTTTTCTTACAGCCATTTTCTATATTGTGAAGCTCAACAATCTTTTGCTGTACATCAGAACTATATTCTTTGGTTTTTCTCATTGTGATCAATGATTAAGGGAATTTGGCCTTTGTGTTTCCTCATGTTTATTCTCCTGTGGAACAGGAAGTTATGGCTGGACAATTTCATGTTTATGATCACCCCGGTGAGCTAAAAAAATGTAAATATGAATGGGAATATACTTCAGAGATATTTTACTCATAAAACATTCTAGGGGTGCCAGTAATTGTGGCCAACATGTTTTGGAGAAAAACATTTATTTCATAATGTGATTCCCCCCAGAAATCATTTAATTTTTAAAAGTTCATAAATTAAAAATCTAATGGAAAATTAGTGGAAATTTTACTGTTACTTTAGAATTATATATATTATTAAAAGTATTTATTCATGTTTTGAATTAGCTTTTATTTTTATATTTTCAGTTTTAATTTTAATTTACGTTTTAATAATTTTGTCATTATTATTTTTTTCTATTTAGCTTTAGTCATTTGAACTAATGGTAACTAATTTAGAAATTAGTTAGCTGAAATATAATGTTTAAGTTTTTATGTTTAAGCTTTTAACTAATATTTATATTTAATTTCAGCTTTTTATTAAAAAAAAAGTTTTAGTTACCATTAACATCTGATATATAGCTACTTTATTCACTTGCATTGTAATACTTATTCAATAAGGCAGCTTGACTGTAGCTTAATTACTACTAATTATTATGAATTATGAGGAGCTTGTTGAGTGGGATGCTACCTTTTCAAAGGTTCATAAACACACAGAGATCTACATAAGTTCATAGTGCTTTGAATTTTTAGCAACAGACGCACCAACAAAAGTGAATGATGTGGAATTTTAAAGGCTCATACCTGAATTTTAAAGCGCTTTGTTTAACTGTTGTTATCTTTTTAATCTCTATGAAACAAAGCGCACAGTCATCTGTGTTTGCTTCCATAATGGAGCTGTCAAATCGAGAAAAGCCCTCACTGCTGATAGATTACATTCAGACAATACTAATTAACCTCTCTGAAGACCTTTATTTAAAACACTCACTGCAAGAGAAGTGGACACAAATTGCTGCAGAGTGAGAGATGCTTGCGCTTAATCATTCACTCTTTCATTTTCCCTCCTTGGCCTTTTTTGAGGCATACAAAAGTGCACACATGCCATAACTATGTATTCGCCATCCTCGAAGGAAGTTTCACAAAACGCTGCAGAGCTACAAGTTGCTAACAGAGTACTTTAGCTCACATTAGCATTAGCATGAGTTCCCTCAGGAAGTTCCTGAGGGTAAAATAAAGTCTGTGCTTAACATTACTTGAAGAGACTTTCTCATTTTGTTCTATAACATAAATTTACACTGTCATACCTCCAACGTGCATTTCGAAACCGTTGTGTGCTTTGAAAACACAATAATGCTAGCATGTAGCATCTTATTAGCACACTTCCTTTAGATCTGCGGAAGGTGCATAATTTAATTAATGACACGAGATCTGGCTGCTAAGCTGTGTGTAAATATGCACCAGGTTCATGGTCTTAATGCCATGCCACAATGGGAGCAGGTTTTTTCTACTGAGGTGATATTTATTTTGTAATCCTCATGTTTTCTCATTCTGGCTTCATGGACGGCTACTGCTGTTTGATCCGGGGTACCTAGAGGAAGGTGTGCAAATGTCAGAGTTATTTGTTTGACAGGCAGATGTCATCATTCTCCTCCTCCAGTCTAGCCAGAGGAAGACAACACCATGATGACTGAATATACATTCTTTATGTTTGCCTAAATAAGTTGTCACAATGTGACATTCAAAAGCATTAATAACAGGTCACAGCTATAGAGTCGCTGTTAGCGCATATGCCATCTCTGCCTTCAAGTCTTCCTGAGACGTTCCTGCTTCCAGGTTCTTATTTTATCCATGTATAAAAATTCACAATTTCAAATGTTACTATTTTTAAACTATTTTCACTTGCCAAAAAAATACAAGACACTTTTTGATGCTAGTGCTAACAACAAAATAAAGAGCAGATGATGGATAAAGAGGATGTGCATTATGTTCAGTGTTATTTTAATATTTTTATATACTATTATAGTATTTATTAATATTTAGAATTAGCTTTTATTTTTATATTTTTAGTTTAAGTTTTAGTCATTTTGTTATGAGCTTTTTATTTTTATTTTTTTCAATACATCTATTTAGCTTTATTTTTATTTCAGTTTCAATTTTAGTGGAACTGGAACAAAAAGCATATATACATTTTTCCCTAAAAATTGTCTCTGATTTTTTTTTTTTTTTTTTCAAATTGTCTCTGAGTTGTTTCATTGTTTTATAATGTTTTCTGGGGTGCACTTATAGGGCCCTATAATACACCCGGCGCAATGCGACTCAAGGCGCAGCGCAAGTGTGATTGCTAATTTGCGTCCGGCGCCGCTCGCGTTTTCCCATTCAGCGCCACGTCCTTAAATTAGTAAATGCATTTGCGTCAGTTAGTGCACCCATGGGCGTGCTGGTCTAAAAAAAGAGGTGTGTTCAGGCGCATTGCCGTCGCATTGCTATTTTAAGGAGCTGAAAATAGACTGCGCCATAGACCAACTCAAACCTGGTCTAAAGTCTAAAGTCAGTGGCGCAATATTTTTTTGTTAGAGCTTGTTGGTAGAAACTGCACCTCTGGGCGGGTCCACAGTGCGCGTTGACTTTGCTTATTACACACAGGGATGCGCATCACACAAACATGCCAAATATTAAAAACAAAAGGATTACAGTGTAAAAGAATATTATTGTGTGGGCTACATAAATATAAAAATGTAATAGAATTAGGCTACCTATTTTCAATTCAGCCTATTACTACTTATAATGATGAACGAAATTGGCTAATTAATTGAACAATTGTGCCAATACACACACATATATATTAACTGACTGATCGCGCGGAGCTATTTGAAAGCCTGCATCCAACGCAGACGACTGAAAGATTGACTGGCCAGCAGGTAATTTCAGCAAAACATCACTCGTTGAACTCGTCAGTTGAATCGGTGTGTTTAATAAGTCAGTGTATTTTAGTGTATTTGCGCATGAGCAGATCAGTTTCTTCGCTTGAAAAGCCTTCAGCTTTTCCGCCAACAAATTCCGGCATGTAAATAGCAATCCGCCATGGCGCGAGCGCATCTCGCTCTTAAAGGGAATGGGAGATGACACTCTGATTGGTTTATTGAATGTTACGCCCATTACTCATTAAGAGAATAGGGACAACCCATTTCAAAAATGCGCCCCGGCGCACGGACCATTTTTCCGTCGTTAAAAGAGCAAAAGTGGATTTGGACACGCCCTGAGTGCACCTGCGCCGTGCGCTTTACACTTTGCGTTTAGATCGTTAAAATAGGACCCAATATGTTAGTATGCTTATTATATCAAAAATGGTCACAATTTAGAAATAAAAGACATTTTTCCTACTCTGATTTTAGCCTTCTTATTTGAACGCTCTGTTTTAAGGGGCGTGTCTGCTGTGAGACTTCAGTGTAAATGCCCACTGCTGTGATTGGCTGACATCTTTGCATATAAAATAGCAAAGTATTACTCTCTCAAAAACTTTTAGCATGTTTTTAGTATTACAGCTCTCAAGGTTAACTAATCGTGAAAAGTGGTGCATTACATTTAAATCTATGGCTTTATATTGAGATTGTGGAATGAAAGGTTGCAGTGATGACCATTGTAGCCGATCACAGACATGTTGTTGAGCGCATGAAAGCAGTGATCAGCAAACTCGATGTAACTAAGATATTCATTGACTGTTTAGTCACTGGTTTGATTTACTGATACAGAGACAAAGAACATCTGACTACATGAATCATTAATATCAGATCAGGCATTAGAATTAACAGTTACTTACATGTTGTTGCATTACTGTCGAGTCCATATCGTAAAAGTCTGTTTGCAAAGCCTGTGATGAAATGCGATTGATTTACCAAAGAATTCCCAGTGAAATGTACCGAATACAAATAAATAGTGCTTAACTGAGACATTCACATTGTTAAAAAAAAATAACCATATTCCTAGTGTTAGGATCCTTTGAAAGGTAATGTTATTTTTAGTCCTGTATCGCTCTCCTCGTCGTCTCACTAACACACCAGTGGGTGGGGCTAACGTTGCAATGATGTAGGCGTTGATTTCTTCTGCAGAGGTGGCGTTTCACCTATCTATGAGATATGAGGCACATTCCTGGATCAGTCGTTCACTGAGCCTGGTGTCAATAAAAGCTTTTTTTGGACTAACAAGGAAGTTTTCAGTTCTGAAACTTACAGGATATTCTTATGGTACGTTGACCTCTTATATATCAAAAGCTCAAGGAATAATTGATTTCTCAATTCATGACCCCTTTAATATACTGTACATTTGAGAAAGTTAACTCCCTGAGGTCTGAAAACGCGCCGGCGCGTTTTCAGGGTTTTTTTCACATTGCAGCAAAACAGACTTAAAATACTCCCGTCATTTTTTGTCATAGAGACATAAGTAATATATCAATTGAAACTATAGAATATCTTCTTTTATTTGTATACACTCAGAGTAAAAACAAAATGTTGTGCTTTTTGCAAAATAAAGAAAACTAAAATAATGTATGATCTGTCCTCTCCCTCTGAACAAAGTTTATAAATTCTGTGTTTATGTAATCTGTATGAAAAGAGACACATGTCAGAAATCCGTGATTCAAGCTCATTATCTGCTAATGCGGCCATGCCCACGGAGCGAGCGCTATTCAGATGCAAAATCAGAGGCAATACATGCATACATCATCTCAATTGTGTATTTATTGTCTTGAAAAGTGTTTATCTGGATGTTAAAGCCATGGTTAGCGATCTCTAGAAGACATGCTGTTAGTTCCTGGTTCTTCTTCTTTAGAATAATTTGTGGACTAAATGTGCACAGAGAGCACCCTCCGGCTGCAAGTATGAATTGAACACACGATTCCTGAAATGTCCTCTTCTTCTTTAGAATAATTTGTGGACTAAAGGTGTACAGAGCGCCCTCCGGCTGCAAGTATGAATTGAAAACACCAGCGCTTATAGTGATAACAATGAATATAGAATAAATATAACTCCTCTGTATAGAAAATTGACATAAACATATGAGAATCCATCAATATTTCTCCAAATGTGAATGCTTTTAAACTAAAAACCTATATTCAGACTGTTTGCATCACAGAAATACATTATATTTTAAAGAATATAATAGAATACCATTATTTTAAATTGAGCTGAGACATGATTACAGAGGTTTTTTCACAGCCTACCTGATTGAAAGGCCTCATTAATATGCAAATCAGCCTCAGACTCCAGAGGGTTAAAAGGAACACTATAAAGAAGGAAATCAAACACCATCATTTAATATTAAACAGCATAAATGTCACTGTAAACACAATTATGGCCCATATTAATTACCAACAACAACTATTTATAGTCATTTTAAGCTCTTATTCCTTGCCTGGGGAATTAATTAAATATTCATGATCAAAAGCCAGTGGCCACTCAAAACAAGCTAATTTTTCTGATTGACTAATTAATTGACATAAGTTTTTTAAAAATGTTTATTATTATTGTTGCTGGATAGCTGGACAGATGTACTATAATATATTATATAGATTACATTTTTATTCAATTTGATTATGTGGAATGAGGAAAATATCCCATATTTTTATGGAGGACAGACCACAAAAAAGTTTCACTATCAGGAGATGTTTTATATTTCAAGTGTATGGACGCAGTGACATTCGACTCACTTTAGCTCCTTAATACTGAGTCTAAAATTGATATGATGACACCTTATCTGAAGGCCATTGTAAAGAAGACCAAGCAGTGGATTTAGATAAGCCTCAACCAAGCGAAGCGGCAGATATCGCGCGGGCGAGGTAGATCATTCTCGCACGCATTGTCATCTGTCTGCCTTTCATTCTAAAATTACACTCCCACTGTGACTGAATCCACAAGAAACCCCAAGCTATTTCTGCCGATTCTCGGGAGTTTGCGATGCAATTCTCACTCTGGCTCGGGTAACCTGCTTGTGCAGCGCTCAAACACGCGGCATGTGAGAACTGCCATTTGTGTGCCATTTTCAGCCTCACACCTCTGCCTGAAAGCGCACCACTCTCTAGAGGCCGCTGTCTTCGCTGAAGAGTGGAATCATGCTTTTGCAACTGCCTGCATCTCACACCCCGAGCGCATAAAAGCGAGTGTGCTCCTGCTGTACACAAGGCTGAATCTTTCAAAGGACTCCAGCCTGGTGCTGCGGACGAACATTGAATAACTTGAGGTACCGTTGATGTATTGCAGCCATCTTTAAATCGGCAGTGTTGAGACCAGCGAGACCGAAAGTGACAGAGCGGTGGTGTCTAGAGATGGGACAAATATATCTGCTAATGTTATGCATGAAGAGATATTGTGGCCCTTCAAGCTGATAAACGCTGTTTGCTAAGGCAGAACGCATCTGAAGTAAATGGAAGTGAAAGCCCGCTTTGGGCAGGATAAGATGAAACAAAGAGATGGCAGAGAACTGAATGTTCAGTCCGGGTGAATAAGCCTGTTTGCTTCCCCCGTTGATAATGTTATAACACCAGAGTTGTGGTACATTTGTTCACGCTCTGTTTTCCTCAGAGATTTAATGTCTTCTCGATCTGAAGATCTCTTTTCTGTTACAAGACGAGTGTACGGCTATTCAAGTCAGTGGCGGATGGTGTTTTATAGGAGACAAGAGGCAAAATATGTGCTGTTCTTCTGTGGAACACATTTAAAATGAAAATTAACCCAAGATTTATCCACCCTCAAGCCATCCTAAGTGTATATGACTTTCTTCTTTGTGATGAACACAGTCGGAGTTATATTAATAATCACCCTGATGCTCCTAAGCTTTATAATGGCAGTGCACGGAAACCACCTGTTTGAAACTCAAAAAAGTGCATCCATCCATCACAAGCCTACTCCACATCGCTCCAGAGGGTTAATAAAGGCCTTGTGAAGCGAAGCGATGCGTTTGTGTAAGAAAAAATATCTATATTTAACACATTATTTTACTTTAAATATATACTTTACTTCCGCCAGACTGCCTTCCGTATTCAACTTATGAAAAAAGCGCAACTGACATTGTGTAAGTTACGCTTGTTTCCTAAGTTCAATATGGAAGGACATAGTGTAAGAGTTTTGAACTGTGAGTGGCATTACACTTTCTTCGTAAGTTATTTGAAAAAGTAACTATTAAAAGTAATGCGTTACTTTACTAATTACTTGAAAAAGTAATCAGATTACATACAGTAACTCCATCAGTGGAACCTTTTCATTGCACAAAGGTTGTTTATAGTGGAAAAATGTTCTCTAGATTAATGAAATGTTCTTCACACTAAGAAAAAAATATTTAGGAACAATTCACTGAAAGGTTCTTTGAGGAACCAAAAATGGTTCTTCTACACTCTTAAAAATAAAGGTTCTTTATTGACATTGATGGTTCAGAACCTTTAACATTCATGCCTGGAACTTTTCCATTCTATAAAATGTTCTTTACAGTATAAAAAAAGGTTCTTTAGATTATTAAAACGTTCACATGAAGAAATAAATGGTTCTTTTTAGAACTGTTCACTGAAAGGTCCTTTGAGGAACCAAAATCTCTTGGAATCTTTTTTTTTTAAGTGTGTGGAACCTTTCCATTTAACAAAAGGTTCTTTATTGAGTAAAAAGGTTCTTCAGATAATTAAAATGTTCCTCACACTGAAGAAATAAATGGTTCTTAAAAGAAATAAAGAAATAAAAACTGTTCTCTGATAGGTTCTTTGGGGAAAGAACCTTTCCCTTTAACAAAAGTTCACCTTGTACAAAAAACTACAGCCCAATATCCAATATACAACATAAACCTGAAATCAGCAAAGCACAAGCTACACGATTAGAATCAGCCATTTCATATCTTATTGATCCAGACCAAACAGGTTATCAAGGGATGACACTCATTCAATAACAAACAAGGCTTATTCAAACGTCTTATGGATATCAGCAAGAACAACACCAATAGAGAAATAACATGTCTAGATGCAGAAAAAGGACTTGAAGTGAATGTTTTGCAGTAAAAACAATCCCCCTAGGGCATCAAAAACACCACCGAAATTCAAATTACAGCAAGGAATCAGACAATGAGGTCCACTTCTCATTAAATCCACCGTTGATATGAGAAAAAAAATTATAATATTACAGGGATCCCTGCCAACAACATCAACAAAATCAATCACAAAACCTGCCTCTATTCTGATGATGTTTTCCTCCAAAATCCCAATACACTCCACAAGGTTTGTGGTCCATTTTTCACAATTTAGCTACTAAGCTAAGATCTGATATCTCTACATCAGCAGCATCACTTATCTTTCAATGCACATGTCTATTAATTTAACCAACAAATTGTATACCATTTCTAAAATCAATAGAAGATGTTTTAAATTACTAGATCACTTATTGGATGCAATTACTGACAATCCCCAGTCAACTATGTACTGTAGTAATTGTCCATCAATGAGCTCATTTCCATACACATAATCTACTGTATATTCATGCATAAGCACATTGTCTCTCTTGCCTTCTCTCAGTCAAAACTGAAAATATAGTTGTCTCGTCTAAAAAAGTACACTTTAACATACTTTTAAACAGAGTATATTGCAAGTTAATTGTACTTAAACAAAAATGTATTAAAGTTTAAATTTATGTTAAGTGCAATTTAACTTAGAGTGTTGTTTGGCCCCTTTAATATGACTTAAAGGGATAGTTCACCCAAAAATTTAAATTATCCCATGATTTACTCACCCTCAAGCCATCCTAGGCGTACATGAGTATCTACTTTCAGACGAACACAATCAGAGTTATGTTGAAATATATACTGGATCTTTATAATGGTAGTGAAGTGGGGGCCGGATTTTGAAACCCAAAAAAGTGGATCCATCCAACATAAAAGTAATCCATATGGCTCCAATAGGTTAATAAAGGCTTTCCATCAGTGAAATGATGGGTTTTTGTGAGAAAAATATCCATATTTAAAACTTTATAAACTATAATAACTCGTTTTTACTATAAAAAAAAGTGACCATTGACGGAAGCTAGTTATTATAGTTAATAAAGTTTTAAATATGAATATTTTTCTTACAAAAACCCATTGCTTCGCTTCAGAAGGCCTTTATTTTACCCCCTGGAGCCGTATGGATTACTTTAATCTTGGATGGTTAGACTTTTTTGGGTTTCAAAATCCATATTATATTTAATTTAGAAAATGAATAACTTTGGAACAACTTATTTAAGTATGTCAAAGTGATCAAGTGACCTCTTTGGCATAACTGTATGTCACATTATGTGAGTTAAATGCATTCTGATGCCAATGCATGAGGTTTCAATTATTTGGTAAATTAAATCTCTTACATTATTACAGCTGTTATCAAAGCACTGCCACAGGACGAGATGTTTGTTCACCTGAAATGTGATTTCGACATCAAATGGGACACTGCAGATAACCCCATCCCCAAAAGAGATGATACAATGCTTTAATTACTGAAGATAGCAACGCTCATACTAATTCTGATACCCCAAATGAGTGAATTTGTATAAGTGGATTATAATGAGCCAAAGGCCTCGAGGACAAGCACATCTCACTCAGATTCTGTCAGCATGAAGAAGCAAACAGGATTTGTGCTCTCAAAGGCAATGCTGTCGATTTAGCGATGGCATTAGCATAAGTCACCCCCTGGGCAAGCACAGAAATTTGGAGTGGAGCTACAATAGTCAAACTTTATTTTTTGGGTTGACTGAAATAGGATATTTGTAATTAGTGTTCGGTAAAAGATGCAGATACACAGGATGGTAACATCCTGAGGGTCCTGAGACAGTAAATGGGAACGATGGCAAGATTGTTTGCAGCCAGGTTGGCTACAGGCTCTGAACACCATTATAATTTGCCATTTCAGTCATTTGAATAGTTTTCTTCTCATTTGAAAACTTAGAACAGTTGAGTGAGCCTGAATTATTACTTGCACGCCAGTCAGAAACTGCGAAAGAAAGAGAACTATAGCTGATTTAATAATAGTTCAAGGGTTAATTCACCCAAAAATGAAAATTCTGTCATTAATTACTCACCCTCATGTCGTTCCACACCCATAAGACCTTCGTTCATCTTCTGAACACAAATTAAGATATTTTTTGATGAAATCCGAGAGCTCTCTGACTCCTCAATAGAGAGCAATTTAACTACCACTTTCAAGGTCCAGAAAGGTACTAAAAACATTGTTAAAATAGTCTACCTGACTACAGTGGTTCAACCTTAACCCTTAAATGCATGACTGTTTCGCCAATCATTCTTACATATTCGGGTCTTTATCGACCCAGATCTACATTTAACACGGAAGGATCTCAACCTGTCGCTATAATATAAAACTCCTCTGATATTAGAGTAACAATTACAGAAGAATAAAATAAATCGTATTTTGTTACCTTTTGGAGCTTGAAAGGGCTCAGTTTGAGCAGATGTTGTATGCCATCATCACTGTCCTCGTCAGAGCTCATTTCCCAGTAAATTCAGCAAATAATGGACTAGTTTTATGTTTGAGGTCACAAATATGAGCCCATTCGCGATCTCAAATGTATTCTCAAAACTATATAATTTTCAACATCTTCAAAATCAATATTTCGATCGCTAACAGCTTCACCGGATCCATCCTGTAACCGTTACAGTCATATTTGATTGCGTTCAGTACTTGCTCTGCAGTAAATCACTGAGCCATTTCATGTTTTTCTTATTATTTCGTTTTATGTCTAAATGAGTCGTCACTTCAGCATTGTGTTTCAGACATTGCCACCTTGTGGAATAAAGGTGAATTGTACTTATTCCATCATCTAATATTTAATTATTGTTGTGCAGAAAAAATATACGTACACTCATACACACCTCGGGTCGTTTATACAATTTTTACAAAAAATGAATACAAAAATAGGCATTCTTTTATAATTTTATGCTTTTTTTCTTGTTATATTCTTTATAATGAATTGATTGGGGAATACCAAGAAGGTTGATGTCTAATTTTAAAAAATGAACGAGGAGGAGGGTAGTGAATGACGTCCCGGGCCACTAAAGACCCAAGGTATGCATTTAAGGGTTAATGTTATGAAGTGACGAGAATACTTTTTGTATGTGATTCTGAAGCAGGAGCTGGCCTATAATGAGTTGGCGTTCTGATGTTATTTAAATGAGGAATATTGTGACCTGTTCATTCCCGGAAGAAAACTCAAGTCCACAATCCAGATGTTTCAGGGAGTTCAGAAACAGTCTTTACTAATTTAGAGAGTGACTCCCTTTGGAGTGAATTTGTGCTTTGCTCCCATTTAGAAAACTGAATGCGATAAGTTCGTAATCACGACTTCAGAAGTGGGAATTATCAAATTTCTCATAGCATGTGAAGGCAGTGTTAATCTATGCACTTCTAAACAATATAAAATATGTTAAAAAATAGCTAGGCCTACATTAAAACTAATTTTAGGTCCATACATTTCCAGTCCGTTTGAACTATGTTGTGGGACAATAATTCAATTCAAAATAATATTACTATTACAAAATACAACAAAATGCTACATAATATATGTACATACATAAGATACTGTATGTATATAAGTTCATCTTTCAAATTAACCTCTACTTATTTTAATACTGAGACTTGACTTGCTTGATTTGTCTGCACTGTGACTTGAGACTTGATGCTTAAAGGTGCTCTATGTAAGTTTTTGACTGTACTAAAGCATAAACATACCATAATATGTTTGCAGATATTTATTAAACATGCTCAGTTCGCATACTTGTTTCTCTGAAAACCATTGCTACAGCCAGTTATTTTACTTTGAAATGTGCTTTTCGTGTCAGAATTTCTGTTTTTGTTTCGGTCTGTGCAAGGCCGCAAGTTGCCAATTTACCCAATAGTACTTCACCACCCCGGGTTGCCAGTTGGCGGAAAACACATGCAGCGAACTGCAGCCTTGGAAGCCAGCTAACAAACTGGGTCAGAGATTGCTGATTCTACCCAACCTAAAAAGCCTCAGCATCCATCTAAAAATCTCTATGAACTGGAGCATATTAAAACGCGATATCAACTCATCATAAATCAATAAATCAACTAATGATCTTACAGTGTGTAAGTCTCCTCGCCTTCCAATGTCAATTGAGCTCACTCCTGTTGCGTATCCTCAAACTGGCAACCCGCGAGAGCATGGAATCTGAGGAGGAGGGGGCGGGGCAAACAATATTTTGAATTTGGACTGCAGTACCCATTTCAACCACTAGTTGCCATTCTTAGATAAATCACCTTTAAGACTTGAGACTTGTTTGGGCTTGAACGTGTGACTTGTCCCTACCTCTGCATTGAAGACCTTTTTCATGCTCAAACAGCAACATTACACTCTAAAGAAAGCTGAAAATGTAAAAAATCATATTAAAAAAGCAATTAATATTCATTGGTTGAACAGTCATGAACATCTCCTTCTGGAGCGTTAGAAAAGAAAAGAGGTAAGAAAATCCCTGTAAGCTTAAGCAAAAACCTGCACATTTAATGTTTGTTTAGTGTTACGAGGAATGGTTCACCCTAAAAATCATTTTTAATTTCATTTTTAATAAATCACATGTCACTGCAAACACGCATGACTTTTTTTTTTCTACACAACACAAAAAGTGCATTTCTGAAGAAAATTCTGGCAATTTTCCATACAATGAAAGTGAATGGGGACTGGAGCTTAACTCCATTTTTCAGTAGCTCTTAAATCTTTGAATGGGGAAACATCAAATTCTCTAAAGCTTTTCACCAAGCTTTCGATTTTTTTCGAACACCAATGAAATCTGACAACAACTGTCTCATAAATTTTGTTTCTAAACGCTCGAATCATGACAAAAAAAACGGTATTTTTCAGGCTGGATCAAGCTAATGCGCATGCGCAGTCCTAAGTGTGCGTCTTTTTAGGAAGCGCGCCTCTGACTGTTTCTATAGGAACCGGAGCTTCTAACGGCCGCTGCAGTGATGCGATGATGTTACCAATCAGCGATTGGTTCATATTTAGAAGGAGGGACATATTCCGCCATATTGCGCGTTGCACTTTCTCCCGTTCATAATAATACGAGTGACGCGTCTTGTGTTATTCTATGGTCTTTGCTTTTATTCAGCAAGGATGCATTCAACTGATCAAAAGTGACAAAGACATTTATAATGTCACAAAAGGTTTTAAATAAATGCTGTTCTTTCGAACTTTTTCTATTTTGTTTTCTGTTTTCAACATTGATATAATAAGAAATAATAACATAATAATAAGAAATGAGCAGCAAATCAGCATATTAGAATGATTTCTGAAGGATCGTGTGACACTGAAGACTGGAGTAATGATGCTGAAAATTCAGCTTTGATCAGGAATAAATTACTCTTTGAAATATACTAAAATAGAAACGGTTATTTAATATAAGTGTAATAGAATTTCAAAATATTACTGTTTTACTGTATTTTTTATCAAATACGTTTTTCCTTGGTGAGACTTCTTTCAAAAACCAACTACAAACATTTGAATGGTAGTGTATATTTAAAGATATTGTTCAAATTTTATATGTTTTACAAAAAAAGTCAACAGGCAATTGTATTTTTCAACTTTGTTGTAGTATCATAGCACCATATGCTAACTGCGATGACTCACTGATTTGGTTCAGGTGTTAATTGCATCTTTAGTAATGACCTAGAGATTTACATTACATTAGCTCTCTCCTCAGAGCATTTGAGGCGTTGTGTGCTTCTGAAAAGCTCTAATCCCTACAGCGGCGACAGAATGATTCCTACAATCAAAGCGCAACAAAAGAAGACAAAAGAAAGCACACTTAAATGCATGAATACTTGATTATAGACACTGCCGTCCTCATGTCTACAGCAATTTCTGGTGTGGTTCTAGCAGTCGCTAGATGGATTAGGTCTGCCCACCACTTTTTCAGCCTTAAAAAACACTGTTTGTCACCTAAGAGGCCCATTCAATGTGATCGAATGCCTCGTGCTGACCGTAGGAATCTAATGGAGGAGGATTTATTGTCAACTTCTTGTCTTCTGCTAATATTTTTCCATGCTACTCAATGGTGCCCTAAACTACGACACTTATTCAGTCGGAAAATTTGTCTAGCGACACACGCTAAAAAAATTATGTACCTCTCCTGCCTTCCTTTGCTGTCTAATTATTTAAAGACGAGCTACTTGCACATCACACAGCGCATGAACCGGTAAGATAAATCCATAGAGTAGACGGTATGAACAAAAACATATGGCTCAATGCTTTTTTTTTGCTGGAAATTCAAATGAAAAATGGTTTCCATATTAAAATAAAACAGATTTTTAACAGTTGGTACAAAAACAATTAGTGCAAAAAATAATTAATAATATAAAAAAAAAAATTATACAATTATTTATAAAAAACAATTTTAATTATGAAAAAAATAACACAAGTAATGCTTATTTTTGAATGAGACAGTGGATTAAAGGTTCATAAAACCAGAAAACATCATTTATTATTATTCAATGTAAAATTAATTAATTAAGCATTAATATATATATATATATATATATATATATATATATATATATATATATATATATATATATATATATATATATATATATTAATGCTTAATTAATGCTTAATTAATGCTTTTTTTTTAAAGAAGCAAGTTCATTAAAGGGCCATAAAACTTTAAAAACAATGTATTAACATTCAATTTAAAATAAAATAAAAATTTATTAATTATTAATAATATATTAAAAAACAAACAAAAAAGTAATGCTATTTTTGGATAAGCCAGTGAATTAAAGGGTCATAAAACATGACCCTTTAATTAATAATTAATGTAAAATAAAATTTAAAAGTTTGTTCTAAATTTTAAATAATAAAATCTAAAGATATAAATATTAATAAGCAATGCCTATTTTTAGATAAGCCAGTGAATTAAAGGATCATAACACCTGAAAACACAAAATAATTCCATTCAGTGTACTGTATAACAAAATTAAATATTAAAAATAATTTCAATTAATTAAAAAAAATAAATAAAAATATTAAAATGTAAAAAAAAAAAAAAAAAAAACATTTTAATGTTTGATTAATGGTTATTTTTAAAGACGCAAGTTGATTAAAGGGTCATAAAACCATAGAAAACAATGTATTAATATTCCATTTAAAATACTAATATTAATAATAATAATATATATTTTTTTTTTTAAAAGAATAGTAATGCCTATTTTAGATAAGCTGGTGAATTAAAGGATCATAAAATGTGAAAACACAATTTATTAATATTATTTGATGTAAAATAAATATTAAATATTAAAATCTTCCAGTATATTAATATAAGTAATGCCTGTTTTTAGAAAAGCCACTTAATTAAAAGGTCATCAGAACCAAAAATTATAGTTTTTGAGATGTTAACATCTGACTCAAAACCGTAAAAACAACACACAAAAAAAAAAACTGTTATGAGTTCAGATGCATTATGTTTGAAGCCATTTATCTAATGCAGCATAACAGTATAGTTTCTCTATCTTTTGTCACGTTTTCATCATTTCATATTATATAGTCCCAAACCACCCCTAGTAAGCACTGCATAAATGAAAGAGCACTTTGAATGAGAGCGGTGGAAAAAAGGATACGATGACCCTCTTATATGAAGACCTGACTCAGGTTTGGAAGTCTTATGAATCTCTTTCTTGGAGGAAATGGGATGAAGTCACATCCCCCAGTCTCAGGAAGAGGTATAAGCGCTCGATGTGATTAGCAATTCTGCGTAGAACCCCGTGCACATCCTGGCTCTTTTTGATCACGAGCCTTTGGAAGATGTGCTTTGGAAAACAGCTGATGGTGAGTCTATGAAATACAGACTCAAGCCTGGGATGGAAATGAACTGGTCACATTATCGTCAGCCAAGCGCACAGAATGTGCCAGAACATTCTCCGAGCTTCGTCAGACAGATACCTGTGGTATTTGGCTGGCATTTACAAATGTAGCCTCTGGTTGAGGTAAAAAAAATAAAAATAAAAGCAGAAACCGGGGGGAATGCAAGCAGGAAATACGTGGCAATTAAAGAAAGCCGCCTCCATCCCAAACAGACCGGGTTATGTAAGACGTGCAGGTTAGGAGATTGACCCATCCATCACAAACCTGCAAATTACCAATTGAAATGCTTGAGATGAACAATGCCCGAGAAGAAATGTACACTAGATCTTGGTACATTTCATCAAAAATCTCTTTGAGGTTCAATGTGGGGTCAACAACCTTAGAAACATGCAGGTATAAACAAAGTAGCTAACTACACTAAAAGATACTAATAAATTGAATTCATTCATTCCTTCATTCATTCAAGTAAATAAATACATAATTATCTGGTTGCCACGTTGTGGCTGTAATGAAGCACACAATGAAAGGAATAGGGAACAAAAACAGTCTGTAAAAAAGAAAGAATACACAGGAGATGGCAGGATTTACACAGAACAGAGGCTACGTTCACACTTCAGGTAAATGTGGCACAAATTAGATTTTTTTTGCCCACATGTGACTCATATCTGTTTTCCCCATGACAGTATGAACAGTACAAACCACATAGAATCTGATCTTTTCAATTCCGATTTGTGCCACTTCCATATGTGGTACTAAATCCGATACAGGTGAGATGTTTTGTAATGCGACTGCAACGGACGTAAGCCGGTAAGAGCTGTGCATGTAAACCTCTTTAGTCTCCTTGTTAGAGCGCCCAACTTCCATGCCGGCAGACCCGGGTTCGAGTCCTGCTTAGAGTGGGAGGTTAGAACATGAGGGGTTATATTGGTGCCGTGACCCGGATGGGAGTGAGGTTTAAGGGGGTGAGTGTAACGGACGTAGGCCGGTAAGAACTGTGCGTGTGAACTTCACTCCCCTGATCTCAAGAGGCGCTCTAGCGACTGATGCTACACACTGTGGTCTGTAGTCTCCTGGTTAGATGGCCCGACTTCAATGCCGGCGGACCCGGGTTCGAGTCCCGCTTAAAGTGGGTGGGTCGAACAAGGGTTATACGACCGCAGTGTCATAATGGAATTAATGCGATTTTTACGTCACTCGAGATCAACATTCATCATGATTCTGTGCTCGTGGGAGTCTATTCAAAGATTTTACATACCCAACGTTATCAATCAGTCAGTAGAAGGCAGTGATGTGTTACAGTATTACAGAGACAGCTCTATAATACAAGCAAAACATGAGGGCTCGTATCATAATAGTTTCAAAACTCTGCTCTCTTTTGTCACATCATTGTCTTTATTTTTCATATTGCCTGCGCATAATTTCGCTTGCTTCCACGGCAGATGACACTATAAATAAATGCATAATCTTTAACATTAAAGGTGCCCTAGATTCAAAAATTGAATTTATCTTGGCATAGTTGAATAACAAGAGTTTAGTACATGGAAAAGACATACAGTGAGTCTCAAACTCCATTGTTTCCTCCTTCTTATATAAATCTCATTTGTTTAAAAGACCTCTGAAGAACAGGCGAATTTCAACATAACACTGACTGTTACGTAACAGTCGGGGTGTATGCCCCAATATTTGCATATGCCAGCCCATGTTCCCAACATTATGAAAGGGATTACATGTCTGGATGTGCACAGCTGAAACATCAGACTAGGTAAGCAAGCAAGGACAACAGTGAAAAATGGCAGATGGAGCAATAATAACTGACATGATCCATGATATCATGATATTTTTAGTGATATTTGTAAATTGTCTTTCTAAATGTTTCGTTAGCATGTTGCTAATGTACTGTTAAATGTGGTTAGAGTTACCATTATTTCTTACTGTATTCACGGAGACAAGAGCCGTCGCATTTTCATTATTAAACACTTGCAGTCTGTATAATTCATAAACACAACTTCATTCTTTATAAATCTCTCCAACAGTGTGTAATGTTAGCTTTAGCCAAGGAGCACAGCCTCAAACTCATTCAGAATCAAATGTAAACATCCAAATAAACACTGTACTTACGCGATTAGACATGCTGCATGATGAACACTTTGTAAAGATCCATTTTGAGGGTGCTGTTTAAGTCAAGCGCGAGCTCTTGGGGCGTGGAGCACGAGATTTAAAGGGCCACACACCCTGAATCGGCTCATTTATAATGATGCCCCAAAATAGGCAGTTAAAAAAATGAATTATAAAAAAATCTATGGGGTATTTGGAGCTGAAACTTCACAGACACATTCAGGGTATACCTTAGACTTATATTACATCTTTTAAAAAAAAGTTCTAGGGCACCTTTAATGCCCTCCGTATATTCCCAAGTCACGATTTTCCTGCAGAATTGGGTTATTTTTTCACTGGTTGTTTTGCAACTCAGTGGGTTGAAGCGACCACAAAAACGCTATATTTAACCCCGGAACACTATTTTTTCTGGGATACCCCACGGAACGTGGGCTAGTTTTGAGAAGAAATTGAGTGGATTTTGTGTTAAAAACCTGGCAACCCCGTTTGTATAGTTCTTTTGCGCATACAGGTCAGTTCAGAACCATGATCTGTTTACACTGGAAATCTGATATTGGCCACACTGAAAACAACAATGTGAACAGCTATACAAAAAATTAGATCTGAGCAAAAATAATTAAGCATTAAAGTTTGCAGTGTGAACGTAGCCTAAGGAGAGTCATCAAAGTGAAGAGGAACAGGTGTGTGTAACTAGTTAATAACTATGGAGACTAACTAGGGAACGGAACTCAGGCAAAGCAGAACAGTGAACGGAATGAAAACTAATCCAAAACACAACAAACAAGTTACACTGGTACAAAAATCAATTAAGTAATATATGATTTTTCCCAAATATGGTGGAATACTATTTGGATATAATAGTACAAATTTTCTAATAATTACTTTGTATAATACTACTTTGTGATAGTCTTTTCTTCCCTATTGTGATATCCAAGAGAAACGGGTTCTGGAATAAGAAAAAAAAAAAAAGTAGGGCAGGATTTGGAGTTCATGAGTTGATTGGATCGTAGGAAGTTGGGCGTAGCTAACTAAACAGAGGTAGATCTGTATGTCAGTTTGCAGTCAGTTGTGGAGGATATTTACACGATAAGAGTCTTATCTAGTGAAACGATCAGTCATTTTCTTAAAAAAAAAAGTATACTTTTAATAACAAATGCTCATCTTGCACTAGCTCTGTGATCCACCACGCGTGACGTAATCATGTTAGAAAGGTCATGTGTGATGTAGGCAGAAGTGCAGATCCAGTGTCTATAAAGCAAACATGTCAAGATTAAGTCAAACGCCCTTTACAAAAAAAGGTAAAACAACGATG
This sequence comes from Chanodichthys erythropterus, assembly GCF_024489055.1. Classification (NCBI taxonomy): domain Eukaryota; kingdom Metazoa; phylum Chordata; class Actinopteri; order Cypriniformes; family Xenocyprididae; genus Chanodichthys; species Chanodichthys erythropterus. The sequence continues at coordinate 17,985,240 of NC_090244.1, forward strand.
TTGGATGATTTTGAAGTTAGAGGAGAAAATGAGATGTAGTTTTTCGCCCTACCGCGATACTTCCGCCTACGTCACGCGTGATGCAGAGCGGTGCAAGACGAGGCGTTTGTGGTTAAAAGGTATATACATTTTTTTTTTTTAGAAAATTACCAATCGTTTGGCTAAATAAAACCCTTATTCCTCATCTGGGATCGTGTAGAGCCCTTCGAAGCTGCACTGAAACTGTCCTTTGGACCTTGAACCGTTTAGTGCCCATTGAAGTCCACTATATGGAGAAAAATCCTGGAATGTTTTCCTCAAAAACCTTCTTTTTTTTTGAATGAAGAAGACAGACATGAGCATCTTGGATGACATAGGGGTGAGTAAATTATCAGGAAATTTTAATTCTGAAGTGAACTAATCCTTTAATGATCATTTTTAAGAAAAGGTTTATCAAAAAATATTGCAATTGTTGAGTGAATTTTATTGCTGGATACAGTCGAGAAGTGAAGAGCTCTAATAAGAAAGACCAAATTCACCGAAAATAGATAAAACATGCATTTAAACTAGCTAATTTACATTTTATGTTAGGCAATACTTTGCATATCTAATATTTCTCAAAACAACAAAAAGATACCTCTAATGTTCAAAAAACTATGTGTACCCCTTTCATAGAAACTGGCAAATAAAAAATATATTAGCTTTCTCAACTATATGCATCCACTGCCTCCCTATTTCCTATGGCTAAAACCAGCCCCATCTGTCATGGGCAAGAGGAAGCCTGTCAATCTTCCTCCATGAGCAGTTGGCCTTAGATGAATCACCTCCGGGTTTTGGGAGCATCCATCACCCTTGCAAATGCAACACACAGATTCACAAGCACACACACACACGCTCAGAAAGAGTCCAGCTAAAAAATCCTGGGAGGGAAAGAAGATTTTATCTGGGGCCAATCAGAACCTCAGTTGTCAAGGGATGTGAACGTTGCTCCGAACGCTTCGCCGTAATGAAATAGACGGAGTAAAGGAACAAGATGAAAACTGCCACGGCCAATCAGCATTTTCAAAGTGTGAGTGAAATGCGCTCGCCTCGAGGGATAGGCTGAGATGTCACACAACAACCAGGCCGTAAAGTCTTGTTGTCTGATTTGTTGTACTTGATGAACTATTCAATGAAAAAGGGAAAAAAACATTTGAAGAGTTTGGTTTCAAAAGGCAATAACTCCATTTTGATTAATTTCAGTTAAAAGGTGTTTTCTTTACCAAAAAAAGTGGCAAGATGAAAACCACTATTTTCTGTTTCAAACTTTCTCATAGCATCTTTTGGTTATAAAAACATTAAAAATTTAAATCTACATTTTGATTTTAAAAGGTTTATTATAAAAAACTGATTATTTATTTCCCCAAAATGCAATAAATGCATGACACGTTTTTTTTTTTGTTTTTTTTTTTTTTTCAAAATGCAATAAATCCATCAATATAAAAGTTATATTTCAAATTGAAAATATACAACAAAGTAAGTTCATTCAAGCAACAAGCAACAGCTTGACCGAGTGCCTCATCTTTTTAATCTCTTCTCATAAATGATTACATTTCGATGCGTTTCTTCCCCACCGCAGAAACCACCACAGGTTCATCAATGCCGTCAAAATTATTCATTTTTCTGTTTTTGTTGATCACAAAGTACAAAGCAGATAAGGAAAACTAGGAAGCCGGCTGTATTCAGAGCGCCGCCATTACTGTTTACAGTGCATGGAATGGTGCGCTGTGATTGGTTGAGCGGATATATCGCGTTCTGGAAAAAAAGAGACTGGCGTTTGTTGTGTTTTGGAAAGAAAGGGAAAAAACATGACGGAAATCGCATTTTGTGCAAAATTAATAAATTACTTTTCAATACCGACCAGGGGGCGTATTACAGAACATTTCTATCTTAGGTCTTAACTTAAGATACGATAAGTTAATTTAGGATTTTTCACAAATTCGTATCTTAACTTGATTTAGGACTCTTATCCTATCTTACAAAATCTCATCTTATCTGTAGTTAAGAAATCTTAAACCGCTCCATCGAGTTCGGTAATCAACTGTCAGGTCTGTTACCAAGCAACCAAAGACGCGCAAACCGCTTCTGAGGTAAACCTAAAATCAAAATGAAGAAACAACGACGCGCTTTTAATTCCAGTGCGGCAGAGACTCAAAGTTCCGTTGAAAAGGTAACGTTAATGTGACGAGCAGAGCGAGAGCCGTGAGAGAACGGCGTAAGACCAATGAAACGCGCAGCTGACGCTCATTATCACGCGCGCCGTTCTCTCATGGCTCTCGCGCGCCCTGCTCGTCATAGTTAAAAAGCCTGTTTTATTCAGCAAGTTTTCACCTTCGCTCACTCACGAAGATAAGGAAATATTTTATCATTAAAGCGCAGCACATCCTCTGGGTCCTCCAAAAGTCTCTCCACCATTAAACATCGCTGCTCTTCCTCTTGTAAAATTAATAAATGTAACACCATTCTCAAAAAAAGGCTTTTGTACTGTGATTTTTACCATTGGATTTTAAATAGGTTTGAAGTTAAGACACCAGTGGGGTTATCCTAAAGTTAAGACAGCTTTTAGGATTTTTTGTCGAGTTAGGATGCTTAATACTCGTTTCCTATCCATAGTTAAGATACGATTATGCACTTAAGAAATGACATTCTGCGTTTGTCCTAAATGAGGTCCTAACTGAAATTACCATGGTTACCAAACAGATAAGATAGGATTCTGTAGTTAAGATCTTTCTGTAATATGCCCCCAGATACATTACTGATTTTGGCGGAAACTCAATCGCGTTTTGGAACCAAACTCTTCATTTCTTTACATTAAAACAAAAATATAATTATAAAGGACCTTAGATGTAAGATGTAATATAAGTCTCTGGCATCCCCTGAATGTGTCTGTGAAGTTTCAGCTCAAAATACCCCACAGAAAATTTATTATAGCTTGTCAAAGTTGCCCCTAATGAGCTGCAAATGAGCTGCTGCTGCTTTCCAGAAGAGGAAACAGCCTGTGCATCAGTTGCTCAACAACAACAAAGCAGGAGAATCTCACGCAGTCAAAATGAGGATTGTCAGTAACGGTGTTCAGCCTTACATTGTTCAAACCAGAGTTGGACACTGATGGAGAGACTCAGGAAGAAGTTACGACTTTTTGAATGAAACTGGACGTTTCTGAATGATTAGTGGATAAATTTATGTATTTGCTGTGGAGTTGATTCAACTCATCGACTAGCATGTGCCTTCATGTTAATCTTTTGTGTAAATCCAGCGTTGAATTCATGATTCGATACGCTGATTCATTTATGCTCCGAATCTTCCTGAAGCAGTGTTTTGAAATCGGCCATCACTAAATAAGTCGTTATTTTATTTTTTTGCCGCACCAAAAGTATTCTCGTCGCTTTATAATATTAATTTTGAGCCACTGTACTCACATGAACTCGTTTAAATATGTTTTTTGTACCTTTATGGATCTCGATAACTTTATTCAAATATTTAAAATATTCTGTCTTTATGTTGTTTCTGCATTAATTTGGAGATTAAATGTGAAATTATTACAATATAAAAATATATTAAGTTTAAATGTTAGATGTGATTAATTGTGAATTAATTACCAAAAAAATGTGTGCTTGATTAGTTAATTGTTTAATTGATTGACAACACTAAAATATTGATAATTGATATTATATATATTTTAGTATTACTTAAAATTAAACACACACACACACACATATATATACATGCTAAATAGATTTTTTTTTAAAGAATAAAAATGATGAAAGCAAATAACAAAATTATGTAAAAGTAATATAAATTATACAAATATTAGCTAATTGAAAGTATTAATAAATACTATAATATTATATAAATGATACTAAAATAATAACCAGTGTGAGTTTATAACTAGAGGCAAACATATTAGCCTGTCATTGTATGAGGCAGTAATGCAAGTAAAAAGCAGTACATCCCCACATTACTTAAAAAGTCATCTTAACTCACTAAGGTGCTGTCAACACAATGTATATAGAAACCACATGACCCTAGGGTACCTCTGAGAAGAAAAGGCCATTTGCTAGACATGACTTCCAGAGAATTCACCTCAAATACTCAGCAGGAGTGTCTTTTCAGGAAAAGTGCTGACTGCAAAATAAAACACCGCCACAACATTCAGGAACCGCTCATCTTCGCTCACCTCCCCAGACGGTGCGCAGGCGCCCTCTTGAACCTGAAACCTGGCCGCGCAAACGATCTTTTCTGGTGCAGGGCCAAAAATAAAGCTTTGCTTTATCCAACAAGCAGCTAACAAAGTTTATCACTTTAACAGTTCTCCCCGTGTAGCGTTAACAGATTTTCTGGCTCTATTGTAGTTAATCAGATATGTTTCTGTGGGCCCAGCTGGGAGAGTTGCACGAATGCTTGGATGTCCTAAAGCAGAAGTACTATTTGTTGTAGATGTGCCTCATTATATTTGGCCATGGCTGGTGCTGGTGTAACAGAGCCCCCTGGTGTGGTAATTGCTGGACTCCAGCCGCAACTTTCCGAGCCATATGCTCCCACGCTTCGCTGCAGCTGCCACAACTACCTAGTGTCCAGCTGAGACTATCAAACCGTGCTTTAAGATAACAGTGCTTTCAGTCTACCTCCAGACATCAGAAAGAGCTGGAAGCTTAAGATGGCATGCTAAGAATTTTTACTTCGCTTTGCTGTCCATTTGCAATCATATGAACAGTTTATTACAGGATGTAACGATGCAACGACCAGTTGTCCCTGTTTTCCGGGGACAGTTCAATGGGACTCTCATCGGAAGTGTCCCTGATTTTACTGTGTATTCAAAAAGAAAAATAACCCTTAATCTGCCAAGAAAGACTGAGAAGCAAAGAGAAAAATTACCAGAAGAGGGCGCTGTGCACTTTAACAGCTTCAAGTCGCGTTGCGGTTTATCTTCCTTTGATAATTACTTTATTTAAAACTTGACTCTTCTGTAGTTAAATCGTGTACTAAGACCGACAGAAAATGAAAAGTTGTGATTTTCTAGGCTGATATGGCTAAGAACTATACTCTCATTCCGGCGTAATAATCAAGGAACTTTGCTGCCGTTCCATGGCTGCAGCAGTGCAATGATATTACGCAGTACACGATTTAACTACAGAAGAGTCAAGTTTTAAATAGGAAAAATATCAAAACTCTTTGGTCATTTTTAAGCGCGATGCTAATGGTCTAATCAGATTCAATGAACTATGCTAAGCTATGCTAAAAGTGGTACCGCCAGACCCGGAGATCGGCTGAATGGATTCGAAAACGGTAAAACTCAACTGTTTAACTCTAGGGGAGTTGGAAAATGAGCCTATTTTCAAAAAAAGTGGAGTGTTCCTTTAAGCCTTTTAACTATAGTAAACACATTTTAGTATATCAAAACATAACGTTTTAGTAATGAGTATTAGATGCTTTAAATATCTTTAGTGTGAAGGTGGATCATATCAATATCGCTTTGTCCTGTTGAGTGAAACTTTTGTGCTTAATTTTCTAACTATTTCCATACACTGTGCTGCACCAGAAGCTGCGGTACGCACTGACGCTAAATATGGAAGCGATCGTGCATAGAGTCCATTATCTTGGTTTAGTCTAGTTTAGCTTTAGCATTAGCATATTAGCTTATATATGTGCTAATTATGTACAATTTTCTCAAACTATTCTTTTGTTCAGCTTTAGCATTAGCACATTAGTTTATATATGCTAATAATACAAATCTGTCAGTTTGTTCTTGAGTTTATCTTTAGAATTAGCATATCCATGCAATAATAATTAAGATGAAGCACATTTTTCTATGTCATTTTTCTATTTTTCTTATTTTCAGTTTCAGAAAATATAATTTCTGTTCAGCAATGCTAAACACTCTTGCATTGTTTTTGATGCATGCTAACATAATCAGCAATCAACAAACATTCATTTAAAGGAAGCAAGGAAAATAATGATGACTACTTTATACTGTATACCATAGTTTTACCACAGTACTACATTTACCATGATAAAAATACACAAAACCAGAATAGTCCTCTTTTTTATTATTCATATCTGAACTAGAAATGTACCTTATTTACAAGCCACAGTTGAATGACGCATTTGTGCATCTATCATGCACGTTGCCTACTAAAAAAACTGTGACATCTCAACGCTTGTAGGGCTTAATGTCACTGATTAGCATTATTTTTATGGATCCTAAGACACATTCACAATAACAGTCATCGGTCTCGTGAAGCGTCCGGGGGCAATGGGAGCTCATTTAGCACAGCCATCAAAAATACTTTGTAACACTTCACTTGCCTGAAGAGAACAGAGAAGGAGACGACCTGAAGGCTGTATGACTCAACGTAAGGTAGGCCACTCTGTCTAAGTGACTGTTCCACCCGGTCAAACAAATAATTTCTTGCTCGGCAAACTTCTGGCCCTCAGCATCTGCAATTATTTTGACTGACGTTGTTGTTGCTATTATGGTGCTCTGACAATAGTGCTGGTGGTGGACAGTGTGTCATCAGCACACGGAAAAACCTGGGGTTTAATCAAGCTGATAAAATCACTGATATTTACTGAGATTTTTTCAAAAATGTCAAATTTAGCGAGCTGTATTAAGCCCAATTAAATGCAAAAAATAGTGTTATTCTAAGCGAATTCATAAAAAATAAACTTTTGCAAAGGTCTGTCTCATTGTAAAAAGCAATGACAGAGTAATGAGATAAGGAAAAGAAGTGACCACTGGTTTGGGAAAGCATAAGTGTTCCCTACCCACAGTGCACTGGAGCATGTGAGCATAAGGGTTTTGCCCACATAGCTGCATGCAAGGCACGAAAATCAGATGTCGTATGTGGTAAATTCCCAGTTACTTTGTTCCATTTCAGATGCCACCTATCATTTTTTTAAAGGGGAAGCCAAAATACTTTCCGTGCCCAGTCGGCCAACAGCTGGTCTGCCAAGGTGCCCCACTCAGGGTTTCCCTGGTACAGGCACAATGCCAGAGATCCAGTTCTACTTCATTCAGCCTCTGAGCTGGAATTTACCCAACTGCACTGTGATGATTTAACTGCTATTGAATTTTGCGTCTTATTTACTGCAACTTCTGTCTTAAAAGTGGCCATATTTTACATTTTAATAAGATTTTGTTAGTTTTACATGATAATTTACACCCTTACATCTTACACTTAAATTGGTTAAAGGATTAGTTCACTTTAAAAAAAAAACCCAAACAAATTCCTGATAATTTACTCACCCCCATGTCATCCAAGATGTTCATGTCTTTCTTTCTTCAGTCGAAAAGAAATTAAGGTTTTTGATGAAAACATTCCAGGATTATTCTCGGTATAGTGGACTTCAATGGGCACCAAACTGTTGAAGGTCAAAATTATAGTTTCAGTGCAGCTTCAAAGGGCTTTAAACGATACCAGATAAGAAATAAGGGTCTTATCTAGCAAAACGATTGGTCATTTTTGGAAAAAAATACAACTGTGTATGCTTTATAAACACAAATGATCACCTTGATCACTAATTTTGGAGGCCATTGAAGTCCACTATAAGGAGAATAATCCTGGAATGTTTTCATCAAAAAACCTAATTTCTTTTTGACTGAACGTTAGCGGTTAACGGCAAATGGCACGGTGGATTGTGTTCACTGACAATGTTTTCTGGAAGTATTCCTGAGCCCATGTTGTGATTTCCATTACAGTAGCATTCCTGTATGTGATGCAGTGCCGTCTAAGGGTCCGAAGATCACGGGCATCCAGTTTGTTTTTCCGGCCTTGACCCTTACGCACAGAGATTGTTCCAGATTCTCTGAATCTTTGGATGATATTATGCACTGTAGATGATGATAACTTCAAACTCTTTGCAATTTTTCTCTGAGAAACTCCTTTCTGATATTGCTCCACTATTTTTCGCCGCAGCATTGGGGGAATTGGTGATCCTCTGCCCATCTTGATTTCGGAGAGACATTGCCACTCTGAGAGGCTCTTTTTATATCCAATCATGTTGCCAATTGACCTAATAAGTTGCAAATTGGTCCTCCAGCTGTTCCTTATATGTACATTTAACTTTTCCGGCCTCTTATTGCTACCTGTCCCAACTTTTTTGGAATGTGTAGCTCTCATGAAATTCAAAATGAGCCAATATTTGGCATGACATTTCAAAATGTCTAATTTTTATCATTTGATATGTTGTCTATATTCTATTGTGAATAAAATATAAGTTTATGAGATTTGTAAATTATTGCATTCCTTTTTTATTCATAATTTGTACAGTGTCCCAACTTTTTTGGAATCGGGTTTGTACATTACACTGAATTAAAAAGGTTGGTTCCATAAAAGTTTTAAACCAGAGGGTTACACATACCTCCTGCATTCGTGATAAAAAAGTGACCCATTAAATCATGCACACGAACATGTTTCATCAATGGCAGTGCGAGCTTTATGGGAAGTCTTGCCTTAGGCCTTCTAAATCAGGCAGTTTGAAGATCCAATTAATTATCACTTTGCAATAACAGCTCCCCTTCACACGCAGCAAAAAATGTGCGGCAGCATATTGCACCTCTGCTTCGCACTAGTTATTTTTAACTTCAAAAAGCTCTGCCGTGGAAAGGCATTGCGCTTTAATCAAAACCTGTGGTTCATTTTAAACACATTTCATCTGCTTATCAGCATGAGAAAGCAAAAGTCTGATAAAGGTGTTAGTGAAGTACTTATTAATAACTATGTCTTCACAAATGCAAAGTTACACTGAGGTGTCAGAGCACAGTGATACATTTAAGATGGGAAAGCACTGGAGGGAGATAAAGGCTGGGTTTTTATATGATATTTCAGCCAAATTCTTCTCCTAGACTTCATGTAATGTGCTTTGATGGTAGTTGGCCATGAACACTGCTGCGAACAACCCCACAATGTTGACCGACCTCACCTCGAGTGTTTTATTGCTTTTTAAAATGGTTGTAACAGTATTGATTACTATGGTGGCGCATTGCTGCCACATACATATTATTTTTTCAGCTCAATTATGTCGTTCAAACGACATCTTTTCTCGTTCAAACGACATATTTATGTCGTTCAAATTACATCTTTTCTCGCTCAAACGACATCTTTTCTCATTTAAAGGTGCCCTAGATTTTTTTTTTAAAAGATGTAATATAAGTCTAAGGTGTCCCCTGAATGTGTCTTTGAAGCTTCAGCTCAAAATACCCCATAGATTTTTTTTTATTCATTTTTTTTTTACTGCCTATTTTGGGGCATCATTATAAATGAGCCGATTCAGGGTGTGTGGCCCTTTAAATGCTCATGCTCCACGCCCCAAGAGCTTGCGCTTGCCTTAAACAACATAAAAAAAGTTCAAACAGCTAATATAACCGTCAAAATGGATCTTTACAAAGTGTTCGTCATGCAGCATGTCTAATCACGTAAGTATAGTATTTATTTTGATGTTTACATTTGATTCTGAATGAGTTTGATGGTGCTCCGTGGCTAAAGCTAACATTACACACTGTTGGAGAGATTTATAAAGAATGAAGTTGTGTTTATGAATTATACAGACTGCAAGTGTTTAAAAATGAAAATAGCGACGACTCTCTTGTCTCTGTGAATACAGTAAGAAACGATGGTGACTTTAACCACATTTAACAGTACATTAGCAACATGCTAACGAAACATTTAGAAAGACAATTTACAAATATCACTAAAAATATCATGATACCATTTTTCGCTATTGTCCTTGCTTGCTTACCTAGTCTGATGATTCAGTTCAGATTTAATTAAACAAAAAAAATCAAGGTTACAGTGAGGTTTTTACAATGAAAGTAAATGTAAAGTACAATTTTGGACGATTTAAATGCATAAATGTAAAGCTTATAATGTTATAAAAAGCAATTACATTATTTTTTTTCTGTTAAATTAATGCAGATTGTCGTTGTTACTAATTTGAGTAATGATATAGGATGGTGCAAGATTTGTTTTACAAACTGTATTGTTATATCAGTCATTCATGTTAGTGTTCGGTTAATGTATGCTGTTATTGATACAGTTAATGATACAGTTTCCACATGTGCACTGCAAAAAAATTAAAAATATATACATTGGCTTGTTGATAGACGTACACTTGGTAATCTGGATATAGAAGAATTACATTTGCAACATCTCATGATGTACAACAAACTGGGTAAAAACTTATCACTGTGAAATGTCCTGCTCAAGTCGACCTTGCAATGGAGGCTCAGGTTGAATAACTAGTTCTTACAATGATTCATCATTGGCTCGAACAGATATGGTAAAATCGATGCCATCTTTACTGTCTTTACAGTGTGTACAATCGATAAGGGTTTATGAAATTCAGATTGGTAATGGACGCTTTGTTTCCGACATGCTCCAATCACAACAGACTGGGCCATCTGACCAATCGGAGCAGAGTAGCTCTCGGAAAGGAGGGGTTTAGAGAGACTGAATCTTCGAACAAGTCATTTAAAGGTTTAGTTCACCCAAAAATTAAAATTCTGTCATTAATTACTCACCCTCATGTCGTTCCAAACCCGTAAGACGTTCGTTCATCTTCCGAACACAAATTAAGATATTTTTGATGAAATCTGATGGCTCTGTGAGGCCATCGGAATCTTTTGTTTCGAATCAGTGGTTTGGATCGTGTATCAAACTGCAAAAGTCACACCCCCCCAGTGGTGAACCATGGAATTTTCGAAACACTTATGATGTAACGAAGCCTAGTTTGCTGAACTCATGTGACTTTGGCAGTTTGATACGCGCTCTGAACCACTGATTCAAAAAGTATTCTTGTCGCTTCATAATATTAAGGTTGAACCACTGTAGTCACATGAACTGTTTTAAATATGTTTTTAGTAGCTTTCTGGACATTGAAAGTGTTAATTATCTTGCCTCACTGAGCCATCAGATTTTATCAAAAATATCTTAATTTGTGTTCTGAAGATGAACGAAGGTCTTATGGGTGTGAAAAGACATCAGAAAATGAATTTGTTTTTGACTTTTGACACATGTAAATCTATTATAGGAGACCACCAAAAACACAATTAGTAACCTTTAAAATAGTATAATAGGGGCACTTTAAATAATTTTTTTTTATTAATTAGCTACGAACTTAAAAGTAATGAAATACAAACAAAAAAATCTGAACACGTTGTGGTTGGATATTCAGTCGCAACTGATTCTTTCACTAGTTAAAGGCTTCTGGTTTCCTCCGAAAGTCTTTCCTCTGTTCCTCGTTAAACCCCCAGCTAGTGATTAACTGTAGCGGTCAGCCTGGGTGAACTCGACAGAACTGTTTAAAACTTAATGATGAGGAATGGGGCTCTGAGTTTTTCTTTCCCTGAAGACCTGAATCCCAACTCATAAGCCGAGCCGAATATATATGCCAGTTTCATGGAGCTGCAAGCAATGACCTGCATCTGTTCCGTAAACGAGTTACTAAAACTCTGTATCAGAGATTGATTAATTAAACTTGTTGTGGCTGTCACATTTTTAATAACGTGTTTGCTGGGATAGTCCGAAGAGATTTGTGGCCATGTGACCTTAGGGCGCTAATGTAGAGTAATGCTGAAAAACCGGCCAACAGGCAAGAAACCATGAACCCTGTGCGTGCACGAGTCACTTGGCTGACGACCTTGCGTTTCTAGGCCATTTCTCTTTTAGCAGACCATACACTGTAAAATGGGAGAGATCAGTTTGGATTCTTAGGCTTACTTATCACATTAAAACTAAAGTTTTAGAAATTTGTGGGAAAACTTGTCTAAAGAAGGCTGCCATGAGATATAGGTTACATAAAAGGCTTTTCATTTCCCTGTTCATGAAAAGCACTGTTCAGTCACATTTGAATTTAGATGTCAGTTTTAAAAATCCCTTTTACTACACTTTAAAGGGAGTGAATTGATTTTTTATGTGCTGCGCTAGGGTGGGCGATATGACCAAAATCTTATTTCAGAATATGATAAATTTTAACAATATATATTACAATTTTATTTTATTTTATATTGGTAAATAAGAACAAAGAAGCAAATTACAAACAATAGGACTAATTCAAGTTGTTCAGATTTAATAGGCTTATTTAACATGTAGTTAGAAATACAACAGAAATCAAATAATCAAATGTAAAAAATAAAATACTGTATAGTCTTCACTGTATGAATTAAATATACCTTTTATTCTTATTAACCCTTAAATGCATGACTGTTTTGCCAATCATTCTTACATATTCGGGTCTTTATCGACCCGGATCTATATCTAACATGGAAAGGATCTCTACCTGTCGCTATAACATAAAACTCCTCTGATATTAGAGTAACAATTACAGAAGAATAAAATAAAGCATATTTTGTTACCTTTTGGAGCTTGAAAGGGCTCAGTTTGAGCAGATGTTTTATGCCACCATTCCTGTCCTCGTCAGAGCTCATTTCCCAGTAAATTCAGCAAATAATGGGCTATTTTTATGTTTGAGGTCACGAATATGAGCCTATTCGCAATCTCAAACGTATTCTCAAATCTATATAATTTTCAACATCTTCAAAATCAATATTTCGATCGCTAACAGCTTCACCAGATTCATCCTGTAACAGTTACAGTCATATTTGATTACGTTCAGTGCTTGTTCTGCAGTAAATCGCTGAGCCATTTCATGTTTCTCTTATTATTTCGTTTTATGTCTAAATGAGTCGTCACTTCAGCATTGTGTTTCAGACATTGCCACCTTGTGGAATAAAGGTGAATTGCACTTATTCCATCATCTAAGATTCAATTATTGTTGTGCAGAAAAAATATACGTACACTCATACACACCTCGGGTCGTTAGCGACCCTATACAATTTTTTACAAAAAATGAATACAAAAATAGGCATTCTTTTATAATTTTATGATTTTTGTAAAAAAGGCCACCCTTCAGAAATGGACTCTCCCAAACTCCCCCGCCTCTGTTCGTGACTTGGACTGTTCCAAAACTTTCCGGGGAGTTGGAAAACAAGATGTTATGGAGAGAGACTGCGTAGATGTGCTTGTTTATTGTAAATAATAGTTAGATTCGTCAGAAGTGTTGCAATCCAAAGATTTTGAGGATTATGTGTGTGCGTGCAACTAATTGTAAGTACATTTGCATAGTTATAATACGTTCATGATAGAGATTAAAGATCGCCATCGCGGCATTCCGCCTAAATGTTTACATTGTTAAATATGTTTGCACTTTATATTGTCACGTAAATTTCATGAGCCTCCCGTGTTATTTATATGGACAGTGTTTAATGTTATATCTTTATTATGTAGTGTTGGATTGAAATACGCTTCAGGGAACATGTACAGGCATGTCTATTTAGTGAGTCAGACGCATGCGCTGTTAACACTACATGCGCTGGGCACGCAGTACAGTATTATAATCATTTGTATAGAGTTTGTATTTGTGTAATTATATAATTCACTTTGTCTAGTTTTCTAATACCTTACCATGCTGATTATCGTTATAACCAGTATTCAAGTACTCACTTATAGATCTAGTACTGTTTATAGATCTGTGATTGTTTGTTTGTTTATTTATATTTTGTATATTGTTTATGTTTACAGAACCACACACACAATAAATCAACTACAAGTACCCCTGGTGTGAGACGTTATGTTCTAACCGGACATCCTGTGGTCGTTCAATTACTCCGAACCAAAAAAGAGTGAACAGTAGTTTTTTTCATGGTCCTTCGAGCCGGATGAGTGAACTGCTACAGCCATGTCTTACCCAGAAAGAGAACCTCCTGCTGTGCGACCAAGGAGACGAGTTAACCCCCCAGCTTACCTTGAAGACTACGAGCTCAGTGAACCTGGTCCTCAACGACAGCAGCCACGGTCGCCTAGCTACCAGGGTGCACTGGAGGATGAACCACCACGTCGTTCTATATCCACTTCACCAGTCAGTCAAGCATCAGAGCACTCAGAATGGATATTGAATGACCAATGGGACAGCACTTCTGAAAGGCTGAGAGAGGAGAATGCTGCACTGCAACAGCAAGTAAAACAGTTACCAGAGCTTACAGCCATGTTAGAGGAGATGAAGCGGGAGAACGCAGCCTTGCAACGACAAGCTAGCCAGCTCCCTGAGATCATCTCAGCAGTCCAAGAGATGCGTCAACAGAATGCTGCGCTTTATCATGAGCTTAAAAACCTGAAATCGGACCGAAGACTTCCACCTGAGTTATCCACTGCACCAATGCCATCACAGCTCTCTCACTCTCCAGCAGCTCACATTCAGACTCCACAGCCAAGCTACCATCCAATACCAGCCCCACGCTCCAGGCTGCCACCTACCGCTAAGAGACAAATGTGCTCAGCTGGGCCAGAGGAAAGCCCAGGGCTGATTGAACATCTGAGAAACATGAACATTTCTTCCTCCTCAGATGAGAAAGCCCCCTTTACAGCACAGTATCGTGATTCACCGCAATTCAGGTATCCAGACTCTCCCCCGTATTCCCAGTCACGTCAGCTGCCTGAGTTTATGTTCCCATCACAAGACCAGAAAAGACCAGTCCATGCTGAATACACTTCAGAGCATCTCTACCTTCATCTACCCAAGAGAAAATCTACAGAGGTCCAGCCCCTACCATCCCTTACCTGACATTTCCTGACCCTAGGGAGTTTTCAAGGCTGAGAATTGCATTAGAGAACATCCTGCCTGATGACGCCACAGAACACTTCAAGTTCCAAATCCTCACAGACCATCTGAAACTGGAGGAGGCTCTCCCTGGTGGCGGACTCTTATAGCAATTCAAGGTCTCCCTTCACAAACACTATGAGAGCTCTGAATAAAATGTATGGTCAACCTCACCAACTAGCTCTGCAACGAATCGCTGAGCTGATGGATGGTGCTAACATACGCAGCGGAGATGTGAAGGCCTTCAGGATGTTTGGGCTGCAGGTGCGTTCACTTGTCAGTATGTTGCAGCAGCTGGGCCACAAAGGTAGTGTAGAGCTGGAATGTGGATCACATGTATCTCGACTCTTGAGTAAGCTGCCACATGATCTCAGATCCAGTTTTAAGAGATACACTCACCCACTACAAGTTGCTATTCCCACACTGCTGGACTTTGCGGATTGGCTGGAATATGAGCTTCAGGTACAGGAAGACAGTAGCCAGTATGGTTTGCCCTCAAAGCAAGACTACCCAGCACGCATCAGAGAGGTGAGAAGAGAACCTAAGCAGCCTCGCAGACCAACTACTATTTTCCTTGGGACTGAAAAGTCACCGTCCACGCTGACGTCTTCTGTCACGTCTAAACCAGTCAGCCTACCAGTCAAAACAGAGAAGGTAAAGGCCTTTTGTCCATACTGTGACAACAACAAGCATTACTTGAATGGCTGTGATAACTTCAAGCTTCTAAGCAAAGACATGAAGATAGACTGGATAAAGACAAAGAACCGATGCTGGCGTTGTGGTCGTGGACATCAAGCAGCTAACTGCACCCTTAAGACTCTCTGCCCAACCTGCAACAAGAAGCACCTTTGGTACTGCATGACGTTAATGGTCAAGTCAAGTCACCTCAGGAGAGTACAGCTCCTTCTAGTGCAGTTTTGTATGTTGACCGCCCAACATCTGGCAGTAAAGTGCTGCTCAAAGTGATTAAGGTTCTAATCAAGAATGGTAACAGAGCGATGGAGGCTTATGCTGTGTTGGACGATGGATCAGAGCGAACCATCATTCTGCATGATGCAGTTGAGAAATTGGCAATTGAGGGGGAGCCCGAGGACCTTGTGCTTCGCACAGTGAGACAAGATACCCAGGTCATTCACGGGGCGGCAGTAATTTTTACTGTGTCCCCAATTGTTAACCCCAGTAAGGCCTACAAGATCCGTAACGCCTTCACAGCTAAAGTACTCGGCCTGGCAGAACATACTCACCCAGTCAGTATCCTGCAAAGGAAGTTCAAGCATCTTGCTGGGCTACCACTGCAACAGCTGAACAAGGTACATCCCGTGCTTCTCATTGGCTCTGATTGCCCCCACCTTATCACACCTATACAGCCAGTCAGACTGGGGCCCCTGGTGGTCCGACAGCAGTAAGAACACGTCTGGGATGGACACTGCAGGGTCCAACTCAAGAATTGAGCAGTCATCTTTTCCCTGATCAGTGCTTCTTCACCTCGCTGCGGCCTGTCAATGACCTTAATGCAAACGTAGAGAGACTGTGGCAAATGGATGTTCTACCCTACCAGAGTGAAAAGGTAATCACCAGATCACGCCTAGACAAGGAGTCCATACAGCTTCTGCAAGAAAACACTGTGAGAGTGGATATTGATGGTGTTCAGAGATATGCTACTCCTCTGCTACGTATCAAGAACATGCCCTGTCTCTATGCAACTAAAGAAGCTGTCTTACCCCAGTTAAGAGGAATTGAGAAACGGCTTGACAAAGACTCTGATCTGGCTGCAGCATACAAAGAGGAGTTGGCCAAGTTAGTGCAAGCTGGGTATGTTGTCAAACTTAGTCAGGAGCAGGTGGACAGAACAAAAGAAGCCTGGTACATCCCGCACCACATGGTGCAGCATAATGGGAAGAACAGGGTGGTCTTTAACTGTTCATTCTCATACCAAGGGCACAATCTGAATGAGCTCCTATTGCCTGGTCCAACACTTGGTCCGTCCCTCCTGGCAGTCCTTCTGCGCTTCCGGGAGCACTCTGTTGCCATCAGTAGTGACATCCGTGGCATGTTCCATCAGGTACGCCTCTTGCCAAAGGATAAACCACTGCTGAGATACATTTGGAGAGACATGCAAAGAGACAGAATCCCTGATGTCTATGAATGGCAAGTGCTGCCTTTCGGGACTACTTGCAGTCCATGTTGTGCTTCGTTTGCTTTACAGAAGCATGTTCTAGATCACAGCCAGCCTGGAGAGGACACATGTTTTTCTGTGGAGAAGTCATTCTATGTTGACAATTGCCTTCAGAGCTTTGCTTCTCCTAACACGGCCAAGAACCTAGTCGACAAACTCTACAGCCTCCTAGCATCTGGGGGCTTTGAGTTACGACAGTGGGCTAGTAATGACCCTTCAGTTATCAGCCATCTGCCAGCCGATATTCAGTCTCAGAGCAGCATTCTTTGGCTACGTGAAGGTCACCAAAATGCCCAGGAATCAACTCTTGGCCTTCATTGGAAATGCCAGTCAGACACTCTCTCCTACAAACGACGCAAACCTGACTGTCAAGTGCCCACAATGAGAAGCATCTACCAGATTCTTGCTAGCCAATATGATCCCCTTGGCTACATTGTACCATTCACCACTCGAGCTAAAGTGATAGTACAAAAGTTATGGGACAAAAGGAGAGAGTGGGATGACCCGCGGCTACCTGAGGACCTATTAGCCACTTGGAAACACTGGGAGAGCGAGTTGGAAGACCTGCAGCACATCACTTTGCCCAGATGTTATTGCAGCAAGGAACTGGACTGCTCTACCAGCATTAGGCAGCTTCACATCTTTTGTGATGCCTCAGAGAAGGCCTATGGCTCTGTGGCTTACTTAAGAACAGAGAGCTCTCAAGGTAAAGTGGAGGTGGCCTTGTAACAGCTAGGTCCCGTGTCGCCCCCAAAAAAACAACAGAGCATTCCTCGTCTTGAGTTGTGTGCAGCACTCACAGGGGCGCAACTGGCTAAAGTCCTGAAAGCAGAGCTAACATTACCACTCAGTAGCATCACTCTGTGGTCTGACTCCACTACAATACTGACCTGGCTTTTATCAGATTCTTGCCGCTTTAAGGTTTTTGTGGGGACTAGAGTAGCAGAAATCCAGGACTTAACTGAATCTGATACCTGGCGCTATGTACAGTCTAGCAACAACCCAGCGGATGCCATTACAAGAGGAAAGTCTCCCTCTGATCTCACCAAAGACAGCAAATGGAACCAAGGCCCAGCTTTCCTCCGACAGACACCAGCCAGCTGGCCAGAGATGCCACCATTAGCCCATGTAACCCAAGACAGTGAGTTGAAAAGGTCAACCTTCTGTGGACTGGTAACTTCTGCTCTGTCATTACCAGATCCTCATCAATTTAGCACCTTCTCAGACTACTTAAAGGCCCTCATACAATACTCAAACAAGAAATCACCCTTGAGTGCCACTGCAGAAGACTATAAAGAAGCTGAGCTCACAGCCCTCCGTCACATCCAGATGGAATCATTCCCAGACGAGATGTTGCACTTGAAATCTGGTAAACCCATACCTAGCAATAGTCGACTGCTGTGTCTAGCCCCTGAACTGGATAACAGCACCAATCTCATTCGCGTCGGTGGTCGTCTCAGACAGATCAGTCCATTAGACGAAGATAACATCCACCCCATTGTCCTCAACCCACATCACCCACTCACCAAGCTGATTATCAAAGACTATGATGATCGTCTGCATCACCCTGGACCAGAGAGGGTGTTTTCAGAACTCAGGAGGAAATACTGGGTATTAAAAGGACGAGCAGCAGTCAGACATCATCAACGCCAATGCACTGAATGCCAGAAATGGCGAGCCAAACCTAACCCCCCAGAATGGCAGACCTTCCACAAGCAAGGTTGAGAATTCACCAGCCAGTTTTCTATTCAACGGGGGATAGATTGCTTCGGTCCCTATCTCATAAAGGTGGGACGCAGAAATGAGAAACGTTGGGGGATCCTTTTCAAGTGTATGACCACCCGTGCAGTGCATATTGATCTCCTTACAAGTCTGGACAGTGATTCATTCCTTATGGCCCTTCGCCGTTTTATTGCTCGGCGAGGCAAACCCTTTGAGATCCTTTCAGATCAAGGAACGAATTTCAAAGGTGGGGAAAGGGAACTTCGGGATGCCTTTGTAGCTCTTCAGCCTGAGATCCAGGCTCAACTTGCAAGCCAACAGATTGGTTTCCGTGTTCAATCCACCCAATGCACCACATTTCGGTGGATGCTGGGAGCGGGAAATTCGATCACTGAAAACAGCCCTGCAAGTAACTCTCGGAGCCCAAACAGTCACTGAAGAAGTATTACGAACTGTTCTAATTGAAATAGAGGGTATACTGAATGCCAAGCCCATCGGCTACACATCTTCAGACATAGCCGACCCCGATCCAGTTACACCCAACATCCTGTTAATGGGGCGGCGAGACGCATCACTTCCACAAGTGACGTACCAAGATTCCGAACTCCTGAGCAGACGGAGATGGAGGCATAGTCAGCTGCTAGCTGATCACTTTTGGAAGCGATTCATCTGTAACTACCTACCTAGCCTTCAAACCAGACAGAAATGGATGTCAGAGAAGGACAATCTACGAGTAGGTGAAACTGTTATGATTGTAGACCAGCAGCTACCTCGTGCACTTTGGCCAGTTGGAAGGATTGTGCAGGTTTTCCCGGGAAGGATAACCGGGTCAGATCAGCTGAAATTAAAGTGAAGGACAGAACTTACCTAAGGCCAGTGACCAAAATCATCAGCCTACCTCCACTGCCTGAGTGATATACCAATAACTTAACTCTTAGTAAGGCCTTTTTAATTGTTCAAATTCACATTGTGAATTTGGGGGCGGCAAAAAAGGCCACCCTTCAGAAATGGACTCTCCCAAACTCCCCGCCTCTGTTCGTGACTTGGACTGTTCCAAAACTTTCCGGGGAGTTGGAAAACAAGATGTTATGGAGAGAGACTGCGTAGATGTGCTTGTTTATTGTAAATAATAGTTAGATTCGTCAGAAGTGTTGCAATCCAAAGATTTTGAGGATTATGTGTGTGCGTGCAACTAATTGTAAGTACATTTGCATAGTTATAATACGTTCATGATAGAGATTAAAGATCGCCATCGCGGCATTCCGCCTAAATGTTTACATTGTTAAATATGTTTGCACTTTATATTGTCACGTAAATTTCATGAGCCTCCCGTGTTATTTATATGGACAGTGTTTAATGTTATATCTTTATTATGTAGTGTTGGATTGAAATGCGTTTCAGGGAACATGTACAGGCATGTCTATTTAGTGAGTCAGACGCATGCGCTGTTAACACTACATGCGCTGGGCACGCAGTACAGTATTATAATCATTTGTATAGAGTTTGTATTTGTGTAATTATATAATTCACTTTGTCTAGTTTTCTAATACCCTTTACCATGCTGATTATCGTTATAACCAGTATTCAAGTACTCACTTATAGATCTAGTACTGTTTATAGATCTGTGATTGTTTGTTTGTTTATTTATATTTTGTATATTGTTTATGTTTACAGAACCACACACACAATAAATCAACTACAAGTACCCCTGGTGTGAGACGTTATGTTCTAACCGGACATCCTGTGGTCGTTCAATTACTCCGAACCAAAAAAGAGTGAACAGTAGTTTTTTTCAATTTTTTTCTTGTTATATTCTTTATAATGAATTGATTGAGGAATACCAAGAAGGTTGATGTCTAACTTTAAAAAATGAACGAGGAGGAGGGTAGTGAATGACGTCCCGGGTCACTAAAGACCCGAGCTATGCATTTATGGGTTAAAGCTAAAAAAGTTCAGTCAAGAGCAGAGTTATTTTCTGTTTTGTTTAATTTGACACAGACAGGTCAAATCAGGTTCATTAAGTTGCTGTCACTTTAAGAGCACATGCACGGATCCAACATCCGGTTTACATCCAACTGTTGCTTTCACTTGAGATATAACCAAGTGTGAACATGAATACTCCACACAATGGGCATTTTGACATAATTATGCACTGTTAGCCCGGATAAGTTGAATTTACTTAAAAAAATTGAGGAAACTGGTTTCCCTAAAAAATTAAGTAATGTTAACTTAATAATTCGAGTTAATTTAACTTAAAATGTTTTGTAATATTAATTACTTTGTAGTTATTACACCTAGTATATTTAAGTTCAAAGTACTAAGCAAGTTAACTTGCCACCAATCAAGGACAACTTTAAAAAAAAAAAAAAAATGTATTGTAAAAGTTGATCTTCTGCTGTAGAATCAAAGTGCTGCTGTAATCAATAATGTAAATCTAACTCAGAGATTGGGCTCTAAATGAGTTCAGATCAAATAATGATTATGTGAAAACATAGCCAACACCACCTGATCATCTTTTAACGTTGCTTGTCTGGTTGGATTTAATGCAGTTAAAACTGCCCAAACAAAATCTAATATTAGAAAGTCAAGGGTCAAGAGCTCAACTAAAACAAACCCTGACCTCGATGATGGTAACTTGGTGAAAAACTATCAAAAGGTAAATGTTTGGAAAAAATGTCTGTAGAACAGCCAAAACAAATGTTCCAACTGCTCATCAACAGCTCCTTGAATTCACACACACCACGACAAAATGGCGTCATTACCTGCCGCAAACCAGTGTGTAGGAGGCGTGGTCAGGAGAAAAACTTCATAATTTAAGTGCATTTAAGTTTACATTTATTAACACATTCAAATACACCCACAAATTCGTAGAATATGCTTATATTTTATAAGTAATGCAACCAAACTTAAATATATTGTAATTATATTTTTAAGTAAATATAAAATCCGGGCTAAGAGTGTGCATGTATTCGACCATTCAAGTGCAATGAGATGTGAAAGAGAACTGAATTCGCAATCACATGCTGAGAGAAGCGGCTTTCTGTGCACACACTCCAGCTGTGTGTCAGTCATGCACCGCATTGTTCTTTTTCACCGCTTATTGTGCTTAATAACACTTTTTGACATAGAGTATGTCCCAAATTCGCAATCTCCGTCTGAGAGAGGTAGCTTTCAGTGCGCGCACTTTGGAAGTGAGTCAGCGCAAATACCACATATTCAGGACTAATTATGTTTAATAGCTGTTTTTAACATGTGTTTTATCACTCTAAAGTGTCAACAGCCCTGTGCTACATGTATATATTTACATACTGTGATATACATGATATAGCAAAATCTATAATGATAGACATTTTATTCTATTGCCGCAGTATAAAGTCCTATGCTGCGCAAGCTACTCGCTAAAAATTAGCTAGCTAAGCTACAAACTACTCGATAGAATCAGCTAAGCTAAGCTGAAAGCTAACCTTCAGAGAAAGCTGCTAGTTACGCTATATGCTACATGGATAAAGGTTACTACATGTAAGCTATACTTGTGTTTTCATGTGTGATATATTCCCAGCTAATAAGAATTTTTTGCTAATGTTCCAATTAGGTTAAAGGTGGGGTAAGCAATTTTTCAAAAATGCTGTTGGACACTGTTTGAAATCAACCCAAACAAACCCACCCCGCTCTTCATTGCTCCGCCTCAAAAACTCACCCTCCAATCCTAACCACCCTTCTCCGAGATGGTCTCAAACCCCGAGGTGACGCAATGCCGCTAAACACTGCATTCTCTAGCGGTCGTCAGTGCGCAGTGGTTTACCTGCACAACTCTGGATGTCTGTGATGTACGACAAAATGATGCGTCACGAAAAAATAAAGTGCAGATGATGAACAAACAACAAGGAAGCACAAAAAATGAACGTGCAATATACAAGATGTAGGAACCGTGGATGAACCAGACAAACCAATCATTCAGATGATTTTTTTCAAAACATAATTCCAGAAACCCAAGCTCAGAGAATCTAATTTTCGGCTCCAGTCCGTCTACAGAACAACCCCCTGCTAGGTACTTGTATGGCACCCATGCTTCCTGACTGATGGAAAGGTGGCGAACCTTTAAGCCATTTGTAGAAACCAAATGGTCGAAAAGAAAACACAATTTAAGCCACCAGAAGATAAAGAGTCTTTGATCTCCAGATCAAAAGAAACAGAGAGACAATGCAGGCCTTTTTCTCTGAGTGACCTAACTTTACAGAAAACCCCACAGAGACTGTTTCTACAACTAAAACTGCATTGAATTGTTCCAAACAATTTGAAACAACTTATCAAACATCTTCCAACTGCATAAATTTTATATCATGTCCACACATGCTACATGTAACCAGTTATGCTTTAGAACACCCACAACTCATGTAACTTTTAACTATTGAATGGTTGAATGAAAGTATTTCTTGTTTGATATGTATTTTAATCTCTTTTTTTTTCATTGAAATCATGGTTTGAATGAAATCTCTGTAAAATGTATCATATTCAATTTAATAGAAATCATGTCTAAACGGTACTCTCTGCCAAGACCGGCAATTCCAGAGGCCCGAGGTAAACACTCAGTTTATGATGGGGGTGGAGAAAAGCCACCTTTGAAACAAGACGATATCTGATTGGCCAGAACTCCTCACAGAGGTGGGACAAACACCTAAGTTTAAATAGTCACAACACAAAAACAAAGATGAAGAAACAAAGAGAAAAAGACAAGATTAAGCTGAAGACAAAGGACAGACAAGCAGCTCATTCAAGCCATCCAACTTTACTCACTTTTCATTTCTTTTGCTTAACTTTCTTTTACGTTGAGAGTCTCGTGTTCTAAGTTTTGCCGCAAAGTTTAACCAACGACTTTTTCCGCCTCAACTTTAAACTCCAACCATGACAAGAGACTTCATTTCATTTGCCAGCATGCTCAAACGTGATTGGTTTTTACCTAACCACAATCCGGACCTGAAAAGATCCTGCAACAAATCATCGACTCGGAAAAAACCTTCTCTCCAAGCCAAGAACACCGACGAGGAGATTCACATTTAAAGTCGACAAGCAAGTACCTCCAGATTCTAAAGCTGAACTGGTGCATTAAATTAATGATTCATGGTTCGTTCAGGTCAGGTCAGGTCTTTGGAAATGCATACTTTACTAGAAATCATGCTCATCATTTCATTCTTTCTTAAAACTATGTTTTCTTATTTGCCTTTTAGAAGTGTTGAGGGAAAGATAACTGCATCCTACACATTCGTAGAATGGGTCGGCATACCCATAGATTTAAGACCGGAGACCGAAATCCGGTGGGGCTGGAGAATTAGACAACCACATGTTATCAGGGACATGATAGCAACAGCGTAGATGAGAAATGATATCCCTTGCTTTAACGTTAAAGATCTCCTTGATTGCCCACGCAACAAGAG
This sequence comes from Chanodichthys erythropterus, assembly GCF_024489055.1. Taxonomy (NCBI): domain Eukaryota; kingdom Metazoa; phylum Chordata; class Actinopteri; order Cypriniformes; family Xenocyprididae; genus Chanodichthys; species Chanodichthys erythropterus. The sequence continues at coordinate 18,009,240 of NC_090244.1, forward strand.
ATTAACCTTAAATTGGAATAACATCATCCAAATTTTATTCTGGTATTCAACAGAGGGCTGGAAAGGAAAACCTAAATTCTGAGGTAAAGAATGCCCAGCTACATGTTTATTTGCCTTGCTGCAACAACGTTGCAACACTGAAAATAAGCAAATGGTCACGTTGTGGGAAAATCTTGTGATTGGATAAACCAAAAAAGATAACAAGGGAGAAAAAATCTCTCACTGGAATCCTTTGTGTGTGGAATGTAAAGCTGGACAAAACAAAATAAAAGATTTGGGTATAATTCTGTCTCAGTCCTGGAGAACTGCGGCCATGCAGAAGTCCTAGAGAGACTGTAACTGGGAAAATACACTAAATGTTAAAACTGATGTGTATAATGATACACCGTCGGACTCTGTTTTTGGGCCGATGGGGGGGTCCTTACAGAATAAATAAAGTCTACTGTAGATTTTAAAAGAAAGTGTCTTGTATTATGTGTTTGAAAATTTAAAGGTGCCCTAGATTCAAAAATTGAATTTATATTGGCATAGTTGAATAACAAGAGTTCAGTACATGGAAATGACATACAGTGAGTCTCAAACTCCATTGTTTCCTCCTTGTTATATAAATCTCATTTGTTTAAAAGACCTCTGAAGAACAGGCGAATCTCAACATAACACCGACTGTTATGTAACAGTCAGGGTGTACACCCCCAATATTTGCATATGCCAGCTCATGTTCCCAACATTATGAAAGGCATTAGACAAGGGCGGCCAGTAACGTCTGGATCTGTGTTCAGCTGAATCATCAGACTAGGTAAGCAAGCAAGAACAATAGCAAAAAATGGCAGATGGAGCAATAATAACTGACATGATCCATGATAACATGATATTTTTAGTGATATTTGTAAATTGTCTTTCTAAATGTTTCATTAGCATGTTGCTAATGTACTGTAAAATGTGGTTAAAGTTACCATCGTTTCTTACTGTATTCACGGAGACAAGAGCCATCTCTATTTTCATTATTAAACACTTGCAGTCTGTATAATTCATAAACACAACTTCATTCTTTATAAATCTCTCCAACAGTGTAGCATTAGCCGTTAGCCACGGAGCATAGCCTCAAACTCATTCAGAATCAATGTAAACAATGCTGCATGACGAACACTTTGTAAAGATCCATTTTGAGGGTTATATTAGCTGTTTGAACTTTTTTTGTTGTTGTTGTTGTTGTTTAAGGCAAGCGTGAACTTTTGGGGCGTGGAGCACCAGATTTAAAGGGCCACACACCCTGAATCGGCTCGTTTCTAATTATTCCCCAAAATAGGCAGTTAAAAAACTTCACAGACACATTCAGGGGTCACCTTTAATGTCTGTCAATCATGTTACTGAGCTATTAGTGTTTTCACAATAGTTGGATATTCACATCCGCTACAAGAGCTTATTACGCTAGACGATTCAGTTGCTCGGGTCGTAAACTAAATGACTCTTTATAATTCCCTATAAATTAATTATTTCATTTGAGTTGATTTTGGTCCTACAAGAGTAAATACAAACAAGAGTTTGTAGTTTGTCGCCAACAGCACAAGAGCTCCAGACGTTCAATGACACTCAAACCCAGTGTTACTCACAAGTGAAGTGGAATTAAAGCAGCCTCCACATCTGTTTTCAGGCCTTCCCGGTTAGCTCTCTCCAGTGCAGGAAAGCTTTTCTAATATTAACGCGGGTCCTAAAGTGCTTGCCCAGTCATAAACCTTTATTCCATTGATATTCTTTCTGCAGTCTTTCTTCAAATCTCCCTCTTGCTTGTTTGGTCTCCTCGACTGTCATATGCCCCCTAATGTTGATTGGCTACAGGTTTGCTGTTGGTGTCGGACCAACTAACTTCCAAACAGTGTTTTTGAAATATAGCTTACCCCACCTTTAAAAAAACCTTATTTCTCAATTTTCTATGAACATTCCAAATGTCCAGTTTTTTAAAAAAAAAATTGAAAAACTTTGTTTCTTGGTTATGGGGACATTACTTTTGTATGTTCTAAAACAATCAGTAACTTTTAAAAAATGTTAGACAAATATCCAACAAATGTCCAACATTTTTGCTTTAACGTCAGTAACCAACCATCCAGAAAACCTTAGCAACTTCCTGGCAACACTAACATCATGGCAGTGACTTTCACACAGAATATTACATTGAGAGTAACAGACTAAACATTTCAGGGAAGAAATTAAAACATGAGAGAAAGAGAGCCAGATAAACCACAACATGTATACAGGTATGTATACATTTCTAATGGTGTCCCATGTTTTTTTCTTCAAAGGTCAGTGTGAAACACACATACAAACGAATGCAATAGATCTGATAAGTTGTGGACATGGCAGGCTGCATGCTGAGTTTGATATGTCTTGGGGGCAAGTCAGGATCAAACACCTTGGAATTCAATGTCAAGAACTAAAGGAGACCTTACTACACACATACACACAATGTTCAAGCAGCTACAAGCATACCAATTCTGTATAGCACACACAGGGATCCATAAAGTATTTATTTGGGCCCTTTTGGAGACGTAAATCACATCTAGAAATGCAATGGCATTAAACAAAAAAACATCAAAGTGAGCGGCTTCTGCAAACACTTTTGGTCATTTTGCCAAGTTGATTTTAGTAGAAGTGCTTGTGCTATTTTAAAAAAAGGCTACTTGGTTTAATATTTTGTTATATAATGCAATGACATACATTGGCATATAATATAATAATATAATATAATATAATATAATATAATATAATATAATATAATATAATATAATATAATATAATATAATATAATATAATATAATATAATATAATATAAAACATACTATTAATTATTATAATTATATTAAACCACAAAAATATATATATTTTTTTATTATATTATATAACTTATTAATTTTGCAGGACTACTTGGATGACAAATGACCCTCACAAAATTAAGATGTGTAGTCATGTGTAAGTCTGCAGGCCTGAGACAGATGCTGACCTATTACCTCATTACACTTATTATGCAGATCTATTCACCTGACACTAAGCAGACTGCAAGGGCAACTTCCCATTTGCATAAACGCTAAAAAAAATAAACAACTGACCTATCCCTCATAGTGTCACAATTTTGCTAAAGCAGACAAAATTCTGACTGTCTATTTTAAAAGGGCAATGACAAATTGTTAAATGCATTAAATGCCAATTGATAGTGAAGTAGCAGTGTACACTCAGCTTAGCATGTAGCAAAACACCATTAATGACTTCAAAAATATGACAGAATAACTGATAAAACAGCTAGTAATCTGATTTGCAGTCTACTGCCTACTAAGACACCATCCTTACTGCAATGGATCCTCATAAATAACTGTTTTGGAACACTACCTAGGCAGCAACTACTCCACACATCACATGTAAACCACATGGTGGACTCCACTTACAATTGATTCCAATTGAGTGCAACAGTGCCCATCCACTTTTTCCAACACCCTTGGTACCAGAAGTATTTTTCCCATAGGGATTAAAAAAAAAAAAAAAGTCCTTGTTAAAGATTTTTAAGCCATGAACCAAACCAAACGGCTACGAGGTGAATCACAACATACAAAGCTTTGATTTGATGCAAAAAAGCATTTGAAAGATTTTTTCACAGAATCATGGGTAATGTAGTTTTTCAACAGAAATTCCACTGTTAAACATTATTATTTAAAGGGGATGTCTTATGCTATTTCATGCATTCTGACTTATTTACACTGTTAAAGAGTTGGATTTCAAAAAAGTTGGACGCATGACAAATTATTACTGTGCTAAATAGACTCCTTCAGGGTTCGTATATGTTTCGGAAAGTTTTTAGGCCCTGTATGATGTCATAAAGGGCAGGATTCCTTGTAGGATTTGCAGATCGTTTGGAAGGCTGACCGACATCACAATGGAGAGACACCATCGTGATGCCACAACCCCGCCCCGCCCCACCCCGCCCCTTTTATTCCCCTCTTATTCCCCGCAACCTATTGGAAAGCCTGGATGAGTCATTAGTTGGGAAATAAAATAACCCTTTCGCACGTAAGTTTAAAATATTCTGGCTGACCCCCCAGCGTGAGTTTTTCAAGTCTACCGTTATTTAGAACGTATCGCTTTATGGTTTCCATGGTGACGCGTCATTGCTTGTCATGTCACACACCGCAGCGCTGTATGACTGATGATCTGCTTTTATTTCAGTTTTCCTTTTTTATTCAAAATATTCACTAATTTGTTAACTATAACATGAAATATCTGATATTCCGATTGTCAAATATGTGAAAGTGGATGTGTTTTGTTGTTTAAACAATTTTATAATGATTGCGTTAGTTGAGCTATATACGTTATGGGCGTCGCCATGTTAGTTTGTGCCGCAGGTTCTGTTGGATTCACAACATCTTATATGTATTTAAACATCCGAAACCTAAAATAAACATTATGTGGTTGAAAACACTGCATATTTGATATGAAAAGTGCTGTGCGCGTCCATCTCTGGTTTAGAAAGCGCACACGCACATTTGAATTTGGCAATTGATCATGTGATGCACAGGTGTGATCGTTCGCGTCTATTATAAAGTAATAAAGTAAAATAATGAATAATAATTATATAATAACGAAAAATTAAAGTACACCCCCCCCCGGACGATATCATCGTCCATCACGATGTTTTACTGTAAACATCGTCAACTGCCAATTTAGGGGACATCGCCCAACCCTACTCTATAGGTTCTCAAAATTAACAATAGATTGGCAGAAACTGTGTGTTATGTCCCCTTTAACAAAGTTCAAATAATGTGAGCTAATGACTACAACAAAAGCATATACCATCGATTAACAGCCTCAAAGCTCAGAGCCCTGTCTTTTAAAGGTTTATAAGTTATCGTTAAAAACCAATTCCTCTATGGAGAAAATTAATAGGAATTTTACTTCTGGAACACGATAGAATAGACATTTAAAGATGCCCTAGAACCAGTTTTTACAAGATGTAAGGTGTCCCCTGAATGTGTCTGTGAAGTTTCAGCTCAAAATACCCTATAGATTTTTTTTAATAAATTTTTTTAACTGCCTATTTTGGGGCATCATTAACTATGCACCGATTCAGGCTGCGGCCCCTTTAAATCGCGCGACTATAATACAGTGCATAAACAAAGTTCACACAGCTAATGTAACCCTCAAATGGATCTTTACAATACATGCATGCGTCGGATCATGTGAGTACAGTATTTATTTAGATGTTTGCATTTGATTCTGAATGAGTTTGATAGTGCTCCGTGGCTAAAGCTAACATTACACACTGTTGGAGAGATTTATAAAGAATGAAGTTGTGTTTATGAATTATACAGACTGCAAGTGTTTAAAAATGAAAATAGTGACGGCTCTCTTGTCTCCGTGAATACAGTAAGAAACGATGGTGACTTTAACCACATTTAACAGTACATTAACAACATGCTAACGAAACATTTATAAAAACAATTCACAAATATCACTAAAAATATCATGTTATCATGGATCATGTCAGTTATTATTGCTCCATCTGCCATTTTTCGCTATTGTTCTTGCTTTCTTACCTAGTCTGATGTTTCAGCTGTGCACAGATCCAGACGTTAATACTGGCTGCCCTTGTCTAATGCCTTGAACATGGGCTGGCATATGCAAATATTGGGGTCATACATATTAATGATCCCGACTGTTATGTAACAGTCGGTGTTGGGATTCGCTTGTTTTTTGGAGGTCTTTTAATTTACATAAGAAGGAGGAAGCAATGAGGAAGAGTTTTAAACTCACTGTATGTCTTTTCCATGTACTGAACTCTTGTTATTCAACTATGCCAAGGTAAATTCAATTTTTTATTCTAGGGCACCTTTAAATATTAATAGATAAATTTCTTTTCAGTTATTCGCTTAGGGGTTAAAAGAAGTTAGAAATACCTTTGTTGCGATATACTGTTAGAGAACATCCCAACATCACCCACACTGCTGAGAGTGATGTTTAGATGAATATGTAAATATGTGCCGCACTCTTTCCTTTGAGAAACAAAATGAACACAAAACAAAAATGACAGCGGTGAGAAAACAGCAGTTAAGAAAGCATCTGATCATAGCGATGTGGATTTGTTGGAACCAGCTCTGCAATTTGGCACTCAATTCACGTTTATTTATATAGCACTTTATTAAACATAAAAAAAACAGTGTCAGTGTGCGCTTTCAATTACAATTACAACTTAAGTTTCTACTATAAAGCGGCTCTCCAGTGTGTTCATGTTTTACTCATGTCTGACCTCGAGGGACTGAACAGAAGAAATGAACCAGAGAAGATTTCCACATCAAAGAAGGCGGAGCCTGAGAGCCACATCTACTTATTACATCATCACCATGAACCAATGGTAGTTCGAAGGTGTTTACCAGCCAGAGCGAACCTTGTAGGTCTATGAATGAGAAGACTTTGGCCCTGAGCATGCTTGCTAACATAGTTTAATGTGACAAATATCTCCTCCACTGGTATCATATTAGTTCCTCCTAGTGCATATTACTCGAATATGAAGAATGCATGACTGTTCATTTCCTCTTAAGTAAAAAAGGATGTCTGATAAACTCACTTCACGCCTCAGCTGCAACGACAAAAGCATCAGGAGTGATGAGAAGCATAAAACGGACTATGTTCTTTAAAATTGAATTTCAGACCTCATTTGTGCTTGGCTAATCCCTCATTCACACCCGGTTCTCCATAAGCAAACACTTCAGATAATTCACTTCCCATCAGGACGTTTTATGGACTGAGAGGCAGTAAGATCTCTCCAAATCAAACCAGACACAGCAGGAGAGGAGAGACTATTGCTGTATATTATAGGATGGACGATGTGCTGTAGTGCTGCTGCATTGTTAGTAGCTGTGTTGGGGAGCAATTTAACTACTTTCTTTTTTTCAGTATATATATTTTTTTTAAATAAGATAACTATGTGCTGTGATGTAAAGCGGATAGGAAAAATTGCCCTATTCTGTCATCAGTGGTTGCTCCATCATATCTCAGGAGACTTAATGGAGCTTTCAGGCAATGTTTTTTGTTGTTTTTTTCATAAGCTTCCATTAAAATTCCTTAGGAGATTTCAATATAAAATCAAATGAGATTAATGTGGATAGCAGAGCCCAGAAAATGTCTGATGAAAATTATTTTGAAATAAAAGTTAGGAAACTCAAATAATTTAATCTGTTTTTGCTATGCAAGCAAAAAATGAACAATTCATCAGAGAAGCTAAACTAATGCATAACATTACCTTTATACATTTTTATTGTATTTCTGATCTGATTGTCACCTTCATTGACAATTTTAGCAAAAAAAAAATTGAAAAAAAGAAAAAGAAAAAATATTGGTTCTAGCTTTAGCGGCTTATCTGAAAATGGCAGTACTTGCAAGAATGCAGGAGTTCAATCAACTGTGTCCACTTGTGGGATCCTTTTCATACATATGGATGCTCAACCACAGGATTTCACAAGCAGAGAAATCGATCGGAGCAAGTGAGTGTATGTGGAGAAGAGGTAGAGGGGGTGAAGACTCGCATGAGTTTTATTCAACTGCTGTCATATGTTTGGGTGTGCTTGACCGATTAGAGGCGAGAGCTCTCATTAATGGGGCCTCGGGGGACGTATGAAGAGTGAGAACGCTGTGGGACTGTAATTAATTTGGCATCCTAATCCATTACACTGAAGGAGTTTGACACGTTTCAGAGCTACTTAATAGCACTATCAGATCCATACCATGATATGCTTTTCAAAGGTGTTTAAGACTACTAACACAAGATAATAGATGTGAGATACACATTAAAAAGGCCATATTATGCCCCTTTACAAAGTCTTGATTTTGTTTTTGAAGTCTACTAAAATTTGTCTGGCTATCACCAGACCAATCTCAATTTAAAATTGAACATTGGTCTGGGGAGTCTGTATGTATTGTTTACTGCATAAGAGGCGTGATCAACGAGCATTATTCATGCAATTGGATAGTCCTTCAACCAATCAGATCAACGATCCGGGTGACGTACTTTGCAGAGCGACGCAAAAACTTCAGACAGGTTTAGTTTGTATTGGTTTGTAGCATTGATCAGCGGCTTGCAGGAGCAGCAATGGCATCGAACGATTTTTGCAGGTTGTGCAAAAAAAAACATGAAAGTGAGTGGTATTTATACCCACTCGAGCGATTTGTTTGCTAAACTAAAGAAGTCTTTCAGCATCGTCGAGAGGTTAAAAGGAATTGGATTGACGGTCTCTATCGTCATCTTGTTATACCCGCCAATAGCGAGCAAGGTGGATAAGCCAGTCTGTGATTGGTTCCCGCAATAGTGTAACAGACGCAGTAGAAATGAATGTACGGGTTTTCAGACTGAATTGCCGGGCGAAATCAAATCGCCGGCAGATCAGGCTGGGTTTACCCAGTCTATACTAGAATGTTTTCATGCTTGAATGTTTAAAAAAAAAAACATTATCTTTCACATATCTTACATTGTTGCAGCACCTCTCTTCTCGATCTGTCAGTAAGCCAAAGAGTATAGAACCCAAGAGGCGACACTTTGATACATTTTGGGTAAAAACCACTAGATGGCGCTCCGGTAAAGCGGCCGCCATTATGGGGTGAAAATACTAACTCAACCATAGAATCTTTCACATCTTACGCACCCAAAACCATTCAGAAGCACAATAGAACAGTTTTTTTTTAATTAAGTCACCAGTAAATTGTATGGCTCATACAGTAAATGCTGTATTGTCTTATACATGTTTTATTTTACCAGTTGTGGAATCCAACCATTCAACCATCTGAGGTAACGTAGTTAGCCTACATTATTAACCCTTAAATGCATACCTCGGATCTTTAGTGACCCGGGACGTCATTCACTACCCTCCTCCTCGTTCATTTTTTAAAGTTAGACATCAACCTTCTTGGTATTCCTCAATCAATTTATTATAAAGAATATAACAAGAAAAAAATCATAAACTTATAAAAGAATGCCTATTTTTGTATTCATTTTTTGTAAAAATTGTATAGGGTCACAAACGACCCGAGGTGTGTATGAGTGTACATTTATTTTTTCTGCACAACAATAATTGAATCTTAGATGATGGAATAAGTGCAATTCACCTTTATTCCACAAGGTGGCAATGTCTGATACACAATGCTGAAGTGTCGACGACATTCAGACAGTAAACGAAATAATAAGAGAAACATGAAATGGCTCAGCGATTTACTGCAGAGCAAGTACTGAACGCAATCAAATATGACTGTAACTGTCACTGGATGAATCTGGTGAAGCTGTTAGTGATCGAAATATTGATTTTGAAGATGTTGAAAATTATATAATTCTGAGAATACATTTGAGATTGCAAATGGGCTCATATTCGTGACCTCAAACATAAAATTAGCCCATTATTTGCTGAATTTACTGGGAAATGAGCTCTGACGAGGACAGTGGTGATGGCATAAAACATCTGCTCAAACGGAGCCCTTTCAAGCTCCAAAAGGTAACAAAATATGCTTTATTTTATTCTTCTGTAATGTTTACTCTAATATCAGAGGAGTTTTATATTATCACAACAGATAGAGATCCTTCCGTGTTAGATATTGATCCGGGTCGATAAAGACCCGAATATGTAAGAATGATTGGCGAAACAGTCATGCATTTAAAGGTTAAGTATTTCCATTTTATGCAACTTTATACATTTATTAATAGTAAATTAATAATGAATAAATTTAAGATCATCATGTTTGCAGTGAACAATATATTTCAGACCTAGTGGAGTAATAGTAATAATAGGTCTGAACTGAAATAGGCTATATTTAATGGATCACGCTACAAACATAACGATCTTATAATACATGATGCATTGCTGTGTCCGTTATAATTCATAATTCACACTTTTGGACACTTTTGCTTTAACGGACATTTAGACAACACTGCAAAATCAAGCTGTTATATTCATATATTTATTGTCCAACATTCCCAATTTTTCTGATGCATGTCCTTAATTTAATTTCATATGTTGGTAATAATTCAGTGTTTATAAGCCTTTTAACGAATTTTAACCCAAACTGACTGGGTTTCTAGAGAGCAAAGGTTTTGTGAAAAAAATTTAATGTACATTTTGTTTTAACAAAGCAGCTGATATTGCCATAGAAACTACTGGACTGCCGACTCGCTTTCACCACAAATGGGCGCCGGTGTTTCACTGGAATGTTCTATTGACTGTCGCTTCTTGTTATATTCTTTGGTAACGCTCTGTTTAGTTCCTGTCTCTATAAAGCCCCTCCTTCCAAAAAACACTGATTGGTAGGCTGGACCAGTGTGTTACTTGTGAATGGTCAACTTCTTTGAGTGTATTTGGGAAATATTACGCTTTTTACCATAACCGCGAGTTTCACCACACTACTAACACAACTCAACCAGGCTTATATAGAGAACAACTCCCTTTGGAGTGACTTTGTGCTTTATAACCTTTTTCATGCTCAAACAGCAGCATTACACACTAAAGAAAGTTAAAAATGTAAAAAATATTGCATCATAGCCAGGTATAAGTACATTGAATTATTGACTAAACAGGTTATTTGAACATACTAGTTCATACCTATCCTGCCAATGGCTGAAATGAAAGCCGAAATGCAACCAGAATGCTTTCATTTAAAATCCATCACAGTTCTTGAAAGGGCAATGTCCCTGTAGACAATCTCCCAATGCTGGATCTGCTTTTCATTTCATTCGTACCTGCTGGTTTCTATTCTAAAAACTGCAGTCCCATCAAAATGACCAATTACTCTCAAAAGAATAAATGATCTATAATAATTAATGCTAAATCACAAGTGTACTTGTTAAATAATCGACAGCAGTAATAAAGAAGGAAGCACCCCTAAAGAGCCAATACTGCAGAAATAATGGCTATATTAAAACAGGTTTCCTTGAACACTCCCCCGCAGTTCTTCAGAATGTGATTAAAATGGTCGTAAGTGCGATAAAATATATAAAAAAATGAAAACTGCCACAATACCTTAAAATCTGTGCATCCATGTGTGGTTCTGCAAATATCATCTCGTGCTTGCTAGTATTTCGTGCACGCCATGACAAAAACTGCACAAGCCGTGATATATGATTTGCAAAAAAACAATTAAAACACTTTTTTTTCATAGTCCACTTTAGTCATTTTACACCAGACTGCTTTGCAGACGAGGGTCAGTAAAACACAGGATTTGCACAGAAGTTGCTTCTCAAAGATGGATCGATACCAACTGTTCATGATCCAATTTCATATAAACAGTAGTCAACATTTAAAGTGGATCAAAACCTTTCATCAAAGTTGTCCTAAGAGGACAACTTTGATTACATTTTTTGATCCACTTCAAATGTTGACTACTGTATTTCGTGATGTTTGCAAATTATCTTTCTGAATGTGTTTTGTTAGCATGTTGCTAATGCTGTTAAATGTGGCTAAAGCTACCAATGTTTCTTGCTGTGTTCACTGAGACCAGAGCCATGTCGTTATTTTCATTTTTAACCCGAAAATGCTTGCAGTCTGTATAATTCATTAGTGCATCTTCATTCTTATTGAGTCTCTCCAACAATGTGTAGCTTTAGCCACGCTAGCCGTGCAGCACGCTATCAAACTCATTCAGAATCGAATGTTAGCAAACATCCACAAAATATAATGAACCATTTTGAGAGTTATATTTGCTGTGTGAGCTTCTCCTGTATTATTTATGCCTCAGTGTATTGGAATCGGGAGCTTGGGGGCGGGGAGCATGAGCTCATTTGCATTTAAAGGTACACACACCAAATCCAGCGCATTTTTTCTCCCACCCAAAAATAGTCAGTTAAAACATGGTATAATTAAAAATCCATGAAGTATATTCTGGGGAAACCTGAGATTTATATTACATCTTGTGAAAAGGGGCATAATAGGTCACCTTTAATATCTGCTAACACTTTATTTTTGATGCTTCCACAACAGACATTCTACTGATTATTAGTAACTTTGCAAGTACAAGTTAGTTGCAAAAACCAGAATAAGTTAGCAGAACTAAAAAAATTGAGGTAATCAGTTAAATGATGGATAACATCACAACATTTATTTCCATTAAGAGGTGCATCAATTTTTGGTCAGGATCTTGTATTGACAGTGCAAGAGGTGATCACTCTGTAAAGTCTACTCCAGCACATCCCAAAGACTTTCAATGAATTTAAGGTCTGGACTCAGGTGCCAATTCATGTGTGAAAATCATTCTTCATGCTCACTCCCAACCATTCTTTCACATTTGAGCCTGATGAATCTTGGCTTTGTCATCCTGAAATATGGCCATGCTGTGTCTTCCTACATGGTTATTTAAGAAATGAAAAGCTACACTCTCCATCAATTAGGGTTAGAAGAACTGTTGTCAAACATATAACATGCTAGAAATATAATAATCACTGCAATAATGATCCAGTCATAGACTCTTAAGCATTTACCTTTTTGGTTCTTGTTAAAATCACTGAGGCTAGAACAACTTTTGGGGATCACTTAGGGACAATACGACATGATTCATAGGGTGATTCATTCTTAGATAATGTGTTGTTTCTCTAATGAATGGTTTAGTTGTTTAGACCTCATGTTGAAGTCTTTTTAATACTGACCCGAAATAACAAGGTCTGCCGGAGGAAACAATATTGGCTGAGCAGTGGGATTTACAAGTCACTTCTAACAAATGATTTAGTGAATGATTTAGTAAGGATATGACAACAAAAGCTAGATATACTTCAAATTTACACTGCCCTCCAAAAGTTTGGAAACGCCCTAGAAAAGTGGGACAATATTGGCATGAATCCTTTTTAATTTGTGATCATTTTGCACTGATAAGGGACAACACAAACTACGAAAACATAATTACATAAACAATTTATTCATAGAAAAAACTAAAATTTTCAATTCATCAACATATCCACCATTAACAGATATCTGACCTAAACTGGGTTCTGATTGGGTCATTGTATTGTAAACTTAATTGGCAATCAATTGTTGAAGATATTAAGGTGTGCTGACCCAAAAATCTTTTACAAACCTGGGCCAAGTTTAAACCAGTAACCAGGCATCACAGCTGGCAAAGGGACATGTAAATATTGTCATTATTATTTAATCAAAATGAAAATTATCATCCAAAATGAAAATTATCATCCTGATATCATCCAAAACCACACTTTGCCAGGGGTGTTTCCAAACTTTTGGAGGGCAGTGTACATACTCAAATTATGAAAGAGTCTTGACATTTAGTGCATATTAGGCTTAATAATATGCAGGTAAACAATCTAAAAAAAGAGCAATTAGCAGAACCCTTTGTGGTTTTATTGACACTCTTATTGCTGTTTCCTAAATATTTAATGTTCCTCAGTTTGCAGCATTACATTATGTAGCACTAATTCAAAGGCAGTTAATTCAGTCATGTATCATTCATGAGGCTACAAGCACATATACTGAAAACACACTAAAGTTCCACTTAAAGGTGTGTAATGTATTATGTTAAAATCTTTTCTCCTACTTTAATGTGCAGAGAGAACTATAAGTAAGTCACTCACAGGTTTACTAAAATTACAAATGTATCCATTTTATAATTAAATAACACTGACTCTGGTTCTAACTCCAAAAGTATATTCGAAAAAAAGAGAAGAATCACTAAAAGAGTGGTATTAAGTGTTCATTCAGCTCTTTCAGGCTTGTACTGAACTCTTGGTTGTGGAAGATCCGGCAGACTACAAAATCTGGCATAGTTTACTTGGACCATACAGTATCGCTTTACCACTGTGATCCAGGCTCTTTGAAATGCAGAAATATGCTCATATACACTACAAGTCTGGATTTATGACCATTTATAATGCTCGTCTCTATCATTTGATCGTTATTTGATAAATCAGTGATGTGGTGATCACCTAAATCTAAATGAAATTCTGTTTGCAATCTGGTTTCGGCGCACAGTAACAGTACAATGTTAACTGCACCAAATAGCAATGAGCTCTGAATACAGCGCAATCTATAATGAGCCTAATAAGATGCAGGTTGTTGAGATAATACCACAGCGTTTAGTGAATTTGCCCTTCAGCGTTCTTCATGTCCTACCCTTAAATTCACAAGAACTTGATGCAACCAGTGTGAAAACTCTAAGGGATACTTTCCTAGAGGTTCGCAACAGTTTGCAAACACCAAATTTGCAAAGATATTACTTTCAAAGTGACTTTTTTCTAGCTTATTTCTCCGTGGAGGTTCATAACTGCTGTTGATTAGCCCAATTACTGTGGTGTAATCAGCAATTTGATGATGTGGATGTTTCCAGTACACTGCAGATTCTTGCATAAAGTGCAGTTTGGGGCTGAGAGCAGAGCGGAGCTAAAACATTGATAGTCTGCAGTTTAGGAAATCTACAAGCTGAAGATAGAAATGCACAGACCACAGAATAGCAAGTTTCAAGAATAGCACACAAAACAGGTATATAAATAGCATCTAAACGTGTTTCACTCACATCCAGGTGCAAAACACAGTATTCATGGATGTGTTTATGCAGCAGTTTAAGCCAATTTAATGATTCCAGTTCTGAATCCTGACAATGGTTTCCTATCAGTTCCTATCTGTATGGGATGACACTGGTATGTTTTTGATTCAATAAAGAGAAGAACTGGTTCAAAAAAATGTTTCATGTAAGAATCAAACAACACTGACTGCACGGTTGTTTTTGATGCACAAACAAGAACAGACTCAAAAGTCCTGAATCAATTGCATAAGAATAGAATAATTAGTTCTGGAATCAGACTACACTGGTCTGTATGTTTCTGAACTGGCTCTTAAAGGTTCTTTGCTTATTAATCAAACAACAACAGTGCATCAAAAACACAGAGGAATCAAAAGAACTGACTCTTAAGAATTATTTGTTTTGGAATCAGACTACAATGGACGTTGTATGTTTTGAGCTGTAGATTAATTTGTGATGTTATGGTGAACTTCTCTATATTTTCATACAATATATGAATTCAGAGTATTTTCGTACATTTTGCACTTTAGATTCAGTTGCGATGTTATCGTGAATTCTGAGTATTTTTGTACAAAATGATTTGCACGTTATATTCAGTTGTGATGTAACTTTGAATCCTGTGTATTTTCATACGTTTTGCACTTTAGATTCAGTTGCGATGTTATTGTGAATTCTGAGTATTTTCGTACGTTTTGCACTTTAGATTCAGTTGCGATGTTATTGTGAATTCTGAGTAGTTTCGTAAAATGTTTTGCAATTTAGTTTCAGTTGCGATGTTATTGTGAATTCTGAGTATTTTTGTAAAATGTTTTGCACTTTAGATTCAGTTGCGATGTTATTGTGAATTCTGAGTATTTACGTAAAATGTTTTGCAATTTAGATTCAGTTGCAATGTTATTGTGAATTCTGAGTACTTTCGTACAATGTTTTGCAATTTAGATTCAGTTGCGATGTTATTGTGAATTCTGAGTATTTTCGTAAAATGTTTTGCACTTTAGATTCAGTTGCGATGTTATTGTGAATTCTGAGTATTTTCTTACAATGTTTTGCACTTTAGATTCAGTTGCGATGTTATTGTGAATTCTAAATATTTTTGTACAAAATGTTTTGCACTTTAGATTCAGTTGCGATGTTATTGTGAATTCTGAGTATTTTTGTACAAAATGTTTTGCAATTTAGATTCAGTTGCGATGTTATTGTGAATTCTGAGTATTTTCGTACAATGTTTTGCACTTTAGATTCAGTTGCGATGTTATTGTGAATTCTAAATATTTTTGTACAAAATGTTTTGCACTTTAGATTCAGTTGCGATGTTATTGTGAATTCTGAGTATTTTTGTACAAAATGTTTTGCAATTTAGATTCAGTTGCGATGTTATTGTGAATTCTGAGTATTTTCGTACAATGTTTTGCACTTTAGATTAAGTTGCGATGTTATTGTGAACTGTGTATTTTCGTACAATGTTTTGCACTTAAGATTCAGTTACGATGTTATTGTGAATTCTGAGTATTTTTGTACAAAATGTTTTGCACTTTAGATTCAGTTGTGATGTGACTTTGAATACTGTGTATTTTCGTACATTTTGCACTTTAGATTCAGTTGCGATGTTATTGTGAATTCTCTGTATTTTCGTATAATGTTTTGCACTTTTGATTCAGTTGCGATGTTATTGTGAATTCTGAGTATTTTTGTACAAAATGTTTTTCACTTTAGATTCAGTTGTGATGTTATTGTGAATTCTGAGTATTTTTGTAAAATGTTTTGCAATTTAGATTCAGTTGTGATGTTATTGTGAATTCTGAGTATTTTTGTACAAAATGTTTTGCAATTTAGATTCAGTTGCGATGTTATTGTGAATTCTGAGTATTTTCGTACAATGTTTTGCACTTTAGATTCAGTTGCGATGTTATTGTGAACTGTGTATTTTCGTACAATGTTTTGCACTTAAGATTCAGTTACGATGTTATTGTGAATTGTGAGTATTTTTGTACAAAATGTTTTGCACTTTAGATTCAGTTGTGATGTAACTTTGAATACTGTGTATTTTCGTACATTTTGCACTTTAGATTCAGTTGCGATGTTATTGTGAATTCTGTGTATTTTCGTATAATGTTTTGCACTTTTGATTCAGTTGCGATGTTATTGTGAATTCTGAGTATTTTCGTAAAATGTTTTGGAATTAAGGTTCAGTTGCGATGGTATTGTGAATTCTGAGTATTTTCATAAAATGTTTTGCACTTTAGATTCAGTTGCAATGTTATTGTTAATTCTGAGTATTTTTGTAAAATGTTTTGCAATTTAGATTCAGTTACGATGTTGTGAATTCTGTGTATTTTCGTACAATGTTTTGCACTTTAGATTCAGTTGCAATGTTATTGTGAATTCTGAGTATTTTCATAAAATGTTTTGCAATTTAGATTCAGTTGCGATGTAATTGTGAATTCTGTGTATTTTTGTAAAATGTTTTGCAATTTAGATTCAGTTACGATGTTGTGAATTCTGTGTATTTTTGTAAAATGTTTTGCAATTTAGATTCAGTTACGATGTTGTGAATTCTGTGTATTTTCGTACAATGTTTTGCACTTTAGATTCAGTTGCGATGTTATTGTGAATTCTGAGTATTTTCATAAAATGTTTTGCAATTTAGATTCAGTTGCGATGTAATTGTGAATTCTGTGTATTTTTGTAAAATGTTTTGCAATTTAGATTCAGTTACGATGTTGTGAATTCTGAGTATTTTCGTACAATGTTTTGCACTTTAGATTCAGTTGCGAAGTTATTGTGAATTCTGAGTATTTTCGTACAATGTTTTGCACTTTAGATTCAGTTGCGATGTAATTGTGAATTCTGTGTATTTTCATACAATGTGTTGCACTTTAGATTCAGTTGCGATGTTATTGTGAATTCTGTGTATTTTCGTACAATGTGTTGCACTTTTGATTCAGTTGCGATGTTATTGTGAATTCTGAGTATTTTCGTACAATGTGTTGCACTTTAGATTCAGTTGCGATGTTATTGTGAATTCTGTGTATTTTTGTACAATGTTTTGCACTTTTGATTCAGTTGCGATGTTATTGTGAATTCTGAGTATTTTCGTAAAATGTTTTGGAATTTAGGTTCAGTTGCGATGCTATTGTGAATTCTGAGTATTTTCATAAAATGTTTTGCACTTTAGATACAGTTGCAATGTTATTGTGAATTCTGAGTATTTTTGTAAAATGTTTTGCAATTTAGATTCAGTTACGATGTTGTGAATTCTGTGTATTTTCGTACAATGTTTTGCACTTTAGATTCAGTTGCTATGTAATTGTGAATTCTGTGTATTTTCGTACAATGTTTTGCACTTTAGATTCAGTTGCGATGTTATTGTGAATTCTGAGTATTTTCGTAAAATGTTTTGCAATTTAGATTCAGTTGCGATGTAATTGTGAATTCTGTGTATTTTTGTAAAATGTTTTGCAATTTAGATTCAGTTACGATGTTGTGAATTCTGTGTATTTTCGTACAATGTTTTGCACTTTAGATTCAGTTGCGAAGTTATTGTGAATTCTGAGTATTTTCGTACAATGTTTTGCACTTTAGATTCAGTTGCGATGTAATTGTGAATTCTGTGTATTTTCATACAATGTGTTGCACTTTAGATTCAGTTGCGATGTTATTGTGAATTCTGTGTATTTTCGTACAATGTGTTGCACTTTTGATTCAGTTGCGATGTTATTGTGAATTCTGAGTATTTTTGTAAAATGTTTTGCAATTTAGATTCAGTTGCGATGTTATTGTGAATTTTTGCTTTCTACTAGCCATACTAATCATGTGTCTTGCTGATGTCACCACAAGAACAAGCACAGTCCCAAACCATTCACCACATCAACATACAGGGAAAATGTCCATTTCATGATTTTTAAGACACCTCAATAAACGGTCACTGGTAAAACATCTACTGTTATGAAATAATGATTTATGTGTTGCTTGCAAAAAAAAAAAAAAAAAAAAGAATACGTGGCTACTTTTGAATGGACCGTCAACCTTGACCCTTAACATTACTGTACCTTCTGAAAAAAAAACCTCACCTGCTGCCATTGCTTGCAAACAGTAAGACAATTTCCATCCAAATGCTGCACATTCAGGAAACATGCAGCCCTCTTTCCAAGCTTCTTGCTCTATGACCTCATTTCCTGTCTTGTGTTAAAACATATGCCCCCAGGTGAACTGACCTCACTCATATCTCTTCACTGAGTCAATACAGGGTGACAGTCACACCAGTGCACTGACCACTTTTCATTTCAGCATAACAGAGTTGGCGTAGGAGGCTGGCATGAAAACACAGATGTTTTTTTCACAGTCTCGGCTACAGGAAAGAATATCTTCCCTCCTCCGTATCTCAGATCGTGCCATGGTTGTGTATTGATTAAGACTGATGTGACGCTTCACCTAATCTAATGCCATAATGGGGACCTGGAGGTGGCAATCATACCCTGAATGCCAAACAAATCAGGCCAATTCACACACACATGCACATGCTGTTTTTAAAACATATATTTATAGGGTTTGATTTTCTTCTGAGACAAATCAAATTTATTTCTGACTGAAACTGCTTTTTTTCAAGTAATTTACATTGTGAGAAAGTATATATATTATTGCATTATTTATTGATTCATATAATTCAAGTATGAAGCAAATGCATTCATGGCCCTTATTAGTAAAGCCATTATTTCTTGAATTGAAAAATATATACATTTAAACACATACACATTCATGGTTCATTCTACTAACTGATTGCTTTGTTTTTAAAGCAACATGTATTTACAGGTTTTATTTTTTCTTGAGGCAATTCGTAAATTTATTTCCTGAGTGAAATTGCAATTTTCAGCTAATTTATTCTGTGAGAAATCAGTTATTTTTATTGCATTATTTATTTATTCAGATCATTCAAGTCTGAAGCAATTGCTTCAAGGCACCTTATTAGTAAAGCCATTTCTTCTTGAATAGGAAAAATCTAATAGCCTAAAATGAATTTATGCAATTGAAAAAAAAATAAGACACTACACAGTAGGTAGCTTCTAAATATTTAAATCACAGTGGTAAACAAAGAAAAACAAATAAGTAAATCCAAACAGTGTCCCACATTTCCAAACCTTATTAAAGCATCAAATGTCTTCACTTAAAGCAATTTGTTTCCTTTCTATTGAACACAAACCTTTCAACATGACCTCTGTCTGAACTACTATGATCTCAGGTGCGTAGAGGTCAGAGTGTTTTAAGTCTTACGTCTGCATTACAAGTTAGATGAATGAGGCAGGCATTCCCTTTGCCCCAATGCAGTCTGCCACAATTGTGACCAATAAAGTCATTATATGAACTGGATTGTGATGTCTCCTTTATTCTTACCCTTCATGTAATATGCATGAATATATTTCACACTTCTGAGTGGATGAGATACTAAAATATACATGTAGACCGTGTGACTGTCTGAATTATTCTTAACTTCCCATTTACCTGACTGTGATAAATTGCTCCATAGCTGAGCTCAATTGCTGTTTGGACAACTGTTTAAGTGATACGGAATCCATCCATGTTCAATGATCAAAGTTTATATGTTAATAAAAGACTAAATTAAATCTGTTCATCATATAAAGCGATTGTGTCTCTTCAGAAGATTTGGACTAAACCACTCAATTCATATGTTGATTCGTTTTACGATCTCTTTATGAACTTTTTGAAGTGTCAAACTGGTAGTGGCTTGGCTGTCAACAGAGGGACAGAAAACTCTCAGATTTAATCATAAAGATCTTCATTTGCGTTCCGAAAATGAACAAAAGTCTTACGGTTGTTTAAAACGACCAGATAATTAATGCCAGAATGTTAATTTTTGGGTGAACTAACCCTTTATAGAGGCCATATTCTACACTTTTGTAGCAGTTTAAGTCCATTTAAAATATTAGTCAGAATTTCTTTGACCAAAAACAGGCACAATTTAGAGTTATATGACAATTTTCCACTCTCCCTCTCTTAGATATTAGCAAACATTTGGTGAAATTTCATGAGTATGCAATGTATAAAGCACAGTTCACACAAAAGTCACTTTCAAACTAAGCAGCTTTCTGTTTGTGTGACAAATGTGTGACCAATGCTAAACTGACGCAAAATCTGTTTGGGTAAATCTTTCGCTCTCACACGAAAATCCTGATCACATCGATTCCTATTGAAATGACAAACAACATTATTGTAAGTTGTTTGTGCTACTGTACCTTTAAGACTATGCAAAATAACTTTATTATGTTTGGATAAATTCTTCACTTTTGAAAACAGTAACAAATTATTCTAATGTATAAACAGTGGTTTCAAACTTTAAGTTACCAAAATTGCGCTAAATAGATGCAAAAAGAAGTCACTCTCACCAGAGGAGGTTAGCATAAGGCTACATCGGAAAAACATTAGCAATAGCATTATCAGTTCATCATAAACATTTAGCTACACTTCACAAATATACTGAAAAAATGTTTATCATTTTGTTTAAATGTTTTTAAGACTTTAGACATTTAATACATTAGCTAACTATTAGCTTAGCTAACCAGACGTTAGCTAATAGTGCTGGCTGCGTAATGATGATTGGGTTGCGCAAAACAAACCGCATCCTGACAGAAATTTCTTTAAAAAGTCAATGCGTAATCTACATGATACATCTACTTAACTTTCTCTTACTAAGCTAATTTCTAGCCTTGAGCTACAGTAAATCCAAGGCAGAAGCAAACACAATGACTTCCCCAATTACATCCTGTTTTGAGACCAGACACATATCGCTTTCAAATGTCCAGTCTCTGCAGATCAATGAGAGGAAGGAGCAGAGGAAAGAGAAAAGACTCTACGACGGAATTTCAGGGTAGGTAATCCAATAACATATTTTCTACGTTGTTGGGGCCACTCTAACATTTCAAAAACAGCAAAAAGAAAAACAAGCATCTACTGCCTCAGCTTAAATTGATCCATGAATGCTTGTGACTGTACAAAGAAACAAATGAAAGAAAAATCCACAATCAATATCTGACTTAAATGATTGATTCACAAGGTGAAGAACAATGCAGTAGCCAATCAACAAGATCAATAGAGATAAAGCCAGACATCTCACTTCTTCTGAAGTCCATGCCGAGCTTCAACTCTGATGATTACACTGATGCATCTGATAGACACAAACTACCAATCAGATTAATAAAAAACTCCATAAATAGTGAAAACAAGGTTTTCAATCGCATCCCAAATCACATCTTCCCTCTCCAACCAATTCTGTGGTTCTGTTTTCATAATCTCTACTGCAGATGAATTCATGATGTGTCTAATCTTTTCTGCAGTTGAAAAGGTGAATGCTTTCTTCAGATAAACATGACACCCATTATTTGATCCAATTACAAGCCAGCTATATTTAGTATCTGTAACAGACACTCAATTATTAATGAGACATGAAACATAAGATAACCCAGTGGCAGTATTTTTGAGACTCAAAGGGAGAGAATTTTTGCGCAGAATAAACACCAGATAGCAGCAAATTAATCTGTTTAGGCCAATCCGGAAAAATATTTCATCTACAGATCCAGTGATTCAATGCTATTGGAGATGCTTCTGAAAAGTCTGACAAATTTCTGTTCATTCATAATCATTATTGGTCCCTGTTTACTGCTCAAGAGACTCAAGTGATTATTGATTAGCCCTCAAAACAGATTCTATTACAGGCTACTACATCCACTAAAATTCAGGACGGTGCTGACAAAAAGTCTGTGCAATGAATCCCTATGAGCACGCATTTGAATCACTCTATGAGATTGAAAAAATGAATATTTCCTTATTTTATGTTTATAGCAGTGGCTCGTGAACAGCAGGGCAAAAACGATGCTGAATGCAACTAGCCATATAGTGGGAAATGTAAATACACTTATGATCTTTTATAAAAGGATGTGAAAAAGCTTGGATGCACTGATATTAAAATTCTGGACAATACAGATGAGCTTTTAAATATTTTCGATAACCGATAAAAGGCTGATATTAAAATTCTATGCTATTTTGTCTAAATAAAAAACACTAAAAATGCTACATATTTGTTTTGAGATTTACTAAAGATTAGATTCGACAGTATAACTTGATTATTAAAGATTAACTTTAAAGGAGTGTTAGGGGTATTAATATCAATTAAATATGCCATATCAGCTGATACTGATCATTTGAAAATAAAATTTGTAATAATAAATTGGCCAATGATATGAAGGAAAAAGTTGTTGCCAGCTGATTTTTCCCAAAAGAAACTCTATAGTAGCAAAGCTGTATAGTTCTTTTTTGGGAATTATTTGGGGATTATTCAGTAAAACCGATATATATCGCACTGTAAACCCTAACACTCATAATAATTAATTGGTTTGAGTAGGACAAACTTAAATTAAACAAATTAGTTTAGTCAAAGAAACTTTTATGAGTATTTAGCACATTCTTTTTCTTTTAAGTTCACAGAACTGATATTTAAGTAAATTGAACTGTTTCAGTCACGTTTTATGAACTATTATTTATTTTTTTTTAGATTAACTTAAGTTTAACTGAAACTGGGCTGGTATTTCTATTTCCCAGCATGCTTTGTCCAAGGCACTCAAAAGGGAGAGTAAATGCTAAAATTAAGTCCTAATTTTTTTTGTGCAAGATTAATGTTAAGTGGGGGGTTTAGTAGTGATTAATGTTTTGTTATGCTAATTTACAGGAGTTTCAGTTAATATAGGTATTTGGAAAGTTACCATCGGTGACAAGTGGGGCATGCGGCTTGGTTTGAGAGCAAGAATGTTAAATGCTTTATATATCTGTACTCATTTAGCAATTGTTGTTGTTACCATGTTAGCAAATTAGCAAGTTAGCATTTTCAGAATTAGCTTACACTAAGTTTACACTAATAAAAATGTTCATATTGAGGTTACTTGAAAATTTTAAGTTAAATGTATGAATTAGTGTACTCAAACATTTCAAGTTAAGAACTATTAAAATGTATGAGTACAAAATAAAAATCTGCCAGTTCTGCTAACTTAAACTTTGAATTTCTGACTGATTGCCTCATATTTTTTGAGTTTTGCCAACTTATTCAGGCTTACAGTGTAGTAAACTGAAAAAAAAATGGTTTAGGTTTTATATTTTGAAACAATTTTCACTCAGAACTTGCTAGTAAATTTCACAATAAATTATGAAGAAATGATATTTCTTGTCAAATGTATTGGTGTATCCCTAAACACTTCCTATGTCTTTTGTTGTTGATGTCAAAAGTTGTCAACTTTGCCGCAAATTCTTCCCTCAAATCTTTGACACTACACCGTATTACGCAAAAACTAACATGCATGAGATGCCCTCATCCTTGAAAACCATGACCAAAGCTTTGCAAAGTTAAAGAAAATACACCCTAAACTACATTAAACACAGTTTGCGTCTAGTTCTGTGGGTCCAGAAGCAAAGCCACCAACCAATAGTGTAGCAACAACAGAAATTACCTTAAACAGGCGTAGGATGTTGGCCACCATGATGGAGACAGAACTAGCTGCGGCGCCTATCACGCCAATGATCTTGTCCGGCTTGGCAAAGATTGGCTGCTCGCCACTAGCGCATCTCACATCGGTAGAATCTCGCTCGATGAGCGCCTGCACAAAGGTAAGCGACTGTTCCAGGGCGTAGGTGTCACGCGAGCAGGTGTCCAATATGCGCGCCCCCAGGGTCACGTTGGGCAGCAGGTCAGGGTCTTTGTTGATGAGGTCGATAGCGAAGAGCATGGCCTCTAACCGATGAATACCCTTCTCTTTCTTCAGTTCCCCGCAAGGGGCGCCACGTTCGCCCCTAGCGTGCACCGGGAAGAGACCCCCCAAGATGATGTCCCCATCCAGTCGTATAGAGTGGGCATATTCGGGTGCAGGGGGCGTTAGTGAATCCATACGCTGGCTGACGGATCTTGTCATCCCCGTCAGAAGAAGAAGACAGCCATACCATTCAAAGGCACTCAACATGGCGACATAAAGTGGATCCAGATGCACAAGCAGCAGTGGGGATGCAGTTACAAAGGTGGGAAGCCAGCAGGGACGGAGCGCAATAACCGATGGGGGTCATCAGTGCCCCTCACCGGAGCAACTGCGTACCAGATAATGGAATCCGACGACAAGTAGACCATTGGATTCGCCTGGAAGTTTTGAGGGGCAAACGAAGAAGGGTGCCTCACGAATTAGATGATGGAATATGAGGCAATCACATAGTTGCTAGCTCCTCAATTACAGAGGTCACAGACCATTAGAACCCTGTGTGAGAGGGAACAGCAGAGGAATATGCCTTCATCAGCAAAGACTGGGCACATTATTTATCAGAACACACATATGCACTGCACAGCAAGGAGGCTCTAAGTGTGAAAAATGGAGACCGATCAGTGCATTTGTGTATTTGCTAAACACATCTGATCTGACAGTCGACTTTTAAAATATGGATATGTTTACGCATAAATATGCAGACATAATTAGCCTGTCTTACACTTTAGTTTTGAATATCTTTATACAACAAGTGAGCCAATGTGCTTTACTAATGCTGGCTGGAATCGATCCCAATAGAGCAGTAGAAGGCATCGCAGAATAAGTTTATGATTCCTTCAGTCAAATAAAACTCTTAAAGGGACAGTTCGCCAACAAAACATCATTTACTGACCCTTATGTCATTACAAACCCATTTATTTCTTTTATAGACCACAAATGGAGATGGCTAAAAGACTGACAGTCTTAGTCAGCTGTCACTTTCAATGCATATTTTTTTCCAAATCATGAATGTGACTCTTTTTGTGCTCCATAGGGAAAAAAGGTCATACAGGTTTGAGGTAAATGAGTAGAAAATGAGTGAACTGTCCCTTTAAGTAGCCTACATCTACTGTATAATATATTGATAAAACATTCAACCCTATCAAGTATAATTTTAATTCGTATTAATAGTTAATAAATGTGAACGAATCTGGTCAACACTGTTGCATTAGAACTCATTAAAAAGGCATTATGGTGGATATGACGGTCAGCGTCCCTCTTTAGGAATGAAGAAAGCTTTGCACATACTGTTGGTATTGTATGAAACTTTAAAACTGGCAGAAAAACAACTACTCTGTTTTTTTCATCTCTAATAACTGCTATAGAATAAATGTAATCAGCATCAGCGTCACCACGAAACATTTCATCACATCATAGTTGCACCAAAATAGCACCGCAACAATTAAACACATTGAAAATAGCATATTACAGAACAGCACAACTCACTCTGTTGCTTTTGTAGATATATAAAAAAAAATACATTTTGAATACATTCATACCTGCAGGTGCCTGAGCTGTGGTCGCGCGCTGATCGCTGCTGCTTTGATGCTGCTGGGAGGGACAGCGCGCGAGAGGCACGAGCGCATCATTTCTCGCGCAAATACTCCCACTCCGTTATGATTGGTCTGACAATTTGGACGCTATCTTCGCCCCAAGCCACATCAAGGCAAACTGGAGTCAATCAATTGCGAATGAAGCATTAGAAGTTTAAAATATAAAGAAAGTAAGAAAAAGAGGGGAAAGATTTAGAAACCCCTTAAACACTGTGATATTTAAGTAACGCGCATCGAGAAGGTGCGCGCAGTATTAACCTATATGAAACCTATATATATATATAAAAAAAAATTTTTTGCTGTTCAATGCAAAAATGTAGAAATAGCAGGTCAGTGTGGCTTGACAGCTGGTTTGAAGAGATCAAGCTGTTCGACAGTCACTGCTGTGAATTATGTTATTGCTCCATCTAGTGTGAACACTGTGGACTTACACGGAGAATTCCTGTTATGCAGTACCTCTACAGTGTTGGTATTGTTATAACTAAAAGTATTAAAAATTGTTTTGAAATACAATTAAAAACCTACACTTTTAGAGATTGTTGCCTGGCAACTAACTGAAATAAAAAACAATCAAGCTTTATAAATAGGATATTAACAGTTGGGAAGAAGGCCTTGAGAACATACACACTTGTTCAGTTAATGTAAGGCATAATTGAATTCAGTTTAAAACCTTGCATAGATATATTTATCTAGGGTAAAAGTGCACAGCAGCATTTTTCCGGTTTCTCCACTCTGCAATAGATGTAAAGTAACAGAGGGATCTTTGACTCACACATTATGGTTGTGCCCTAAATTACAGGAATTTTGGGAAAGCATGCATTTTTCTAAAGCATTTAAAAAGAATCTCGAACCATGTCCACTTTTAGCTATTCTTGGGATATCTACTAATCTAGAGATGTCTGATACACTGTTGCAAGAAAAAGTTTGTGAACCACTTGCAGATTCTGTGAAAATGTTAATAATTTTTGACAAAATAAGGGAGATAATACAAAATGCATGTTATTTTTTATTTAGTACTGTCCTGAGTAAGATATTTTACATAAAAGATGTTTACATATAATCCACAAGACAAAAAAAATAGCTGAATTTATTAAAATAACCCCATTCATAAGTATGTGAACCATTGATTCTCAATACTGTGTGTGGTTACCTGATGATCCATGACTGTTTTTTTGTTTTGTGATGGTTGTTCATGAGTCTCTTGTTTGTTGTGAGCAGTTAATCTGAGCTCTGTTCTTCAGAAAAATCCTCCAGCTCCTGCAGATTCATCAGTTTTCCAGCATTTTTTGCATATTTGAACCCTTTCCAGCAGTGACTGAATGATTTTAAGATCCGTCTTTTCACACTGAGGACAACTGAGGGACTCAAACTCAACTATTAAAAAAGTTCAAACATTCACTGATGCTCCAGAAGGAAACACAATGCATTAATAGATGGGGGGTGAAAACTTTTGAAATTTGAAGATCAAGGTAAATTGTATTTAATTTGTCTTCCGGGAAACATGCAAGTATCTTCTGTTGCTTCTGAAGGGCTGTACTAAATGAAAAAAAAAATATATTCAAGCAAAATAAGAAAAATTTGGACCTCTTCATCCTGTGCAAAAGTTTTCACCCCCCGACTCTTAGTGCATCGTGTTTCCTTCTGGAACATCAGTGAATGTTTGAACCTTTTTTAATAGTTGTGTTCCCTCAGTTGTCCTCGGTGTGATAAAATGGATCTGAAAATCATTCAGTCACTGCTGGAAAGGGTTCAAATGTGCAAAAAAAAAATGCTTGAAAACTGAAGAAGTTTTGGGACCTGGAGGATTTTTCTGAAGAACAGAGCTCAGTTTAACTGCTCAGGACAAACGAGAGACTCATGAACAACCATCACAAAACATAAAAACAGTCGTGGATCATCAGGTGACCACACACAGTATTGAGAATCAATGGTTCACAAACTTTTGACTGGGTCATTTTAATAAATTCTGCTATTGTTTTGTCTAATGGATTATATGTAAACATCTTTTAGGTAAAATATCTTACTCAGGACAGTACTAAATAAGAAATAACATGCATTTTGTAAGATGATCTCTCTTATTTAGTTAAAATTTTGCACATGGAAGACAAGCTATTTTATTTGTATGATAATTGCTGAGAGGCTGATTTTATGAATGTGAAAAACTGATTCTGTGCCTAAGTTTGATATGTGGTGTAGAGATCTTGCAAACATGCTTGCATTGGAGAGATTGAGACATTAACAATGATAAATCTGAGGTATTTAATAAAATTCGGGGACAAATTTTAGAACATCTTAAGGTAAATGATGTAGTGCATTCATAGCCTACCACTGTTAATGCTAAAGTTATTCGTAATGGAGTGTAATCTCTTTGTATTTATTAATAATGTGTTTAATGTAGTGCCGAAATATTTATTAGACAGCTGACAATAGTTTTTATATATATATATATATATATATATATATATATATATATATATATATATATATATATATATATATATATATAAATAGGATTAAGTGACACATTTATGAATTTGTTTATCCATATATATTATATTATATCTTTAAAGATAATTTGTCTTTGTATGCAAGCGTCCCTCAAATGTTCTGTCTGTTTTGTTATAGGTTCTTTTATTTTTATTATAATTATCTTTTTTTCTCATTGTTGTCTTTATTCTGTTTGTTCTGTGAAAAAGAAAAAAACACTAAAATAAATGTTAAAAAAGAATAAATAAAATAAAAGACTAATTCACAATATTAATACATGATATAATAAACTATATAGACAATATTGAAATAACACTGCATCTTCAACTTAAATTTCTAAAATTATTTCTAATATATAATTTTAAAAATAGTATACTAGTTTCACAATCCAAAATAGCCATGTTAGGCCTTTTGTGGCAACTATAGTTCGACATTATAAAGTGACAGTGGCGTTCTTTAAAATATGTATATAAAAACATAATAATAATTGAACCTACCCCTGAAAAATATTCACTAGAGTGAAAATGACCTCGGTCTCCAATGATTGGGGCATGAAAATACACTGCATAGTAGGAATTAATCACACTTTAACAGAAAGTGAGTTATGACAGCAATAAAGGGCAATAATTCCTCTTCCAGAAGTAGCCTAGGCCTGTTCAAAGTTTATTTTTATTCATTTTTTGTTGTTTTCCTGGTCTCATATGGGCTATTTACACATGACCATATTGTGTCACGGCAAAACCTACCTTGCAAATACTGTGTAAGTTCGCTTTACAGTTCGCTTCCGTGATTATGCTAAATGGTTGTTTGAGTTTCGAGGTCCCATCCATTGGGCTCACAAACATGCTGATTGGCTATTCTATTTGGGAGGAGTAACGTGTACGTAGCCTATTTGAATCTCACACCACCTGAGGTAATTTCTCCAGTTTTCTTACATTTTAATGAGTATTTGAGCGTAAGGTGACTAATTATTCATTTTCAAGTCATTTATTGTGTTTTTTGAATGACATATTCAGTTAGTGGCTTGGTTTGTGTGTGAGTGTGTGTGTGTGTGTGTGTGTGTGTAACGTTATATATCTTTCCTCTTTCTGCTTATACAACCATCTAAGTCACAGGGCTAGAGCCTATCCCAATCAAAATCACACAGAAAATGTTTGACTATTCACCTAACCTGCATGTCTTTGGATGAAAAAAGTCGACAAACAATGTGTTTATTACCTTTATTTGAACAAAAAAAAATCCTACTGCAAGCAAGGATATACCAGGATTTTGTAAATAAAAAGGAGTGTGCATCAGAAAGGAACTATGGCATTTGGAAAAAGCCCTATTATACACAAACAAACGGTTCAAAGCATTCTGCATGCACCCCAACTAAAAGGAATTGTACTTGCAATTTACTTGCTCAAAAGCTTCATTATACCTATTTATACTTGAAAGCAACAATGAGAGCCATCTACTAAAACTTGAAAATTATTTTCTCCTTAGCTTCAGTTATTAGTAGGCTACCAAACTAAAATACAGTAGTATTCTATTTCGTTTTAGTCACAGGTGCAACCTTTTGTTAAAGACAAACACAAAGTTTAAGCGGTTAAAAATATCTGGGCTCTCAATTAAGACATCCTGAGCAGCTTAATATGTAGGCTTCGACTTTAAAGGGTAGAAGAAATATAAGTACATTTCTAACATTTCTAACAAATTAGCAGCATTTCAATCCATAGTTGATTAGAGAGGTGAACACATGGCAGGAAAATATGAAGCGGTTACATTAACTTATCTACTTATGAATATTTAACATTAGTTAGACATGCTGTTCATATACAGATCAACCTCCTATGTATTTTACACTGAGTCCATTGTCCATTTATGAAACATTCTGTGTATTTTTAAACTGTCGGAGAGAATACAAAATATAGTGGTATAATCCATTAACAAATTAATCGAAATTCATTTTTAGAGTTGTTTACTTTAAACATTTTGCCAAAACTAGTAATCAGTCAAAACTCATTCAAAATCAAATGAAGATCGGACACCATTTATTTTACTACAGCGCCCTCCAGGGTAAAAAGCTGGAACAATATTTTTGGTGCACTTCTTTCTTGACTCATTCAACCCCTTTATGCAAATGTTATCCTCTTTTTTTCTACCCATAAGTCTGTCCATATTCCTTCCTCTTCTTTCGCATGGAGATAAACCCATCCATGGAATCCAGTGCAAATGTGCTATGTATTCTGAGAAAAAAAAAGTCTAAATGGAGAGAAAGGAAAAAGTGAGAGAATCAAATGTCAATCCTCAAATAAATATGTAACAACATACCTATTAAAAAAGTTAATAATAGGAATGATTTAAAAGGGATAAATGTGTGAACTTTCTATCTTTAAGAATGAAGGTTCTCGCTTTGCTTCTACATTCTGTCCTTTATAGAGATTATAGGTTTGTAACAATAAGAGTTTGAGCAAATTATATTAATTTCCATTTGTAGGTGAACTATCACTTTAAGGGAATGGACATTTACAAAAATTTCGAGCATCACTATTCTGTCGGCAAAACCGCAGGAGGCCCCCGGAAGTTTAAAAGGTCAGATCAAAATGTGTAAAAGTTCAACACATCTACATATCTATTACAGAAAGCAGACGATGGGGAATCCCTCTCAGATACTATCTGCACCCATGCATTCAAATTAGAGAGTAATTCCTATTACAGTGACCTTAGAGGATTTGTCTGAGCACGTGATGAGGGGAAAAATAAGCACTGTGGCTTGGATAACAACAAAAATTGAAATCAAATGTGCCCAATTTAGATCTCTTGAAACCAATTAAAAGTTTAAGAAATGAAACTCAAAGTAGATCTCAGTGCTGCTCGCCTATGAAAAACTTGCCGTCACAATGCTAGGGTGGTTCCAGCTGGCTGCTTACTGGCCCAAATTAGTCTTAATATTTTGGTTTAAAGCAGACTTCCTTAAAGGTAGCCCTATAGGGGGTACATGTACTGCAGAGTTTAGCTCAAATCATAATCAAAGATTAGGACAAGCTAATCAAGGTCTTCAGAAATTTACAGGTAGGAGAGTTTGATCAGGGTTTGAGCTAAACTCTGCCCGGGCAGATTTGAAGAACCCTGTTCTAAAGCAAACCCCTAATCCTAAATATGAGGAACTTGCCTTAGAAAGCACCTCTAATTAAGACAAGAACTGTCTTGGAAACACAAAATCTTGTGAAATGGCCGAATGTTTTACTCTGTTCAGCATCTCATCCATAATAGGCTGGAGGAATGCTACAAGCATATTAAGGCATGGAAGCTCACATCAGTTTGAAACCTTGCATCCAATTATAAGGGATTGTACCTTCATAGACATAGCCTAGGAAAGTCTTTCATCTTATTCAACAGTCTAAGATCACTATTTTTGGAACACTAAGTAGTGCTTTCTTAGGAGTGCCTAAGATGGCTGGAAAAAAATATTATACAGTGTTATTTACAACCTATGGTACTCTGTAACTTGTTACTGACTGCATTTTTAATTAGATTCTTACATTTTCAAAAGAAAATGTGAGTGATGCTTCTCAGTACAAAACTCACCACTATTACACTAAGACAGAGTTATCCAATCCTGCTCCTGGAGGGTCACTATCCTGCAGAGTTTAGCTCCAATCATAAATACACACCTGAACCAGCTAATCAAGGACTTAGGCCGTGTGTCTACCAAAGCGTACTTTTTCAATTGTTTTCAATGGGAATGTCGCGTTTTTTAAACACCAGGAGCATAATGAGGGACTGAGCATCTTTTTCACGCTGAGAGCTCAGCGTTTTTTACTGTTCGCCTCGAGTTGAAGAATGTTCAACTTTGAGTAAAACGCTGTGCTCATCACTGTCACTTTTTATTCAGCCGTCCAATCAGAGTGGAGGAGAGGCGGGACAAATACAACACTGACCAACTGTCACAACATTCTTGCAGAGAACAGAACCTTCGGTCGGCTGTCTGACAGATTTTGTTCGTTGGCCGGCTAAGTTTTCTCAGTGTGTTCCGCACCGTCGGCTGAAGTTGGTCCTCATTGGCTTTTTTTTGGCCGATTCGAAATGTTGAATCGGCGTCGGAGCTTGTCGGTTCGTCAGACCATCTGATCATTCTGATTGGCTGTTCAGCTACTGCCACCTGCTGGTTCGGAAAGGCATTTCATCTTACGCAGGTGCAGAACTGATGTGCTACTTGGCCGTCGGGTGTTTAGCGTTGGTTTGGTTTGTCAGGTCAACTTTGGACACAGACGCTGCCGACGTGAGCCAACCCCGCAAACTGCTTTCATTGCTGTCGGCTTGGTGTGTTCCTGCCTATAGGGATTACTAGAAACTTCCAGGCAAGTGTTTTGGGGCTGGCTGAAGCTAAACTCTGCAGGATATTGGCCCTCCAGGAGCAGGATTGGACACCCCTGTGCTAGGGTGTTCTGGGTAGTTAACTCAGGATTTGCTAAGTGGTTACTTACTGGTCCAAGACAAAAGACTTAACCCACAATTCTATATGACACTGAGGGGCATATTAGAGAAACTTTCTATCTTAGGTCTTAAGATACAGTATAAGCTCATTTAGGATTTTCCACAAATTCAACAAAACAGGTCTGTTTTTAATTAAGTGCTGCAGAAAGAAAAGTTTTGATAAGCTTAGTAGAAAAAGGCAAAGCCTATCACCATTTCATAGGAGTTTGTTATTTATCAGTGTTTTGTTGTCAAAGTGCAGAACATCATTTGGGAGTTCCACCTTATCAGACATCGCTGTTCTTCATCTTGTATCATTAATTAATGTGATGCCATTCTCACACAAGGCTATTGTTATATGATTTTTACAGTTGGCTTTCAAATAATTTTGAAGTTAGGACATCAGTGGGGTTGTCCTAAAGTTAGGACAGTTTTTAGGATTTTTTAGGATAGTTCTGTAAAACCCTTTTCCTATCCGTAGTTAAGTCTATGGGAAATTTTCCCCACCTTTTTATTGTCCGGAGAATTTACAAGTCTAACTGCTTAGAAAAGTAATAGCACATCACACCTCAAAACACTGCACAATTTGAGATAAAATTTTTGTCCATAACACAAACAGAGATGGACGAGTCACAGCCTGAAGTCTAATGCTTAGGGTTAGGACTTTAAAGCAAGCATCTTAAAGTGCTTGTTGAATAGCATAACAGAGCAGCAACCTACCAAATGAGGGCCTTTGATCGAGTGCTTCTTCCTTGTAATTTGTCCCCACTTGCGATGGCAGTCCTGTGTCTCCGCCTGTGTGTCTCAAGGTAGACCTTTTTGGCAAATGCCCGGCCACACATATCGCATGCATGGAGGGAAAAGTTTTTTGTTACCCTAACCTCAGTGCAGGTCTCCTGGCTTCTGGTGATGGGTGGCCCCTTGATAACATTATGACTGCGAGTGACATGCGGGTTCTTGGCTGCTTGAAGGTTCTTGTCTTGCCTATTTGGTGTGAGTGGAGACTCGAGTTTGCCTGTGTTTAGCGACGTTAGAGCAGAATGCTTTCGAGTGTTGGGGGATGTTGGAGATTCTGGTTTCTTTGTTTTGGGAGATATGAGAGGATCTTGTTGACGACTATTAGGGGAAGCCGGTGGGTCTTGCGTTTTATGCTTCCCGCTACCCTCTTCTTTCGAATTTGTTTTCTTGTTTGAGTTGTTCAAGATTGCATCGGCTGGTTTCTTCACAGCCTGGTTCTCCAAGGCAGGCATAACCTTAGCCAGATAGCGTGACGACTTCTTGTGCACCACTGTGATATGGCGGATGACGTCGCGCTTCCGGCGTGACTCATATCTGCAGATGGGGCAGCGGTAAAACTTGATGTAGATGCTGTCATTTCCATCGGTGTGCAGCTCGGCAATGTGCTTGCCTAGGTTCTGACTGGTACTGAACTGACGTTTACACAACCAGCAGTAGATCCTCTTGAAGTCAAAACTCACACCGTGGTTTCCCTCTTCCTCTGAAGCTTTTGAGAGAGACTCTTTCTTTGCGTAAACCTTATCTTTTCTCTCGTGCTTCGATTTGGCCTTCTGTGAGCTGTTTTCTAGAACGGGCATCTTATGAACGATTCGCATGTGCCGCCTAAGCATTATTTGGGAGCTGTACTTGCGTTTGCACAGCTTGCAGCGACAATTTGTCAGGTTGTACTGTGCCTTATCTTGCTTGAGAGGAGAGCTTGGAGCTTTTGCTGGAGAAGGAGGATGAGTGTCAAGTAAAAGAGGCTGGCCTGGTCTTGTGGCAATGTCCGGTGTGATCAAATCCCGCTTTAAGCCACGGTGGACCTCGTCAAAGTGGCGACGAACATTGGCTTTGGTGGCAAAGGACTTTTTGCACACTGGGCAGCTCTTTCCTGGAGAAGGTGGTGGTTCAACAGGATGCTTGTCTTTCACCATAGACAGCAAGCTGGTGGGAACAGTACGCGTCTCTGTAAATTTGCGCAACTCCTCCATCCGCTGCCAATGCATTTTTCGGCAGTGGCGTCGCACGCTGCGCCTGGAGCTGAAGTCTTTTCCACAGAGACAGCAAGAGATCCTCATCTCCTTTATCTCAGAGGCGGCACTCTCCTCTTCTTCTTCCTCCCCTTCTACTGGCTCAATCTTTATTTGCTCTTCGCAGCTCTTACCTTCTTTAGCAGGTGGTTCTTCAGGTTCAGTTTCCATCTCGTCCTCAAAATCTGACTGTTGGACCTTTTTAGGTGCCAAAAGAGATTTTCGGCGATTTTTCTTTTCAGGTAATGGGATCACAGTCTCGGGGGTAGGGGCTGGGGTTTCTGGTGTGTCTTGAATTTCCACTAGTGCCACTTGTTGAAACACTGCATTGGGGTTGGTCTCAATGGCCTCCAGCTGAATTACATGTTTTTCTTGTTCTTTCTGTGGATAGATGGCTTGAAGAAGTTCTTTGATGGCTTGGCTCTGCCCACCTTGTGAAGGCTCTGCAGAAAGTCACAAAATATTAACCTTATTAATAAATACTGTTATATTCAGGGGCCCAATTGCAACAATTTGAACTACATTTTAACTTCTTTTGAAGAAATCATGAATGGTGCTTGCCCATGCAGAACTCAATCAGATTATTGATTGAGTTACTAGGGCATTGCTAGGTAGTTGCTTGAATGTTCTACAATTTTGGAACACAAAAAGAAGATATTTTTAAAAATGTGTTTTTCTCAGTGTTTTTGCCATACAACGAAAGTCCACAGCTGCATTTACACGGACCGTAATGATCTGATTGTAATTCACACATAGTCATGTCATTCAGAATGAATAGGCTAAATCTGATTTAAATTTAATTCGGATTGTAACGGGTGGTTTAAACATTTTCTAATCAGATCAAAAGGACATGTAAACACTTGATCGGATTGAAAACCGAAAATGGAAAGTACCACACATGTGCAATGACGTAGAGAAGGCGTAATGACTTATGGAATGAGCCGTTTTTGTTGTTAAATGACGTGTCATTAATGACTGTTGTGTCATTGTTAAATTTTTCTTCCACACATCATCTGTGAAGTGGAACAGGACAATGTCCCACTAGTCCTCTTTTCGAACTTTCATCCACAGACACCTTGGTTTGGGCACAGGAATGGGCGTTTTTACTGCTTGATTAATATAAGCAGCATGACACAAAGCTTCATGTGCTCGTCATCTACTAATTAGGACCCGAAATAGATAAATATCAAGTCTGCACTTTAAAACAGAGAAAAGAAGCAATTTAGGAGAACAGTATGTGCAAACAGTGGGAAACTCTGTATATATGTGCAGTGTGAGCATGTCAAAAAATCAATTTAGATTTGAAGCTTGTGACATATAATCCGATCACTTTATTTAGCGTTCATGTAAACACTACATTCGGATTCATCAATCGGCATGAAAAAATTCCAAATAAAACAATGTGTCCATGTCAAGGTAGCTAATAGGGTGCAATGTGTTTGGACCCCACTTGACTCTGAAACAGTTGAAACATTCTTCAAAATATATTCTTTTTGTGTTCTGCAGAAAAAAATAAAGTCATGCAGGCTTTGAAACACTTTAAAAGTCAGAGAACTTAAATGGATGTACAAACCATCTGACTGAGGTTGTCGGGAAGAGCAGTAGAGCTCCTTGTGAGCGACCAGATTTGGTAGACCACGGAACAGACTTCGACAGATTTTGCACTCAAATATGGTGTCAACCTCCTTCAACAGCATGTGTTTGAGTTGAGTTGTACCTGCAATAACAGCACATATTGAAAGCAAGCTATTATCATTAGGCAATGAGAAAACACATTCATGTCAATATATTGGAGGGAAATTTCATTGTTCAAAATCTCACTCAACATTGGTTTCAACTTTGTTTCTAGCATTTGCTTTCAGAAAATGTCTTGGTGCTGGCAAAATGTCGTGCCTGGTAAATAAAAGAGTCTTCATGACATCTATTTACTGAATGATCAAATCAGTGTCTGTGATTGAAGTACCTGAGCGAAAACACTCAATGATTTGAAGGATTCCTGACTTGGAGGTCTGGAGCTGCTGTTGAAGCAGGGGTGGATCACCGGGTTCAACTGAATGCACTAAAACAGAAAACATTTTAGATAAGACTTTTGTGAAAACATGTCTTACATAAATTATACTGCTGAGGTTCCACCATTCAAGTATGGGGAAGGCAAAGGGTTTAAATCTGTTGTAGGGCTAAGGGGTAAGGGACAAGACACCCCTAATACAGACAAAAAGGCGGTTACTGCTAGCTCATGTGCTTGAGGAACTACCGACCCTCCTGCACAGCCTGAACTCCACTTCACCAACACAAAAAGAGGGCACCACATCTCATTTTGGTTTCACACCCCATGAACTTCACAATTCCTACCTGGATGCATTTCTAATTCCAACCTGGATGCATTTCTGCCTTTCATTTGCATTTTAATTTGAATAAAAGCCACATGTAACTAATCCCACATGGGTCTTTGCTCACCTACACATGATGCCAACTTTAGTGCATAACAGGAGGATGGATTACATACATACAGACCATGGATAATAATTCTAGGAATTAACTCACTGCTTGTATAATTGAATTCGGACTATGATTAATGCAAATAAACAACACCTTCAAAAAAAAAACAAAAAAAAAACCTTTGTCTAGATGAAACTACTCAGTGTTTAGTTATCAGAGATGTTTCCAACAAAGACTGGAGGGAAGTGAGGCCAGAACCGAGGCCTGGACAAATAAAATAGTAGATCTATTTCCCCATGGACACAAGCATCTTTTGATTTGTAACACTCCATCATTCTTTTGGACACCTGCAATACTCTATCATTGTTCCTTAAGGGAACTCTTCAGTACATTGATAACAGAAAGTCGAAATCACTGCTATTTTCTTTCCATGAATACATCTACCCACTGAGAGTCACCTGGTAAAACAGTTTAATCTGCAGGGACTTTTGAGGATGTGTAAGTTACACCTTCTCATCTGATACCAGGTGTCTGAAAGTTATGGAGCACATTACATTAACAACTGGAACACATGAGAATATTACATTAATTAAACAGGCTATTTAAAACCATCTGTCTACAGTTTAAATATATTAAAAAATATAAAAAAATATGTTCCACATTTCACAGTGCATTAGCAGGGAAATTTTACTATAATACATTAGTTTCCTCAAAGAGGAAACTAAAAAAGTTAGTGAATGCAGGTTTAAAGGTACATTATGTAACTTTTTTTACAAAGTCAATACTTCATCAAACCTTCTTCAAAACGTGTTTTTTTATTACCCTGATTCACTATGGTAAGCTTATTATAAGTGTTTACATTTTTTAGACCCGTCAGGATTTTCATGGAAAACCGCATACATACGTCACTCACCCGTGTGTGTCTTCTCATATCCATAAATAGAGAAAAGTTTGACGCGTGTATGATGTGGAAGAGGCAAAGGTCATCACAACGAGCGAGAAAGTTTGACATGGAGCAGCTAAATCTCCAACCTGGGAATCACCCATTTTAAACAAATGCAGAATAGAAGAGCGTCTGCTGGCAAAAAGAGAATGCGACAGAGCTCGTAATAAAACAAGAATCAACATTGGCTTGTTTTTTTTTGTTGTTTTTTTTAAGAGATGGTGAGAACTGAGGTATTTGAAAAGTTGTATAAGTGATGCAGAGATGGCATATATATATATATATATGATATAAAATGAAAAATAAAATAAAAAATATATAAAATGAGAGGGGTAACTGTGTATTAAAGGTGCTAGAGGCCTATTCAAATCAAAGGCGTAGCTTGAAGACGGCAAGTTTGAGCGAAGAATCTTGGAACGTGGTCTTCACCTCAACGGCCGTTGGAAAAGAATTGGGATAGGACTCGGGAAGAAATCATGTTCATGGATGCGATTATTAATGTTAGTGTATGAAGCAGAGCAGGACCGAGTGTTCTGGGAGCTGAACGAGGCCGCTGGAGCGATTGCGAAACACACGCCTCACGAGCAGCAGAACTTTTATTATGCCACAGTCGCCGGCGCTGCTTCCACTTTCCCGATCATGAGTATGAGGTAATGCAGCTCTGTTTATCATATCAGATACATTTGAGTGTGTTGAAAATGTAATAATGTTACTCTGTGCATTCGCTTGGTGGCTGCTGTGAGACACACTGCAGTAAGATAGATCGATTTTAGAATATCATATTAATAAATACTGGATGGCTTGTGTTGATAAATGGCATGCAATTAATTTTAAAACGTATTGTATGATGTAGAAAATGCTGTATTACTGTTACTAAAAATAAAGCTGCATCTGATTATGCTATGTTAGCTACTTCACAAAATAGTGTTTTTCTCTGAGGCATGGTAAAACATGGTACTCGCAAAAAAAAGAAAAAAGAAAATTAGATTTAAACAAGACTAAACGTGTTAAGCTATATAACAATAATTAGTTTCTTGTCTATAAAACGTAACCAAACAGTTGTTCCCTTGTCTATTAAAACATGTAAATATTAAAGCGTCTTTGGTGTTTCCACGGTTTCTACAAAATAAAACCGGAAACCGAGGGTAACGTGGGTATGACGCAATTGACAGGCGACTCCTCACACGTCCCGGAGCCTTGGTTGAAATTGCAATGTTCTCACGATTTACAAATAGTTGGAAACATTTGGGATATTCTCAAGTGAACAAAATATATAACACTGGCCTAGTGATTTTTGGATATTTTATGGCAAAATTCTTACATACTGCACCTTTAAATGCTTTTTATAAGCTATAACAATAGAGTGTTGCTAAAACAACTCTTTTTGCTTTAAAAGTCCATCCTGATTCTTTTCATTAAGAAAGATTTGACTGTGTATCTTACTATCAGACATTATACGTGACTCTCTCTGCTTCAGAACAGCTTGTCTTTATTTATGGTCATAAATTACTTTAAAGACAACAACTCCAGGTCACTGAAATTAGCAGCACTGTAGAACACAAACAACAACAACAACAACAACCCGATGAGCTAGAAATCCTATTCCAGCATTGATAATTATGGAAATATGTGGTAAACACATCGGAATGTGATTGTTCTACATTAACAACCAAGTCGCCACAAGACATCGCGTGTAAATCGAACTACATTGATAGATCTTTGCAATAAATGTGTGGAGAAGGCATAAATCTTGATTTCACAATGCATGTGGGTTGGCAACTACTTTGATTATGCACAAATATCACCAAGAGGGAAAAACACAACCTCGAATTATCAATGGAATTAGTGTAAAATACATTTAAACCCCCGAAAGTCTACATGAAAACCATCCTTTTCAACTAATTTTACTCCTGTAATGCGATGTATTTCTGAATGCAACAGGATTCAACAAGAAAAAAAATGTAGGCGGGAGTTGATTTTATCCATTTGGAATTGATTGGATATCGAAAAGTGGGCGGTGCATACCAGAATGCAGCCAAAAATAAGAGTGATTTGCAACATTAGCCTAAAAGGGAAAATGTTTTTTTCCACTTTGGATTAACTCGTCCTGACACAATAAGAGCAGGAATGTGTATTTAAAAAAGGAAACAGGGTCAGTTTTGATTTCATGTTGACTTAAAGGTGCCGAGTTCTTACCTGGATTTTTGCCACAAGGCTCTTGAGGAGCTTCTGTTGTTTGGCAACAGCAGGCCTGAAGTGTCTCAGTCTGGCAGCATTTGTCACTGGTCAGGCTTCCCTGCACTTCGCTGTTAGTAGCCTCCATCTCAGAAGCCATTTCATCAACTTAAAAGACAAATCAAAACGTTAATAAGTAGAGCTATACCTTTTGAATGCTTCCGATTCCTACCTGCCTCCCAAAATGGCAACAAGTTCTCCAGCGGCAGCATAAAGTAGTACCACAAGTTAAAATTCAAAAACTGGATATAAATTTTATACACAGAATCCGAAATATTGGCTTGCAATAAGTTATGCAGGTATTTACAAAGGCAAACAGACATTACTGTCGCTGTGATGATCGTGTGATGATGAAGACCTTTCACTGCACATTTACCAAGGAAATAAATGTCAAGATGAGGCATAACGGCTATGTGCTAAAAAGGACAAAACAATATGAATTATGGAAATGTCTGTCATGCATCAAAAAACATCATAATTGCCCAGATGTAATGGAAAGAATAATGTGTGACAACAGGACAAACTGAAAAGAGATTGCATTCTTGATCACGGAGCTTTGAAATATTAATATACTGACTACAAAACCATGTCCACATAAACTCATACATGTTAGTCAAATTAGTCTAAATTTAAACTAATATGAAATATAGATTACTGTAACTTTTACAAAACACCAATATTTTGGATTCCTAAAAGAGGAAAACGACAACTACACACATATCAGAGTGGAAATAACCAAATAATCTCAATTTTAGCATCCACTGCGCTTACAAAAAATGTAGAATGTTAAATATAGCTTGTGCCAAAATAGCATTGTAGTAACTTACTACAGTAAAACTGTGGTAAATTCATTAAAAATGTCATAAAATGTAGCGGTTATGATTTTAGGGAATGACAAACAATTAACTTATTGTACTTCTTACTAACTATTCAACAGATTTTAGCTAACATATGAAGACTTTTTCATTTAATTTCAAAAGATCTTCATTTTTATCCTTTTGCAGTTCACTTAAATAGCCTTGTGGCATGACAAGTGCTTGACTTTTCATACAAACTCTCTCTTTATAGTCGTAACTGGAAGTAGCAGCTGTAACTGTAGTAACTGTGGTATTTGGGCGCAAACTATGGTAAACAATGGTACCATTGTAAAATGTTTATTGATGTGCTTCGGTATGTACCGTTGTTTTTATGTAACTCGCTTGAAAAGTGCTCATACCAGCGCAAATGAAATCTCTAACACGTTGTGTTGTGATTCTGAAGGACATACACCTGACCGCGCCGCTAGTGTCCTGCCCAAACATTCGCGAGGCAGGAAGTCGCGAGCAGTGCACGAAAGAACACGTGTCCGTGGCCAAATGAACAAATGAACATAATTATGCTTCATAATACCACCATTATGCTTCTATATAGCGCAATTCGTCTGATGGAAGGCAAATGTGTTCGGTACCAGTCGTATTGTGGGTAGCAAATCAATAAGACGCGTGCACATCTTAGCATCAGGGTGTGCTCGTGCCTGAATAAGTACTTTGCAAACTTCATAACAATTGAAGAATTACAAATAAACACTAAAGCGCGATATCCGCGTGCGATTACAATCATAACAACCGAGAACGTGTTGAAATGACCATCAGCACCCAAAAGCATCAGAGGCATTTGGCCACGTGACCGGAAAAAATAATAATTTAAAATAATAGACACACGATTTTTCCAAGTCCCCCCTGAAGCATTGAGATAAAACGCATTAAAGTAATTAAAATCACTACTGAATGATTATTTAAATGATACAACTCTAAAAATCGAAACATCTTGCTTGTTTGGAACTATACAAGGGTCGCGAGCAGACCCACCAGACAAAAACATCATCATTTTACATCACGATTTTACATATTGATGCATTAACAGACAGATAAAGAATAAGTTCGCACTTTTAGACTACAGAAATGCAAAAAAATACAAACACACATTCACGAGCACCCATCAAAACACACTGGGTCCACAAGGGGCCAAATGTGAACAACGTGAAAAGTTGATACCCAAATTTAGCATTGACACTCCCCAAAACGAAGCAAAAATATCCCACTGGAACGTCAGAATGACACGGACAGACATATTAACATCAGTTCACACGTTTGACTGACTTGTGCTGGGAAATTGTGGGTGCATGTGTGCGGGAACGCGCGAAGCCATTGGCTGCACGAGCATCACCAAGTCCACAGTTGCTAAAAAGAGGCGTCTGACCACTAAAAAGAGAATGTATCCGAGACTTTCCCTCAGATAACATCGAAAACTGCGCGTTTGCGTTATTCGTGGCTGTTAATGTCGTGCTAAAACCTGTTGGAATAGCCTGGGTTTGGGTTCTCCCCTATGCGCAATTTAGACACGTCGTGGCGCATACACACTTCATTTAGCCAAACTGTTTAAAAATGTAAACGCAGGTTAT
This sequence comes from Chanodichthys erythropterus, assembly GCF_024489055.1. NCBI lineage: Eukaryota > Metazoa > Chordata > Actinopteri > Cypriniformes > Xenocyprididae > Chanodichthys > Chanodichthys erythropterus. The sequence goes on from NC_090244.1 coordinate 18,052,196, forward strand.
ATCGCCGTGTTTTTTCGGATATTCAGGCTATTTTGCGTTTTCGTGAAGCAATTTGCATCGCTCCATTATTCTGTAAATCTCTTTTACACGGTTACATTGTCAGGCCAAATCTCCTCTATTGCGGACCACAATGGGCCAGATTAACTTGATGGAGAAGGAGAGCCCATGTGCAGAATGGAGCTTTAAAGCGGCATAAGGAGGACCGATGCTTACCAGGGAGTGAGTGCGGCGTAAAGGCGGGCTGACGCGAGAGGCTGATACAAAAGACGACGTTGCCACTAACTTGCAGTGCTTTCCGAACATAAACCCAACACAATATGTAATCGCGTCCTCAAACAGTGACAAACCGAACACATTCGAGAGGATTTGCACGATTACAGGGCACGTCCGAATGATAAAGTGCTGCGCTTTGCGGCGCTGTGCCATCTTCCCGAAGCCGCTTTGGCGCACAGGTCTGGTGACCCTTCCGCCTTTACGCGTCCTCTCCTCTTCGGTGTTTTGTTATGAAGTGCCATTTTCACTCCCAAGTAGGCCCGTGGACTTGCTCTATCTCCGCGGGCAGTCGTGGCGAGTCCGAATCAACTCTCGCTCTAATTTAAGCGCTCAGAACAAGTGCGTTTTCCCCGGTTGCACAGCCAGCACGAACGGTGACGCCATTTTCTGTTAAGAACAACCACGCTCGCGCAGGATAGGAAACGACACTGGTCCGCTGCTCGATTCCGGGCCCGAGTGGGCAACTCCCGCGGCTGAAATCAGCCGAGATGTGTTCACAGAGTTCTTACCTTTTGGAAATACAACGCTGGCTTTCGAGTTAGGATGGTCGGACGCGGTCCGGAGGTTGTTTCTCTCGCCTCTCGCGCTGACGCTGCCCTCTCGGAAGCTGCCTTTGTGCACCGCGAGGACCTCTCGGCGGAGAAGCGGCTGTTGCGCAAAGGTGCAATGGATGTTCAAGACCACCAAAATGTGGCACCCGATGTTGTCGCCGGGTTGGTGCTTTACATATGACCCCCCACAACCCGTGACACTAACTGAGGAAATTAACGAGCCGCTTTAATTTCACACACCCTGATAAAACCGATGCAAATGCACCGATTCCAAACCCAAATTTAAGGAGTCTTGAATTTGGCGATTAAGACTGGTGAATTTACAAAAAAAAAGTGTTTATACAAATATCCTTCCTAAATTATATAATGATATTTAATCTGTAATTGAATTTATTTATGAGTGATTCTACAATTAGGGGAACTTTTAACTACTTCTTGAAATCTAGAAAAACTTATTCAAAGTTTGTTTGTTAAACATTTGGAATAACTGGTCGACCTTTTAATGTGTGCTGTTGTTGATTTCTGATATTGTTGCGTGATGGTAATGATGTCGAGGGACGGACGTGGCTTTGCTAACACAAAAAGTGAGTTAGCGGCTAATTACCTTTGTTTTGTTTTTTTGACAAACAAATAGGCTTAAAAATCGTTTCTGAATTAAAATACTGAAATGATAAGCAGTTTTGGTAATGACAACATCACCTACTCAGATCATTTTTAAAGAAATAAATCAAATTAATGATATTTATGTTCTTTGAACTCAAAAGATGTGCTTTTCTGTCAGTTATTGTTTACATCACAACTCAATTAACTTCTTGGTGTGTTGGTAATGACAAAAGTTATGGGGACAGTAAATCTTTGCTGTTGTGTTAATTAAATTGTGAATATAAATGCCAAAAGATGTTTTCAAAATATTTTAAGGAAAAGTGTACATTTAAAAGGGAAGCTAGGAAGTCGGGGTAAGAGACATGCCCAAAATAAAGAGAAACTGTGGCAGATGTAAAACATTCTTAAACATATGGTAAAAGTAATTAAAGAAGCACAATAGAGTATATACTTTCTTTAAAGTGGGTATAAATTAATTTCATTCTATTTTTCAGAATAGTTTTTCTTCTCCTTCTTTAAAATCATAGAATATTGGATGGAATATTTCAATATTTAGAATCACCTTTATTTTTATTATTATTTATTTTAGGCCATGAAGGTTTTGTGATTTTAGTGTCTATTTTAAGTCTGTTTAAGGGTTAGTTCACCTAAAGCTGAAAATTATGTCATTTATTACTCATGTCGTTTCACACCCGTACGACCTTCGTTCATCTTCAGAACACAAATTAAGATATTTTTGCTCAGTGAAGCCTCTACTGCCAGCAAGATAATTAACACCTTCGATGCCCAGAAAGCTACTAAAGACATATTTAAAACAGTTCATGTGACTACAGTGGTTCAACTTTAATGTTATGAAGCGACGAGAATATTTTTGTGCGCCAAAAAAAACAAAATAGCGACTTTATTCAACAATATCTAGTGATGTGTGATTTCAAAACACTGCTTCATGAAGCTTCGAAGCTTTATGAATCTTTTGTTTTCGAATCAGTGGTTCGGAGTGCAAATGGATCAAACTGCCAAAGTCATGCCCCAGTAGTGAACCATTGAAATTTCTAAACACTTATGACGTAACAAAGCCTCTTTTACTGAATTTATTAGACTTTTGCACTCCGAACCACTGATTCGACACAAAAGATTTGTAATGCTTCAAAGCTTCATGAAGTGTTTTGAAATCGCCCATCACTAGATATTGTTGATGAAGTCGTTATTTTGTTTTTTTGGCGCACAAAAAGTATTCTCGTCGCTTCATAACATTAAGGTTGAACCACTGTAGTCACATGAACTGATTTAAATATGTCTTTAGTAGCTTTCTGGGCATTGAAAGTGTTAATTATATTGCTGGAGGCATCAGTGAGCCATCGGATTTTATCAAAAATATCTTAATTTGTGGTCTGAAGATGAACGAAGGTCTTACGGGTGTGGAACGACATGAGGGTGAGTAATTAATGACATAATTTTTATTTTCAGCTGAACTAACCCTTTAAACACAAAAGTCGTAGCCTGTACTCATTGTAAAAGTGGACATTACAACTACTCGTGACCGAGTGAAAACCTCACAAGCATTCACAACTTTGAACTGTAGCCATCATAATTAGCATAACATTGTTCTTCCCATTGAACTGTTAATGCAAGCAGTCTCTCCAATGGGCTTTTGCATTTTGTCAGTGTAATTGGTTTCAGTTTTGATTAAATGTTCTCAAAGGTAAACTGGTGTCCAGTGATAAATGTGCTACTTGTGTAATTTATGTTTTTCCACATTAGTAAGACTTTCTCATGCGTGATTTGCATTAAATACAAAATATCAAAACAAGAGGCATCTGCAAATACATGCTGCTAAAACTAACTCCACTTTTACTAATTATTTTGCAATTTAACCATTTGGTGATTTTGATTTTGGTGTATGAAGTTAGTTCTCTTCAAGTCCACACAGGTGTTCTAGAAGAGTAACCACAGGTGTGGTTCATTACATTAACTATCAACATGATCCACTGACGTCTGACAACCATTAAGGGTACGTTTAAGCGACAACAATGTATTAAAAACGGAAAAGGTTTTCCATTGTGTTTTTCAGGTACAGACAACAACATTGTCTAAATAATCCCCATTCACAATGATCAGCGAAAACAACTAAAAACGCTGTGTTATTCATAGCAGGCCAGTAGTTGGCGAAAGAACGAAAAATTACTCGCCTATAGATGAACACATAATAATGCATGTGCATGACTTCACCGTTTTCACAAATTCACATTTTTGTAGTTTAAACAGTGTATCATATTCAAAAACTTGCACTTTGAAACCTGTTTTCAAAAGCTTGCATTTTCAGGCCCCGAAAATGCCGTTGTCGTGTAAATTAACGGCCAAAATGCATAAAGTTTCACATATTTAGTTGAAAACGGTGTCATGTAAATCGCCCCAAAGTGTCACAATTATTTTATCTTTACTTTGCACAGTATATTTACTTGTTTATAATTTTAAATCTACACTTTTTTGTGAAATGCTTGGTTTGAAAAGTTTTATTTGTGCTTTTAAAATTAAAAATACTTTTTTAATTAAAATAATAATAATAAATATTAATAATAGGAAGGAATGTAATGTGACATGCACACATTTATATATTTTCTATAGTTCTAAAGACACAAAGTATGGAAAAATTTCTTCAGGGTTTTTTCTTGTCGATGACACAACTAATGGTCATTTCCCTGTGTTTCTGTGTTAAAAGGATAGTTAACTCAAAAATAAAAATTCTGTCGCCATTTACTTCAGTGGAACACAATTTTGAAAAACATCTCGGTCAATGTAAAAAAGCATGGAGATGAACCCAATGGTTGTGGGCTATACTTTTAAAACACCTTTTCTGACACATCAAGATTGTGTAAAAGTTCTACTTTTAAAAAACAAAACAAAAGCTGAATGACATTTGTAGAACATTACAATATTTAACATATATTAATAGAATAATAATAATATTATATTAATATTAATATAATTCATATTTAACATCTGAAAAAGTCAAAAAGCAAAACTGGACCCCATTGACTTTCATTAGGTGAGTCTCAATCAGCTCTCTAGTTCAGTAGTCAGGGCATTGATCAGGGAGTCGGCCATTTTGAGGGCTGTCTCTATCGCAAAATCCTTCCACTGCACTGACACGTTCCTACCCTAAAAAGTCCCACAATCCACTGTGAAAACTAGGTATTCTCATTATGTTCCCTTAACAAAAGTTCTAAAGCACGAAACATAAATCACGCGAGGCAACACCTACACATAATGGCACGCGATAGAAAAATACAAGTCAATATTTAATTATATTTCAGTATAAACACACATCGCTAGAAAGGTAATGAACATAATCTAGCTAACATTTATCATTTATTGATGGCTGAAATGTTGCTTGTATGTAGCAAGCAAAGTATGTCATACTGTACTTTAATTAACATTAAAAACAACATCAGAAAGTTATCAGTTCTACTGTTGATCATAAATACCAGTAGTGATGTTGTACAATGAGGATGTTGTCTTGTCCCCGGAAATAGAGTCATTGGTGTCCCAATGTGTAGTGAGCCGGAGTTCTTATTGTCCTTACAAGTGTGCACTATATACTGATTCACAACCTTGAAAGCAAGGGAGCTCATTGAGATGAGACGGCCACAGTTCTCCTGGATTTAGTTTGTCTCAGTTTCATCTTTTCCTTTTTTGGGGGGTGAAAATACTGACGTGCCTAAGACTTTTGCATAGTTCTGTATGTATATATATATATATATATATATATATATATATATATATATATATATATATACACACACACACACACACACACACACACACACACACTACCTTCATGTACACCTGCCTTTATGTGCACATGAACTTTAATGACATCCCATTCTTAATCCGTAGGGTTTAATATGGAGTTGGCCCACTGTTTGCAGCTATAACAGCTTCAACTCTTCTGGGAAGGCTTTCCACAAGGTTTAGGAGTGTGTTTATGGGAATTTTTGACCATACTTCTAGAAGCACATTTGTGAGGTCAGGCAGTGATGTTGGCGAGAAGACCCGGCTCACAGTCTCCGCTCTAATTCATCCCAAAGGTGTTCTGTCGGGTTGAGGTCAGGACTCTGTGCAGGCCATTCAAGTTCCTCCACACCAAACTCTCTTATCCGTGTCTGTATGGACCTTGCTTTGTGCTCTGGTGCACAGTCATGTTGGAACAGGAAGAGGCCATCCCTAAACTGTTCCCACAAAGTTGGGATTATGAAATTGTCCAAAATGTCTTGGTATGCTGAAGCATTAAGAGTTCCTTTCACTGGAACTAAGGGGACAAGCCTAACCCCTGAAAAACAACCCCACACCATAATCCCCCCTCCACCAAACTTTACTCTTGGCACAATGCAGTCAGGCAAGTACCGTTCTTCTGGCAACCACCAAACCCAGACTCATCCATCTGATTGCCAGACAGAGAAGCGTGATTCGTCACTCCAGAGAACATGTCTCCACTGCTCTAGAGTCCAGTGGCGGTGTGCTTTACACCACTGCATCCGACGTTTTGCATTACACTTGGTGATGTAAGGCTTGGATGTAGCTGCTCGGCCATGGAAAGCCATTCCATGAAGCTCTTTACGCACTGTTCTTGAGCTAATCTGAAGGCCACACCAAGTTTGGAGGTCTGTAGCTATTGACTCTGCAGAAAGTTGGCGACTTCAGCACAGATTTTACGTGGCCTACTACTTCATGGCTGAGTCGCTGTTGTTCCCAATTACTTCCACTTTGTTATGATACCACTAACAGTTGACCGTGGAATATTTAGTAGTGAGGAAATTTCACGAATAGACTTGCAAAAGTGACCTATCATGGTACCATGCTTGAATTCACTGAGCTCCTGAGAGCGACCCATTCTTTTGTAGAAGCAGTCTGCATGCCTAGGTGCTTGATTTTATACACCTGTGGCCATGGAAGTGATTGGAACACCTGAATTTAATGATTTGGAGGGGTGTCCCAATACTTTTGGCAAAATAGTGTATATACAGCTATGGAAAAAATTAAGAGACCACTCCTAGTTCAGAAATCAATGTTAAGTGGTCTCTTAATTTTTTCCATAGCTGTATATACAGTAGTCAACATTTGAAGTGGATCAAAAGTTAATCAAATTTGCCCTAAGACCTAAGTTGTCCAAAGAAGAAGGTTTTGGGACAACTTTAATGAAAAGTTTTGATCCACTTCAAATGTTGACTACTATATATTTGTAAATATATATATGTGTGTGTGTATTTATGTATGTGTATCGGGTGTTTCCTCGAGGAGGCAAGGGAGGCAGTGTCTCTTCAAAAGAACTAAATGAGAAAAAAATGGACATTACTAAAATATAACAATGCAATTATTACAAAATGTGACATAAAAAGTGTTAAGGTCACTCGGTTTTATTAAGTAATATGTAATGCACTATGCAATATGTAAGATTTTTGCAGAAAAATATCCAAAAAACACTCTGCCAGTGTTATTTTGTTCACTTGAGTACTTACAAAATCCCAAATGTTTCCAACTATTTGTAAATCGTTATAAAATCGTGACTTAAACCAAGGCTCCGGGACGTGTGAGGAGTCGCCTGTCAATTGAGTCCGGTTTTATTTTGTAGAAACCATGGAAACACTAAAGATTTATAGACAGAAAACTAATTGTTGTTATATAGCTCACAGCCACCGAGCGAACGCACAGAGTAAAGCTATAACATCATTTTCACCACACTCAAATGTATCTAATATGATAAACAGAGCTGCGTTACCTCATATACATGACCGGAAAAGCGGAAGCGGCGCCAGCGACTGTGTCATAATAAAAGTTCTGCTGCTCGTGAGGTGTGTGTTGCGCAATCGCTCTTCGTTCAGCTCCCACAACACTCAGCCCTGTTCTGCTTCATACTACAGTAACGTTAATAATCGCATCCATGAACATGATTTCTTTCCGAGTCCTATCCTGATTGTTTCCACCGGCTGTGAGGTGAAGACCACATGTCCCAAGATTCCACGCTCAAACTTGACATCATCAAGCTACGCTATTGTTTTGAATAGGCCTCTAGCGACCTCTAGCTGACAGAAATCCTATATACTGCACCTTTAATGGGAAGATTAATTAAAAAGTAAGTAAATTGCTCAGCCACTTAGATATCACCACTTGAAAAGTCAAATTTGAAATGGTCTGAAAATATGATGACTATGGGTTTTTTTTGTGAACAATCAGCTTGGTAAAATTAAAGGTATATCTTCGTGTCTGTGATCAGTGCACAAAAGCTTGATGACTGTTTAAAATAAGTTGACTATTAAAAAGAAAAGCTGAACATTAGTTCACAAATAATATATATTGTTTAAATTGTTACTGCCTTGTTGCATATAGTAGAGGGTTAAAACACTTGTACAATAGCTCAAGTAAAAATAAAACCTGTGATCATAATGTATGAAATAAGGCATATAGTCAGTAAATTGGCTTTAGCTGCTACAAATAAAAAAAAAAAATAAATAACACTTTAAATGTGAGGTCGTGGTTACAACTCACTCAAACTGTAATATTGAGGCTGCCATAAATTATTCAGTATCACTGAATAATATGGAGAAACAAAATATAATTCTGCTCTGTTGTATATTTGTTCACATTTTAATTTTATTTGTGGTATTTATTTTGTTTTGTCATATGAGAGCTGTTTAGTTGATCTGGAAATCATTACAAAAGTTATTTTACAGATACTTATTTTTAAGGACAGAGTTGTTAATTCACCTATAGCTGGAATGTTGCTGCACTTCTGACAAGCCCTTCTGTCCTAAACAGAGAAATCTGGATTAATTATGAACAAAATAAACAATAATCTGCCCTATTCAAAGGTATAACATACTTCTCATATAATCAAATATCTACAAAAATACATGGGTGTATAATGTATGCATTAGATATTAGGTCTGAATTCAGAGCCATTGAATCTTCAAACGATCACATGACTTTTGCAAGCAGTAGTTATACTTACGCCTCTCTTATGAACGTCTCTTGTGATATCCTGTCATCACTGGCTCCATCCGGGAACTCATTGAAATTCTTGATGCCAAGTGTCTTCAGTGCTGCGGGGAAGCAATGTTGAGCGTATCATACTGAGTCTGACCACAAGTATAACTCTTACTCATGAATTATAAACAAAACAACTTAATGGAAGTATTCAGAGAAATCTTCAGAGAAATTAGGGTCAGTGTTTCCCCATGACTTACTACATATAATATAATAAACCAGATACAGGACGTAGTCACATTATTTCATAAACCGCACATCCCTGTTTGTCGCCATTACACAGGCCAATATGTAGAATCAAAATTTTTATATTTTTTAAAAATGGAAAATCACGTTTTCACTCACTGTCTGTGTTTTCTCTGATTATTTATGCATTTGTTGAGAAAATAAGGTCTCATTTTTTTAACAGTTGGTGTATTACTATCATGAACTAACAATGAGCAATACATCTTTGTAATGTTAGTTAATAAAAATCCAGCTGTTTGTTCATCTTAGTTCACAGTGCATTAACTAATGGTAACAAAAACAACATTTGATTTTAATAATGCATTAATAAATGTTGAAAATAACATTCACTAAGATTAATTAATAAATGCTGTAGAAGTATTGTTAATTGTTAGTTCATGTCAAAGGGATAGTTCACCCAAAAATGAAAATTATTCCAAGATTTTGTATATGACTATCTTCTTTCAGACAAACACAATTGGGGATATATTTAAAAATATCCTGGCTCTTCCAAGTTTTATATTGGTACTGAATGGGGGACGTGATTTTGAAGCCCAAAAAACTGCATCTTTTCATCATAAAAGTAATCCATACAGCTCCAGCGGTTTAATAAAGGCCTTCTGAAGTGAAGCGATGGGTTTTTGTAAGAAGAATATACATATTTAAAACTTTATAAACTAAAATAACTAGCTTCCGGAAGATGACCGTACGCATACTGCGCAAGTCGACTTGAGTAATCCTCTGACGCGATGTATGGCGCAGGATGTAGGAGTATCATAAGCTTAGACTCCTCTTGCGGTTTAAACAATTATGGCTGTGCAACAAACTTAAACTCCTCTTCTCTTATATCGAAATCCTTCAACATTTCTCTCATTTTAGACCTCTAATTCATGACCGGTGTTTTGTTTTGCTCTATCCTCTGAGCTTCCACGTTCGTCATTGCATCATGTGTCAGGTCAGAGGTTACTCTTCTGCCGCAAATTGTGTATGGCGGTCTGTCGGAAGCTAGTTATTATAGTTAATAACATTTTTAATATGGATATTTTTCTTACAAAAACCCATTGCTTTGCTTCAGAAGGCCTTTATTAACACACTTTTATGACGGATTGATGCATTTTTGGGGGGCTTCAAAATCACGCTCCCTACACATTGCCATTATAAAGCTTGGAAGAGCCAGGATATTTATAAATATATCTCCAATTGTGTTTGTCTAAAAGAAGATAGACATACACATATGATGGCTTGAGGGTGAGTAAATTATGGGATAATTTTTGGGTGAACTATCCCTTTAACTAATGAAACCTTATTGTAAAGTGTTACTGATTTTTTTTGTCTGTCACTCTATTTAATTAAAAAATTTCACGAACAAATGGCACATTTTATGTTTACATTAAAGTGTTAGTTCACCCAAAAATGAAAATTCATTCATCAATTACTCACCCTCATGTCGTTCCACACCCGTAAGACCTTCGTTCATCTTCAGAACAAAAATTAAGAGATTTTTGTTGAAATCCAATGGCTCCGTGAGGCTTTCATAGGTAGCAATGACATTTCCTCTCTCAAGATCCATAAAGGTACTAAAAACATATTTAAATCAGTTCATGTGAGTACAGTGGTTCAATATTAATATTATAAAGCAACGAGAATATTTTTGGTGCACCACAAAAAACAAAATAACGACTTATTTAGTGATGGCCGATTTCAAAACACACCTTCAGCAGCTTCGGAGCACAATGAATCAGTGTATCGAATCAGCGGTTCAGAGCGACAAAGTCACATTATTTCAGCAGTTTGGCGGTTTGACATGCGATCCGAATCATGATTCAACACAAAAGATTCATAACGCTCCGAAGCTTCCTGAAGCAGTGTTAGTGGTCGTTATTTTTATTTTTTTTTGGCACACCAAAAATATTCTCATCTCTTTATAATATTAATATTGAACCACTGTACTCACATGAACTGATTTAAATATGTTTTTAGTACATTAATGGATCTTGAGAGAGGAAATGTCATTGCTGGCTATGCAGGCCTCAAAAATTTCAACAAAAATATCTTAATTTGTTTTCTGAAGATTAACGAAGGTCTTACGGGTGTGAAACGGCATGAGGGTGAGTAATAAATGACAGAATTTTCATTTTTGGGTGAACTAACCCTTTAATTAACATTAATCATTATTTACTGGTATTTAAACTAGTATTTTTGCTGAATCAACAGCTATGAAGCCAACTTATATAATATAATATAATAATGTGATATGCTCCATTCAGAAACATGTCTGTTGGTACATTTTAAATTTATTTTCATACATTTGGCAGACACTTTTATCCAAAGTGCATTCATTCACATTTTACTATTATTGTTTTGTTATTAGGTGTAGTTACAGCACTGCTTTTATAAGAGATTTACCTTCTTTGTATTGACCATAAGTGATAAAGCCTTGACTGGAAGGATCCAGGACTCCAAACAGCGCATCTAAGTTGGAGTCGTTGAAGAGGCACGGAGTGATTCCTAGACGAGCTTTGGAAAGCTTCAGCCTTTCAAGTTGGTCGATCAGAAATTCCTTTGGGCGATCTGTAATGGCAGGATTCATGAGATCGGGTATAGTTGGTGTTTCTTTACTGTTTCATCACAAATTTAACCGTAAGAAAGCAACAACCTTAGATTTCCACACACTAACACCTTCAACCAATCTATTCATGTCATCAACTCTCCGTTTAATTTTTCAGGTAAATGCCACAGAGGTTTTAACAAGGTAGACGGTGATCTACCAAATCTACTACAAGACGCGTCGAAAGTCTCACCTGGTCTGTAGAAGAAGAGCATACTAGTTAAATTATTCATCAGCTCAATAAGTTTGTGTTTCTCGAGGTATTCTGCCGCCTCGTACTCCCGCTGCGATGACATCTTGGGCTCACCGTCCGTTTGCATGTTTATCGCTGTTGCCGTGATACCGCGCATGCGCAGCGGAGGTGGCAAAAGTCAGTTACAGAGCAGTTTTATTCATCACTATTAATGATTTATGATGTCTTTATAAAACTGGAGTGAAGTGAAGACAGGAGAACATTATTATTGCACCTCAATTTCAAACGGACCGTAAGTGTGTCCGTTTCACCTCAAACGGACACACTTACGAAGTTGCTTTTAAAGGAATAATTCACCCGAAAATATACACACTGTTCGCTTCCAAACATGAATTTCTTTCTGTTGTGTAGCTAAAAATGAGATGTCAGGCAGAAGGGCCGCTTCAGCCACCATTATCTCTCGTTTATAGAGAAAAAAGATTTAATTAAAGTGAATGAATGATGACTGAAGCTCTAAATCCCTCACGTGCCCCATTTTTGCTCAATTTGAGTGAACTATTAACCCTACTTCCGGTGTAATCCTCTTCAGTCTGTTGTGTTTCTCGAAAGTGAGGGAAACTAAAGTCAGTCGAGCTATATGGTCGTTTAGATTGTGTTACCGGCTTCCCTATAATTTAACTTTCTATAAAAAGTGTTGTATAATATGAATACGTTAATTCTGTATTATTACTTTGTTTAATATAATAAAAAAATAATTAATAAAATGCGTTTCTATATCTAGAAAAAAAATAGATATGACAAATCTAGAATCGAATGAAATCTGTGAACACGTCATTATGCCCTTTTTTATTCTTTTGTAATTTTTTGTCTGTTAATTTTAACTTCCACACACACGAGAATGAGCACAAGTAGTTACAAAATCCCTCTTAAAGGGTCAGTTCACCCAAAAATGAAAATAATGTCATTAAGTACTCACTCTCATATTGTTCCACACCCATAAGACCTTCATTCATCTTCCGAACACAAATTAAGATATTGTTGATGAAATCTGATGGCTCAGTGATGCTGCATTCACACGGGGCGTCAGCGCTTGACGGAGGGCGTGTCTGAAGCTTGTGTTGACGTGACCATTATAGTGATAACAGCCAATCACATTACTTTCTGGTGTTGCTCTAGGCCGGGGTGTTTGCATAAAGCAAGCTGATTGGCTGACGCCTGCGTTGGCGCTTGAAAAGTTGAGAAATCTTCAACTTCTGCCGCTTGCAACGCGACCAGACGGAACCCACAATTTGGTTCGGCAACGCATGACGTAATCCATTCAAAGTAAATGAGAAGTGTTAACGCCAACGCCCCGTGTGAATGCAGCGTTAGACCAGCGTTTTTCAAACTCTCAAGATCCATAAAGGTACTAAAAACATATTTGAATCAGTTCATGTGAGTTCAGTTGTTCAATATTAATACTATAAAGAGACGAGGATATTTTTGGTGCGCCAAAAAACAAAATAATGAGTTTTTAACAATATCTAGTGATGGCCTATTTCAAAACACTGCTTCAGAGCTTTACGAATTGAATCAGTGATAATGAGCACGAAAGTCACATGATTTCAGCAGTTTAGTCATTTGATAGGAGATCTGAATCACTGATTTGAAACAAAAGATTCATAAAGCTCAGAAGCTTCATGAAGCAGTGTTTTGAAATCGGCCCATATAGATATTGTTGAAAAGTCGTTATTTTGGGATTTTTTTGGCACACAAAAAATATTCTCGTAGGTTGAACCACTGTACTCACATGAACTGTTTTAAATATGTTTTTAGTAGCTTTATGGATCTTGAGAGTTTGAATGGATTTGCTGTCAATAGAGGCCTCACTGAGGATTTCATCAACAATATCTTAATTTGTGTTCCGAAGATTAACAAAGGTCTTACAGGTGTGGAACGACATGAGGGTGAGTAAATGACAGAAATTTCATTTTTGGGTGAACTAACCCTTTAAAGGGATAGTTCACCCAAAAATGAAAATTCTGTCATCATTTACTCCCCCTCATGTCATGCCAAACCTGTATAAATGTCACAAAGGAACACAAAGGAAGATATTCTGAAGAAAGTTTGTAACCAGGATGCTTTGGGGCACCATTGACTTCCATAGTAGAAAAAAAAATACTATGGAAGTCAATGATGCCCCAAAACTGTTCAATTTAACACATTCTTCAAAATATCTTCCTTTGTGTTCAACAGAACAAAGAAATTTATAAAGGTTTGGAACGACATGAGGGGGAGTAAATGATGACAGAATTTTAATTTCTGGGTGAACTATCCCTTTAAGTAGTATTATACTTGTGAAAAAAAGTTTCGAGTATCAGTTGCCTTATCTAACCACTAGAGGGAACTGTTTCTTGCGTTTTGAATGGTGAGGAAAAGTACACGAGAAACTGACTTCATCCCCACTTTATTCAAAGGTATTATATTATATTATATTATATTATATTATATTATATTATATTATATTATATTATATTATATTATATTATATTATATTATATTATATTATATTATATTATAAAAATATTTGCTTTACGTTTGTTGCCGAGGTTTCACACACACACCCACACAATATATATATATATATATATATATATATATATATATATATATATATATATATATATATATATGAAGAACAAATGTACAACATAAGTAATATAACTAGAAGGTATATATAACTACAAATGAAAAACACTAATTTTAATATAAACAAACAATAAAATAAATTATTTTTAACATTACATCTCGACAAAATAACTTTTACTTTGTACTTTTAACAAAATAAATTAAAAAAGGCAGCACAGGTGTAACCTCTTAGAGTTGTTTGAAGATTAAATAATATGTATTTTTGCTCGAGACAGTGAAAATGTTCTTTTTACTGACTGCATTTTCTATGATGAATCTGAAATATATGAAGTTTCTCCACGTTGAGTAACAAGCTGGCTGCGTGACATCATCAGGCAGCGACTCTGTCCGCTTTCCGTACTGCGCATGCGTAAATTGACTAGTCCTTGGACACACCGATCACTGTAGGTGAAGCGGTCTCGGAAGGGACGTACTGTCAAAATGCAGACCTGGAACCATCTATACCGCACACTCGCCACGGTAATGACTGTTTATTTGCCCCAGTACACTGTACTTTGAATATACCCATAGTCCATTAGAATAAAAAGAAAGCGTTTTAGACAAAACATGCAATGTTATTACTGTGTAGGCCCAACATACTAGCTTGTCTGCGTGCACAGTTGTCAGCCCATGAACACAAACGAAGCAGAGGTAGTTTATATATTAGCGACATGAATTTACTTGTATCTATATCTCATTTATCGAAGTGTTAATGCATATTTACACAACTAAGATCTAGATCTGTCATCATTGGCTGAACTTGCAGGGGCGTGTTGTTGCATTTACTGAGTCCGTGGAGCTTTTTGATCAATTGCCATATAGGTCACATCATTCTGATCCAGATACACTCCAAATATTCTACCTTTTTAGCGTCATAGGCGTGTTTAAATACAACACTTAGTGAGCTGCCCTACCTAGAAAGTGCCAGTGAAGCCCAAAAGTGCTGTCTAGGTAGGTAGGTTTTGAGAGACAGGCATATTTAGAGGAAAGTTTGGGGAAAAAATGATAACATATTTTAAAATAACATGCATGTGCTGTCTTCCTGTTCAAGAATGTGGAAGTTTTTATGTTTATTTAACTAATTATGGCTATTTAGGGGTTATCAATACTAGATGGAGCAAAAAATCAACCATAAATTGTATAAAATAAATATTGCTTGTGCCTGGCAGTGATCTACTGTAAAGAATTAAAACTAAAAAAAAAAAACCCTAAGAAAAATTATTAAATTTTTATTTTAATATTTAATTTTTAATCATTTTGTAAAGTGCTTTTGTCATTTTTTTATTTTTTGTGTGTGTGTATATATATATATATATATATATATATATATATATATATATATATATATATATATATATTAGGCTGTCAAACAATTAATCGTGATTAATCTCATACAAAATAAAAGTTTGAGTTTGCATAATATATGTATATATAAATACATACAAATTAATGTATCTATTTCAGAGAAATTTTATGTACAAAACATTTTTATTTATATATAATATAAATTATATAAAAAATATAAATACATATACTTGTACATATTTCTCAAATATGTATATGTTTGTATTTATATATACATATTAATTACACGCATATTATGCAAACTCAAACTTATTTTGTATGCGATTAATCACGATTAATATATATATATACTATTTATTTATTATTATATTATATTCAGTTTTAGTCATTTTAAAACTTATTTTATGTCAGGCAACATTTTTCATTTAAGTTTAAATTTATCTAATACTTTATATGGAGACATTTGAGGCCTGGCACAGAATTTTGGATTTTGCCTTTATTGCAACATAATTATGCAACTGTTTAATACTCATGAGTAACTTTCTTTTGACCTTTTAATGCTTTAAATTCCTTTATTTTCCTCTCTTTTTTGCCGGTTTCTCCCTTTGGATTGTTTATTTTACTATAAAATGTATTCAGATATTTTCTTTGCCATTTGTAAGCATCAAAAAAAGAGTATGGAGAACATATACCATATCTGTATTATAAAATAAAATAATTTTGCTTATCTCTTCAGCGAGGTCAGCACCTTCCCTGCAAGCTGCACGGAGCCACAGTCTTGTCTGCGAGAACATATGCTGACAAAGCAGCAAGTAAGATGAATTAAAGGATTAGTTCACTTTCAAATAAAATTTCCTGATAATTTACTCAACCCAATGTCATCCAAGATGTTCATGTCTTTCTTTCTTCAGTCGAAAAGAAATTAAGGTTTTTGGTGAAAACATTCCATGATTTTAATGGACTCCAAATGGTTTAAGGTCAAAATTACAGTTTCAGTGCAGCTTCAAAGGGCTTTAAACGATACCAAACAAGGAATATGGTCGATTGTTTCTCTAGATAAGACCCTTATTCCTCGTCTGGTATCGTTTAAAACCCTTTGAAGCTGCACTGAAACTGTAATTTTGACCTTAAACCATTTGGAGTCCATTAAAATCATGGAATGTTTTAATCAAAAACCTTAATTTCTTTTTGACTGAAGAAAGAAAAACATGAACATCTTGGATGACATTAATACACTTGAATGTATTAATTGATAGTGCTGTATTTACAAATCCTCAGCCATAACCTCTATGTTAAATTTAAATGATATGAAATGCTTTAATATGAAGTGATATTCATATAATAATAATTTGTTCTGTCAAAGTTGAAGCTGATGTCACAGTTGTGGGCTCTGGGCCTGGAGGATACGTCGCCGCCATCAAAGCAGCTCAGCTTGGTTTTAAGGTATCAGTTTTTGTTCCTTGGTATCACAGATGCCCTCGGCTTTTGTTTTGACTGCACTGGTAACAAGCGCCTTTCTCTCACAGACAGTATGTGTGGAAAAGAACGCGACCCTCGGAGGGACGTGCTTGAATGTGGGCTGCATTCCGTCAAAGGTTTGTGATTTTCCAAATGCTTTTCCAAAATGCTTTTAACTATGGTTAACTTGATTATTTTTTTTGCCTTATTAAGGCTCTGCTGAACAACTCGTACCTGTATCACTTGGCACATGGGAACGATTTCGAAAGCAGAGGCATTGAAAGTAAGTTCAAGTGTAAACATGCGATATGTGTTCACATAAACATCTTTTATTGTGTCTTGAACATCAAGGACTTGGAGAAGCCGATATAGACATTTGAACTGTAATAAATTATAGAGGATTGTGGTATTTTAAAGTGCCCCTATTATTCCTAATGTTCTTTTGGAGGTCTCCTACAATAGTTTTACATGCATCATTTCATCATACATGAATCATTTTTTTAGTCATTTCATAATTTTTTATTCCGCATTAGTTCAGGGGCTCTCATTGAACCTGGAGAAGATGATGGCACAGAAAAGCGGGGCTGTCAAAGCTCTGACAGGAGGAATCGCACACTTATTCAAACAGAACAAAGTGAGATTTTTTTTATTTGCTTTGTTTTTTATTCTCTGTTCACATGTGACAGTAAAGCAATAAACCTTTTAAAGCCATACATGATGATTTTTTGTGATCCATAGGTAACTCACGTCAACGGTTTCGGAAAGATAACCGGCAAGAATCAAGTGACCGCAAAGACTGCTGATGGAGAACAAGTCATAAACACCAAGAACATCCTCATCGCTACTGGATCAGAGGTCACCCCCTTCCCAGGCATTGAGGTACATGAGCAATAGAGAAGAAGTAGCAGCCTTGCTGTCTACTGCCTACAGACAGCTGCTTTCTAAGGGAGCATCCTAACTGGATGCCCATAAATGAATCTCATAAGAGCGATTTGAAACAATATCTTCATGCACCACCCATGGAAACCTCAACTCATAATTGATTTCAGAAGCGTTTGATGTTAGCATGTTGCTAAGCTAACTGCACAAAACTTTAATATGCATTGTTGCAATATTGGGTAAAATAGTACATTCTTTCATTATTAAAATATTTAATATTATTTTTCTCTACTTTTAAGTTAGGGCTTCACTATTTGTTGAAAAAATCTCTTTTTTGGGGGCCAGTGGTGTGATGAACCTATTGTAATTGCTCGGTCAATTCTTCTTCTTCGAAATGAATTGCATTTTTGAGGGCCTAAACATGTTTGAAAACTCTTTGCACATGCATCAGAAGAGGTGAAAATGTAGGTTTTTAGAATTAGGTGTGGCATAATGTCTCGATAGCGCCACCTACAAAATTTCAATTAAGCACCCTTCGTTCTAAGTTTCACGTACAGGTATGAAATTCAGTAGACAGACGTAACAGCCTAATACCTACAAAAAAGCCCCTAAAATCTGAAAACCCAACAGGAAGTGACATATTTAGAATTTTTTCTGCAAAATTTGTGCAGTTTTTGCCATTTCCAGATGTTGTACTTTAACAAATTCCACCTACAGTCTAATCTAAAGGATTTTGTGACATTAAATTGCGAAGATCTTGAGTTTTCGCTGAAGGGCGTGTCCGTGGTGGCCTGACAAAATTCGATGTTTCGCCACGAAACAAGAAGTTGTTATAACGCAGGCATACAATGTCCGATCTGTCCAAAACTTCACATTTGACCAAGCTTCACGTGATGACATCTACATGCCAAAATTTTGTTATAGTCATAGCGCCACCAGCTGGTAGCAGGAAGTGTGGCAAATACCAATGACTGACTTGATCCTCCTATATTTATAAACTTAAATGCATATTGCCCACTGTGCTCTGTTTTCCTAAAGCCACCTGGTGGCGGTGGGACCCTTTCATCGCTGCTTGCAGCTTTATTTTATGTTTTTTTTCTGATAGAAGTTACAATTTATATTTAAACCAAAAAAAAAAAGAAAAAAGATTTATATATCATTCTGACTATAAAATAATTATTACTAATAAAATTATTTAAGCTGCTGTCCACGATTTTTGGCCCTCTAGCGGTTAATAAACAGAACTGCACACGTCTTGCGGAGGAACATTCTAGCCGGAGCTACTTTTCTCTGTGTATGTCTATGGCGAGTCACACAGTTACTGTGATACTCTGCGGCGAGTCCTACCAGTCCGGTCTGAAATAGTCCGAATATAAACACTTATTATAAGTGTACTATAATGATTCAGGATAAGACAAAAACACGGTTTGGAAAATGGATTTATGTTGTATATTCTCATTAATTTTTGTAAATTTTTAACACAAAGTTGTGGACTGCAGCTTTAAAGAAAATTAGAATTATTACAATTTTAGTATTTAACTAAAATAAATCAGATACTTGAAAAAAAACTAATAATTATTATTATATATTTACAGTACAGCTGCAAAATGGCAATACTAATATTTGTAACTGTCTTAATTTGTTCATTTTCAAAACCTTCAAAACCTTTTTCTTAAACCTTCAAGCTTTTTTGTCTCTTGTTGATAACGTCCAGTTTATAAGCACTTCTTTAAAATGACAATTTCACTCTGAGACACACAGTGCGTATATTTAATGAAATCACAGCCTTTGAAATTTGATAATCGCACTAAGCCATATTGCGATTTTGGTTTTTATTTTGATTGTGTATTAAATTTTGTAAATGTCTTTTGATCAACATTTATCTTGATTTGTCCGCCATCTCATATAATTACACAGCCGACGTGTCGGTATGTTGCATTCAGATCATGAATATTAAATCTGAAATATTTTTCCCTTGTGGTAGATTGATGAAGATACTGTTGTCTCGTCCACTGGCGCTTTGTCCCTCAAAAAAGTTCCAGAGGAGCTGATTGTGATTGGAGCAGGAGTCATTGGCGTGGAGCTGGTGAGTGGACGATTGGAAGGTTATAGTGTGAACATTACAGAATTACATTCCGTAATCATCATAAGACTGATCTAAATTGTTCATAAAAGTGCATGTTTGTAACATTTGAGGACTGATGATGCTTCTGAATTGGGTTTGATTATGAAGATCCATTCTGTTTGTTCCTAGGGGTCCGTTTGGCAGAGGCTTGGTGCGAAGGTTACAGCAGTGGAGTTCCTCGGCCACGTCGGCGGAATGGGCATCGACATGGAGATCTCCAAGAACTTCCAGAGAATTCTCCAGAAGCAGGGGTTGAAGTTCAAACTGAGCACCAAGGTCATGGGCGCCAACAAGAGACCTGACGGCAAGATCGATGTGGCGTGAGTGCGGCGTTTCTCCAAATGCTGATTAGGATCGAAATTCTTCTAGTCCTTTTGCCTATTATGTTGTTTCCGTTGGTTAGTGTGGAAGCTGCAGCTGGGGGCAAGAACGAGACGCTCACCTGTGACGTTCTGCTGGTGTGCATTGGCCGCCGTCCCTTCACTGGTAACCTCGGTCTTGAGTCTGTCGGTATTGAACTGGATAACCGCGGGAGAATCCCTGTCAATGGCCGTTTCCAGACTAAAGTGCCCAGGTATGGAGATTTCAAATGAATTGTCTTGCATTTGTTTGCGACAAACAAGTCTTTATTTGTGTTTCTAATCTCTTTTTAGTATCCATGCCATTGGAGATGTTATAGCTGGACCCATGTTGGCCCATAAAGCCGAGGATGAGGGTATTATCTGTGTCGAGGGAATGGCAGGAGGAGCCGTCCATATCGATTACAACTGTGTTCCCTCCGTTATATACACACACCCTGAGGTCGCCTGGGTCGGCAAGACTGAGGAACAGGTCAAAGAGGAAGTGAGTAGACTCGTTGTTATTTTAGCACACCTCTCCATCTTAAATTGTATGTCACATCAAACATTTTCTCCTAAAATGGCATATAATTGCCGTTTTCCAGGGTGTGCCATATAAAGTGGGCAAATTCCCCTTCGCGGCCAACAGCAGAGCCAAGACGAATGCTGATACAGATGGACTGGTAAAGATCATCAGCCACAAGGAAACAGATAGGATGTTGGGAGCACACATTCTGGGAACGGTAATGATATATCTGTTTTTGCTTTTCTTGTGTAGGAAGTCATTTTGAATGATATGATAATTCATATATTGATTTTTCATTTAACAGGGGGCAGGGGAGATGATTAATGAGGCCGCATTAGCTATGGAATATGGAGCATCATGTGAGGATATTGCAAGAGTGTGTCACGCCCACCCTGTAAGTGTCTCTGTGGTTTTTTTGTTGTTAAAGGGTTAGTTCACCCAAAAATGAAAATAATGTCATTTATTACTCACCCTCATGCTGTTCCACACCCATAAGACCTTGGTTAATCTTCGGAACACAAATTAAGATATTTTAGTTGAAATCCGATGGCTCCGTGAGGCCTGCATAGGGAGCAATGACATTTCCTCTCTCAAGATCCATAAAGGTACTAAAAACATATTTAAATCAGTTCATGTGAGTACAGTGGTTCAATATTAATATTATAAAGCGACGAGAATATTTTTGGTGCGCCAAAAAAACTAAATAACGATTTATATAGTGATGGCCGATTTCAAAACACACCTACAGGATGCTTCGGATCATTATGAATCAGTGTGTCGAATCAGTGGTTCGGTGCACCAAAGTCACGTGATTTCAGCAGTTTGGCGGTTTGACACGCGATCCGAATCGTGATTCAACACGCTGATTCATAACACTCCCAAGCTTCATGAAGCAGTGTTTTGAAATCGACCATCACTATATAAGTCGGTATTTTGTTTTTTTGGCACACCAAAAATATTCTCGTCACTTTATAATTTTATAAAGTGACGAGCTGTTGGAGGAGTGGACGGGAGCGCAGTCGAAGGTGTACAGGGAATAAAGGAGTGGACTCGGCACACAGCCCTGTGGGGAGCCGGTGCTAATTGTGATGGTGGAGGAGGAGTAGGAACCAATTCTCACTGTTTGTGGGCAGTTGGTGAGGAAATTCAAAATCCAGGTGCAGGTAGAGAGGGGAAATCCTAGGTGCAGCAGTTTATCTACCAGTGTGCCTGGTATGATGGTATTAAATGCTGAACTATAATCAATAAACAGCATTCTAACATAAGTTCCTGGCAGCTCCAGGTGGCTCTGTGCAGCGTAAAGGGCTGTGTTGATGGCATCCTCTGTTGACCTGTTTGCTCTGTATGCAAACTGATGGGGGTCAAAGCTGTGAGGGAGGCTGGCCTTGATGTTCTCAGCGATCAGTTTTTCAAAGCATTTTATGACCACTGAAGTGAGGGCTACAGGCCTGTAGTCATTAAGACTACTGACTATAGGTTTTTTGGGAACGGGAACAATTGTGGCAGACTTTAGGCATGTGGGGATGGAGGCTTGTGTAAGGGAGATGTTAAAAATCTTTGTAAAGACCCCTGAGAGTTGGTCTGAACAGGCCTTTAGTACTTTGCCGAGTACTCAATCTGGTCCAGCGGCCTTGGTTGGGTTCACTTCCCTCAGCCCACCTCTCACTTGGTGTTCTTGTAGCGTGAGAGTGTGCAGCGTGGTGGAGGGTGCGGTGTGGTTGTCTCAAACCGGGCAAAGAAACGGTTCAGCTCCTCTGCCAGTTCAGCATCGCCTCCGACAGCCACAGGTGGTCTGCTCTTGTTTTTGGTGAAATGTTGTAGTCCCTGCCATACCTGCTGTGAGTTGTTCTGTTGCAGATAGTCCTCTATTTTCCTCCTGTAGTTCTCTTTTGCTGCCTTAATGCCTCTCTTCAGGTTAGCCCTCGCTGCGCTGTACTGGGCCTTGTCCCCGGACCTGAAAGCAGAGTTACGTGCTTTGAGCAGAGACTGTACTTCTCTGTTCATCCAGGGTTTGTTATTGGGGTAGTCTCTGTATATTGCTCCAGGTCCTGTGACTCAAAAATACTCCACTCTGTGTGTGCAAAACAGTCCTGAAGCTGAGTGAGTGCATCCGCTGGCCAGGTTCTTATTGTGCTCTTTTCTGGCTTAGTTTGCCTTATCAGCAGGGTATATGCTGGGAATAAGAGCAGTGAGAGATGGTCAGACAGGCCCAGATGTGGCATGGGCACTGCTCTATATGCGCGTTTTATGTTGGAATAAACGCGGTCCAGAGTGTTCTTTCTCCTGGTGGCACACTGTACATACTGTACAAATTTAGGGAGCACAGTCCTTAAAACACACTTGGTTAACCCCTGCAACTATATGCACTCCTTCAGGATAAGCCTGTTGCTGTTTGTTCATTAAGTCATGCAACAGCGTGAGAGCTATGCTAACGTTAGCCTCCGGTGGTATGTACACAGCAGTGATGAGCACTACCGAGAACTCTCGCGGCAGATAATAGGGTCTACACAATACCGTCAGTGCTTCCAGGTCCGGACAGCAGTGGGTGTATATGGTCTTACAGTTCTTACACCAGCCAATGTTGACGTACATGCACAGACCCCCCACCCACCCTGTGTTCTTACCGGAGTCTCTGTTCCTGTCGAATCGATGCATGGAGCGCTCTGCTAGCTGTACCGCTGTGTCCAGGGTCAGTGGTTGTAGCCAAGTCTCAGTTATCATCATATAACAGTCGCGGATGGTGGAATTCCCAGCAATAAGCAGATCCAGTTCGTCCATTTTGTGCCCGACGGATCTGGCGTTGCTGAGAAAGATGCTTGGTACAGATGGCTTGTGTGGTCGCTTATTCAGTCGGGCCAGTAGGCCTCCCCGGCAGCCCCTCTTCTGCCGTCTCTCCCGACGCCGCCTGCGTCGCCTCCCCGGCCCGAAAACAATCCAGGCAGATCCCGGTGGCCTCGCTATGTCCTGCGGGATGTCATGAGCGTGAGGGAACGAGCTCGTAACATTACTCTGACACCGTAGGCCGATATTAAGCAAGGTCGATTGACTATATCCGTGTCTTGCTTGAGAACACGTCTTCATACACACCGCATACTAGGGCTGCACGATTTATCGCGATAAAATCGCACGCAATATGGCAAAGGCTGCGATTATTTAATACGTGGCTTGTCAGAGCTGTACGGCTCTGTGATCAGTAGTAAATGCTTCTCCATCTGAAAGCTAGAGGGCGCTCTTGCGCAGAAACTCAAACTATGCCCTGCAGCAGAAAAAGACTCATCATATCGCTGTAGCTGAATAAACAGAAGATTGAAACGCTTTGATTAATTAAACATGACTAATAAACACACGACTGCCTTATTCTGTGTAAGAACCCACATCATCTCACAGAAGGATGCTCAACTGTCGTTATGAAGTGAGTTTGGAGTAAAAACATGTTATTAAATAGTGGCTGTTTCTCAATTACAAGAACACAAGTCCGGACTTGCGTTCTCGTGGAGTCCGGTCTTGCCAGGCGACCTTGAAAGAACGATCTCGGAAGGACGCGAGGACAGAGAACGCATCATTTGAGAATTGAGATGTGCTGCGATCTTGTTGCTCAACTGGCCGTCCCAGCATATTATAAGTGGCTAATGCACAATAAATACAACATAACATCACAAACAAATGTCATAAGCTGTTAAAAAAATATTTCATATAATTATCTTTTTATTTCACCGCGTGTATTTATGAAAATGAGTAACGTTAGCCTTTGGCTGCTATGCTTTGTTAATGTTAAGATTATTTTTTATATGCCAATAAAAATACTGCAGGCTTTCTTCAGGTTATCATTTTATTAAAATTAAGCAAAACAAACGCTTTACTTTCACAAGCCGTCACGTATTTGCGAGCTTGTAGCTGGAATCTCACCAGAACTTCAAAGCTTACAGGCTTCCGTACGTCGACCGCCGCAGCGTCTTCTGGGATTTTTAACGGTTCGATTCCCTCAAGTTTGCATTCGATGCATCCTCGATATCAAGAACACATCCGGGTACTTTCATGCGTCCTCCGTTCTTGCGTTCTTGATTATTGGAATGAACTTCGACGGTTGATGATGACGTAAAGCAAGAACACAAGGACGCAAGATCGCTTATTGAGAAACAGCCATTGACTTTTGTTGGACAAGATAATTAATGCTACTCGTGTCTGAAAAGAAGTTTGACTCGTGTTGCTTTTTCAAACGTACATTATAAGCGACTCAAACTTGCAGTGCTTTCAGATGGATTAGCATTTGGAGCTATATTTCATTGACAAGCCGCGCATAAAAAACAATCGCAGCCTTTGCGATTTCATAATCGCACTAAGAATCGCGTTTAAATCATAATCGCATTCAAGTTCAATGATATTTTTCGCATCATGCCATATATCGTGCAGCCCTACCGCATACACAAACAGCACCATATCAGAGAGCCAAAAACTGCTGCGCATAGACACGCGGGGCAAAAGTAGATAGATACTTTAATTTCTCTATTAAGTTACTATTTTTAAGTCATTTCTGAAGAATGAGCACACTAATCTTGGCCATTGTTGTTGTTTTGTTTGTTTTATTGTACAATAATTAATATTAAAATTACAGTACATATTAAAAAATGTTATTATTTATAATAATACATAATTTTTTTAATTGTAACATTTGTTTTTCAAAACCTTTTCCTCTTTTCCCAGACTGTATCAGAGGCCTTCAGAGAAGCCAACCTTGCTGCTTCATTTGGAAAAGCTATCAACTTCTAGATTTTCTTCATACACTTGTATATAAATACATTATCTGCTGCATTTTTTTCCAAAATAGTTCACACAATTTGTAGATCTTCAATCTCTGGGCCTTCAGATGTACCCTTCATCCATACATCCATAATAATCCTGTAAAACACCTAGTCTGTTATTTAAATGTCCTAATAAAGAAGTTTGGGTCTTGTTGAACTTCGCCTGAATGAGAAAAATATTGTGTGGATTTTTTATAAATCAGAGTTGTTCAGTATGATCAGTCTCCTGAACACCAAAGCAATAATTTTGATGGTTGGAAAAATTGACATTGGCTGTATTGTTACACATGGGAGGTGAAATAAAGAGGAACATAATTATGCAGTGTTAGATCTTGCTTTCACTACGGGAGACGTGCTGTGCATTACACTTGAGGAGTTATGAGGTTTTCAAAAGATAACTTCATGCAGTTTTTGGGGGGTAGTTGAAGGAATGTTCTTCGATCGATAGATAGACTTGAAGGATAACAGTTTGGTATATCTGTATTTTTAGTGTTATTAGTCAAGCACTACTTTTGCAGACTTACTAAAATTGGAACTGTGAATTAATTTTAAGTTTTAACCAAGTTTTTAACCAACTTTCCACTGCTTAATATTCCTATAATATGAGGACTATGTTTATAACTATTTAAACTTACAAGTACAGAATGTGTGTAGAACTGAAGACCATTAACTGCAGTGCAGAACTCGTAAACATCTATGAATTGATTTTATTCTTATTCTTTTACAGTAATCCTGCATTTATTTCTATTTTGCTGTGTTCCCATAAAGATTTCCCTTCCTTTGTTTGCATCGGCCAGTGTCAGCAAATATAAATTACTTATAATTAATATTAATGAATAATAGCAAAGGATAAGACATGATTTGAAAGAGCAATGTGCTATATATGAACAATATGATCTTTTAGCGTTGCATGAATTCATGAGTTTACCTGCAGTTCCTCCTTCAGACCATTAGAGGTCATTGTCTCCTGCATATCGCAATGGTTAATCTCGACATGTTTCTCTCAAGCTGGGGACACACTTAACGACTAGCTGAAACATTCTAAGATTGAACTCAACACAATATATGATTTTAAATGCTGGCTATAAACACCGACTGAACGCAACTGGCTCTGAATCAGCACGTTGGGGTATGATCAGTCGTTAGTATCAAATTACATTCATAATCGGCCTTACAATCGTTAAGTGTGTCCCCGGCTTTAGTCTGACAACCAGAAAGAGCCCAGAATGATATTTTGTCTTAATTTTGAACAGTTCATTCTTATAAACCTTTTTTTTTTCCTGAAATGTTTTGATTAAATTGTGCTTAATCAATGCAACAATTCCTTCTTTTTTTGCCTATTTAATGCAATTTTAAATGTGTTTTAGGTTTTCAGATACATTCTGGAGCCAATCAATGTTTATGTGCCTACTTCAGATACCTCATAATAAATTGATGAAGAAAGGCCCAAAAAAGTGATCACTAATGGCTTTTAACAATTTGGATGAACTTACTGAACTCATGCCAGCTGAGACCACGTCTCGCACAGTGGGAGCTGGGGTGTGACCAAAAGCAGGAAGGATGGGAGGTAGTCGGGTGTTACTGCACCTGAAGACAATCTCTTCCTTTGTGGTCTAAAAAATACACAGCTTGGGGCAGAACTGAGGTTATGATTAATATTATTGCAGGAGATGAAACAAAAATTAACTGAAAGCCACCATGAAATTAGCTAAATAAATGATTTATCCGTGCACAACATTCATTTTAGTTCTTTTTTTATGTGCCATTGTAACTTCCCCCTCCTTCCTGCAGTGACATCTCTTCTCTGAAGACGTGTTTACTCGGGGTTGCCAGGTTTTCATAATAAAACCCTCCCAATTGACCCTTCGCCGAGAGTTTGATTGACAAGCGATCTAACCAAACATAACGCCGAATCCACAATTTTGTCCAACAAAGCAGTCAGGGGAGTAGATTAACCTCGGTGGACTTGTACTTGAAAAATGGTGTGTACTGACATCTTTCCACGTTAATAAATTAACTAGTAGGAAGAGATGATCGGTTCACGAGCCGCTTGAGCTGAGACGCTACAGCGATCTGTCACGACACATTAAAGAGCCACAAAACAGTTTTTATTGTTTGAATTTCTTAAAAAAAAATTACACAATTTGAAAGCTGGGACTTTGTTTAATATCATCAGTAACCTGCTCTGTCTTGTCTGTCAACGTGTTTTCAGTGTCCTCTTTGCTCCGCGATGTATTTTTCACTCTGTGTGGTGTGACAGCGCCATGGCTTGCCAAATCGCATCTTAAGGTGGTTACCCCTGTAAAAATCGCCTTCTGGGGGTTCCGGTTTTGGCAGGGTTCCCTTTGTAAAATTCACATTAGAGGGACTAAATATCATGTTTTTAGGGGTTACTTTAACTGGAGAACATGAAAAACAACCCGGGACAACAGTGTTAAAGTACCCCAATTCCGCAGGAAAACAGTAGACTTGGCAACACTGGCTGCGTCCGAAAACCTAGGTAGCTGTCTTGCTGCCTCGCTGTCTTATAAGAGAATGACTTGCACGGCAGCGTTTGTGCATGAAGGCACCTCATTAAATTGATTTTGGACAGACTTCTGAGGCAGCGTAACAGTTTAATGATCTACAGCAATATAGCGCGAGCTTTGGTGAGAACTAAACAAATATTTAATTACTACAGCAGTAATTTCTCGATAGAAATGATACCAAAATTGAAATATGTTGGTCAAAATCGTACATTTACACACAAACTGAGCAGCAAACGCAACTTTCGGACGCCATCTTTATTTTTCTAGCTCAACTGTCACAGAATGGAAAGCACAGGATTGTGGGATATCAAAGGCAGCTAAGGATACATCCATGCTTCCTTCAAAAATCGATCTGAGGAAGGTATCTCATGAGAGAGGAAGTGAAGCTAACATTGGATTCGGACGTGCCTTGATGCCTTACTACCTTGAAATGTGTCCTCGGAACGCAGCATTTTACAGTTTTCGGGCGCAGCCACTGTGTTTACTCGTGCGAGGACAGGAGAATGTGTCACTCACATGAGATGGACCAATAGCAAACCACAAACATCGAATCAGTTCCTGAGGGAGAAAATCATGTCCCATCCTACATTTTTTTCTTGTTCAGGAAGCCATTTAACACAAGAAAAGGCGACTTCTGTTTCATTGCGACTTGATAGTTGACAGTACAGACAGGTATGCAAGTATTTCACATTTCTTCTCACTTTATAACTTACGACAGACACTCAGCAGCCTTATTATATTTATTCCTAAATCCTCAGCAGACGTCAGTATAGATAACGCTATAGCAGTTGGGAGATGCTTGTCGTTGCTGCAAGAAACTGATGGTGATGAAACCTGTTAACACTTCATTACACACATTTCAGTGCCCACCCTTCCTTATCCCCTGAGCTCATCACTCAGTTTAGATAAGGGTTTCCGAAACGGTTCATGGGCTGATGAAAAGCTAAAAAAGTAGATAATTATATCGAATGTAAAATCAAAATAAACAAATAGGCCTGCACGATAATCGTGACATAGCTTAGTGCGATTATCAAATCAAAGGCTGTGACCTAATTAAAGGCACAATATATAAGATTTTTGGATTAAAATGTCCAAAAGCGACTAGAACAGAGTTATATATTTTGTTGACGTGTGTACTTACATTATCCTATATATTTCCAAGAATGTTTCAATCCAGAGAAATAAGCGATTTTAACCAGGATACGGACCGTGTGTACGTACAGTGTTACCTTCGATTTCCGGTTTTATTTGGTAGAAACCATGGAAACACCAAAGGTGCTTTAATATATTATATGTTTTATTACACAAGGGAACAACTGTTTGGATACATTTACACACAGAAAAGTCTGTTTGAATCTCGTTTTCTTGACTTTCCGTGAGTACCATGTTTTTACCATGCCATTTCTGTGTATATTTGAATAATTTTTTTTTCTGAAAAAATCTGTAGTTAAATGATTGCTGAGGAATATAACTGCCACCTGCAAGAGCAAATATGATGCCACAGACACTGTATTGCACAGAAACCATGATAAATGGATCCATATCAGTTTTTTTTCATTCCACTAATGCAACATGATATTGCATTTCAAGCTTCCTTAAATTAATCTAAATATAAAAAGCTTTCAGGAAGTGACACGCCTATTGATGGTCTGTAATATGCTGATCTGTGATTTGTTTTCGTTACCGCAGAGGGCAAACCATCAATGTAAAGTGAAGCATTATGTGCTTTAGTCTAACAATTCTCATCTGTATGATGGCTATATGATCAAACCAGAGTGCTCTGAAGTTCACACACTGATGATGGGAAAGTTTTAACCACAGAAACTCAATTAGCTACAGGTGATTGATGGCAAAAATAGAGTCAGAGAAATGTGTCACCTCCAGTTTAAGGATAAAATTAGTGTTAGAATTAATTCAGCCAGTTTTAACTACTCTATTTTGGTTAAATTACATTAAACTGGTTCAGATGTGAAGCATCTATCACGGGCAATGATTTTTCAGTCACACCAAACGGGTTAATCTTCATGTTTTCCATGTGACAATTTGTAACTGTCTGTCTGTAAATATCTAAAACGTTCAGGTTTTTGAATATAATTGCTAAATGTGTATAAATCCTAAAGTAGGATGTAATACCAAAACACTGCAGGAATGAATACAATCTGAAACAAAATGCTTATACTGACACAGTAATTACACAATAGATATATGACCTCTAAAAACTATATAGTGACATCACTGTCTAGACATACTAAATAAAAAATTGCCATATGAAGCCCCCTTTGTTATTTTCGAGTCACATAAAATGAGTCACAGCCACAAGCAATGACCCAGAGTACCTCATTTTGTTTGGAAAAACTGCTTTCATGTGATGGAAGACTGGCAATAAAAGTCACTACATGTGACGTTTAATGACTTTTTTTGTGGTTTAAAATAACCTTAAGGGTATTTTGTGGGATTTTATGTTTCCTCAGGGAAACGCATCAGGTAAACACAAGGCACTATTAATACAAAGATTTGGTAGGGTCCTCTTTTCAGGAACTTGTGTCTAAACTTAATTAAACTATATAAAATAATCACCAATAGATAATAGAGTAAGTAGCAAGTAATATCTCACCTGCCTGCTGACGTACATAATTTCTGCACCACTAGCTCTACCGAATGGAACTACAAAAATCGAAAACGTCTATAGTGCTGTCCACAACTCACGCCATTGGTCGGATTGCTCAAAACAAATTAGCTGAATCTTCATAGTGAACAGATGGGTCATTTCCACAGTTTGGTGGATTTTATGTCCCCATGAAACAATACTTATATTTTACATAAAATGCTAATCAACTTTAATGCCACATGGTTTTCCATGCATAGATGTACCCCATTTAACACAAATAAACATAATGAATTAGTACCTAAAAATAATAATAATAATAAAAAAACTTTTTTAAACACTTGACGTGCAAATTCCCATGTCCCCAATAAAATTCTCAACTTCACTTTGAAATAAATGTTACATATATATTTCTTAATTAGCATTTTTAAGTATTAGTATATATATTTACTTATTCTCTTTGACATACAACACAGTTTATCCCTTATGTTGTGTTCGGGTCATTTTGACCCGGAGAGGATTTTCTTTTTCCCAAATATGTTAGATAATGTTATCGCAGTGGACTAAAACTTACTGACTTCGCTCACACAAAGCATAACTACTTCCCAACATTTTTGGGATACTTTTTGTATTTTTTTTGGCACGTTAATCGTAATTTAGGAGTAGCGTAAGCTTTGATGCCTTTTGCGGTTCAAACAAATACAACAGGGCAACAAACTGAAGCTCCTCTTCTCTAATATCGAAATCCTCTGACATTTCTCTTCAAAAATTCTCGTTTTAGACTTCTAATTCTTGACCAGTGTTAAGCCTGCCACCATATAACATTCAGAGCCTCTACAATAATCTTAATTAAACCTGGTCCTGAATGAAATGCTTTTATCTTGTGCAAAATGGTACAAAGTCACATTTGTGGTGTTCCCAGTCAAAAACGACCAGCCTACAAAAAAATAGCCTATCTTTCTTTGTGCTATTTTATCACCAAATATTGGATTATAATAATTTAAAAATAACCATCCATTGAAAATGACTGGGGGAGATTGAAAATAAGAGAAACATATAGTGTTCAGGAGAATGTCATCATATTCATGTTTACATATGTACTGTACATGTGCTTGCAAAGATAAAGACCTCAGACACTTGCGCGACCACCCACACACACACAAACACGTTCATGTACACAAACAATTACACAGTATTACACAGGCTTTCTTCTTTATTACACAGGCTTTCTTCTACAGAGATTAAATTTATCCTCAGATCAATGAGGCTCAGATCAGTGAGGCCTATGATCAGTCAGTTTCAAAAATAAACACAAAACCTGTCCTAATTGAAAGAAAACAAGTATATAGCATAAAATATAGCATAACGAGCGATTTTCAACCTATTTTTAAAAGGCCGGTCATTTTTCACCGGGAACAACAAAGGTGTTAGTGTTTTCAACACAGCATAAGGGTTGAGATACATTTTTGTGTGTGTAAAACCATTCAATTACTTTAAAACTCCAGTCCACCCTGTATTATTAGAGCTGTTTGTCTTTTAAAATAGCAGTAAAAGTTCTTAGCTAAAAGTTTTCTCTTAAAACCTATTCACAAAGCTGCTGAGACCAACTTTTACTAAGGAGAGATAAAGGTGCGTTCACGTGGCCTCGTAATTCCTGTAGTTACGAGATTCTAACTTGTAAAAAGCGTTCACGTCCTCGTAGAGCTCGTAATTACAGCTTGTAAGCTGGGAGTTTTCTGAAAGCTCCCAGATATACCACGTGGCCGCGCTGTACCACCTGACAGCTGTAGATTCATTTAGGCGTTGACAGTGCTGCCATGGAAACGCATAATTCCCAGTTCAAGGACCAAAAGGACGTGAACAGCTCCAAATATAACGTCACGTGTTGTCATTTCAAGATTCCGGTAAATACGAGGTGACGTGAACGCAGCTTTAGTCTTAAGCTAAGAGAAAGGGCGGGGTTGTCCTTGATGCTATGGATGATGTCAACACACTTACTATGCACACAGTGATTGGCTGATGGGGGATGGGTCTCTGTCAGCGATTTAATCATAGATATATTTTAGAACGAGGCATCATGTCGCCATATTCAAATAAAGATTTTAAAATGTAGGCTAAAGGGGCTTGCACACCGGACGCAAAGCTCAGCGCCGCGACACGTCTTAAAATACAAACACATTGTTTTCTATTGTTTTCTGGGCACCGCGAACAGGCGGCAAATGTAGCCGCCGGTGTGCGTACACTAATAGAAAACATGAGCTTCCGGTGTGCAAGCCCCTTAAGTGTCACTAATAAACCCTGACAGCAACAGAGTGACGGCCCAGAATCTGGCCCACATCTAGTCCGCATTTAATCCACATGTACCAGATGTGGGCCGGATCTGTTGCTGTCTGGGAAACTAGTATACGTCCATCTCGAGAGATTGCAGAATGCAAGCGTCAAATTTTGTTTTAAAAACAAAGTTCGGGAGGAATGGTCTATCTAATCAGCTCAGGAGGAGGCATGCATCCCTCCCTTGGCCACCCTGACTCCTCACTCTTGGCTGGTTCTTAAACCCAGGATATGGGGGAGTAGTCTGGAAGTCTTTGGAATGCACACCATACTTCTTTTTATTTTCAACTTGACCACAATTTTTTTTATTCTCAATCATTCAATACACTGTAAGAAAAATGATGAGGACATGATGTAGTGTTCCCAGTCAAAAACGACCGGCCTACAAAAAAATAGCCTATCTTTCTTTGTGCTATTTTATCACCAAATATTGGATTATAATAATTTAAAAATAACCATCCATTGAAAATGACTGGGGGAGATTGAAAATAAGAGAAACATATAGTGTTCACGAGAATGTTCATCATATTCATGTTCACATGTACCAGATGTGGGCCGGATCTGTTGCTGTCTGGGAAACTAGTATAAGTTGAGCTAATTGTCAGCCTCTTACACGTCCATCTCGAGAGATTGCAGAATGCAAGCGTCAAATTTTGTTTTAAAAACAAAGTTCGGGAGGAATTGTCTATCTAATCAGCTCAGGAGGAGGCATGCATCCCTCCCTTGGTCACCCTGACTCCTCACTCTTGGCTGGTTCTTAATCCCAGGATATGGGGGAGTAGTCTGGAAGTCTTTGGAATGCATACTTCTTTTTATTTTCAACTTGACCACAATTTTTTTATTCTCAATCATTCAATACACTGTAAGAAAAATGATGAGGACATTGAAGATCTTGATGTTTATTGCAGCAGTGACAAAGTACATTTAGCACCTTGGGTTCATCGGTGTCGAAATGAACCCAGAACATCCAAATCTCAAGCCTTTTATACTGTTACAGTTTACCACTCTTCATGTAAATGTAGTTGCTCATGTTTTACCAGCTGTATGATAATGAAGTTGTGACACACCCCATTGTATGAGATGGTTCTCACTGTCCCACACCTATTCCCATTCTACAATAGATGACCATTTGGTCAGGATGTGATCATTCCAAATGTTGCAGAAGCAACATAACTGTTGACTTTGTTCTCTGTTATAATTGAGCCATTTTGGGGATGAGCTCATTCTAAAATATACTTTGGAGTGGAATCTGGGTTAAGGCAGACTACAATTTCTTACAACACTTTGCCTATACATAATCGAGCCTTTATGTTATGTCATTGCAGATTAAAATCTGTAAAAAAAATCAAAATGTTTATTGCATTTATGAAGAAAAGGCTCAGCATCCAAGGCTCTATCACCTATTGTCTCAATGGTGTACACAGTGTCTGTGCATGGGCGGATTGCTGAGGCGTATTGCCAGTAACAACTATTTTAGGATTGTTTGTGATTTGGTCTTCGTGATGTAGGAGTCCTCTTGACTACTCCTAACTTTTCATGGATTTAGTAGCTATTTTTAGCTCTAAAATGGTTTGTGAAATACTCTTAGAGCTAAAATTTAGGAGTCATAATTTTAGGACTAACATGCCTAATGTTACATAATGGTGGTGTGTCCATAGTAATAGATAGTGGCGGGAAACTAGAACAAAGAAGCACTTGACAGAAGAAAACAAAGTGAGTGTGGATGAGGTGCGTCCTCGCGCTGTGGAGATAAGATGAGGATGATGAAGAGATGTAGATGATGATGTAGGAGGCGTTTCAGGAGGTGGACGGCCTACCGGGAGGAGGCAGAACACAAAAGTTGATGGTGGAGTGAGCCAAGGTG
Organism: Chanodichthys erythropterus; assembly: GCF_024489055.1. Lineage (NCBI taxonomy): Eukaryota > Metazoa > Chordata > Actinopteri > Cypriniformes > Xenocyprididae > Chanodichthys > Chanodichthys erythropterus. The sequence continues at coordinate 18,087,115 of NC_090244.1, forward strand.
GAGCCTTGAGCAGAGGTAGATGTTTGCTGACCCAGGCCACAGATGAGACTGTGTCCCATGGCAGAGACGCAGGAAGGAGGAGCCATGGAGATGTATTCACTGGCGCCACCATGGGGACGACCGGAGGCGACATCGATGACGAAGTCAACCACGAAGCAAGAGAGCCGATGTAGAGAAGGGACTCCGAAGATCTATGCGGCTGCGACGTTGCCGCAGTGACGACCCCCCAAGATGGTAGTAGGGATCCGGAGGGCAACCGAGTAACCAAGGGTCGGAGGTGGAGCCTTAGGGAGGGAGGAGCTGGCCGAAGCTGAAGCGGTGAAGGGCCGGAGAGTAGCGACTGGCCCGTAAGTTGTAGTATAGGTGTAGCGATGCCCGACCCAGGTGGAGCCAACGTTCTGAGGGATTCCGGCGAGGCTGAAAGCCCGATGGTCTCTGCCGACATCGAGGGAGGAAGGAGCGTAGGTGCAGGAGTTGGGGCGACGGATCGAGGAGGAGTGGAGCATGCAGAGGCAGAAGGCGGAGCCCAGGGCTTCTCACTGCCATGAAGAGATGGCTCCCAGAGGACCCAAGGTGTAGATTCACCACTGAGAGGAGGCACTGAGGGACTGATGGGAGACATCGATGATTGGATGACAGGATTAGTTGGGGACTGGGGTAGAACTTGTAGAGCAGAACAAAATCCAAAAAACAAAACAGAGTCCATAGTATTCTGGAGAGGTAGTGGATGAGGGAGGCTGGGCAAGACCAACACGTTAGGAACATGGCTGACAGATTCAGGAGGTAACAGAGGGGGTAGCAAAACAACCTCTCCAACATAAAAAAAAAAAAATCTTCCAGAGCGGTAGCCGAACGGCTCATCTCCATCCCGTCAAACTCCACTAGGACTCCCTCAGGGATGCTTGAGGAAGCTGGCTCACACACCTGGTCAGGCACGCATCGCTCCGTGGCAATGTTAAGCTCGGTTGCTCTTGTGTGTGCTCGCTTGTACTTCACAGCGGAGTGGCTCATTGCCTGCAGTGAGCTCGGGCTGCCGATCCCCGCAGTCGAGGTGTTTGTTGGCTGGGCACTGGGTAGCTAGTGGGGTTGGTGTTGTCGTCGACGATGTCCACTGTGAGCGGCGAATCACAGGCCGCCAGCACCCACTCCACGTTTTTCATGAAACTCCCTCGAGGCCCTTCCCTGGACAGCTGTGCTTTGGTGGTGGTGTTGAGGTCGGTATATAGGAAACTGCAGAGGCAGCTGTCCGGGAAAGTTGTAGATGGTACGAGCCGGAGAAAATGTGTTCTAAATGTGGCTTGAGGGAGCGGCCCTTCTGCTCAAGGCAAAGCAATTGCACTGCTGCAAAGTGATATAGTGCAGAAGGAAACCAGAAAAATGTAATCACAAAATCAAAAAAAAAAAAAAAAAAAAAAAAAAGCAGATAACACAAACACGCCACTTATCTTTTGTCGGTCGGGTCTTCTGTTACATAACGGTGGTGTATCAAACACACCACGAGGAAGAAAAGAGTTCAACAAGTCTTTACTTGATAATCCACAGGGAGAATCCAGAATCCAAGAACACCAACTCAGAATAAACGAGACCCGACAAAGACACACCAACAGAACTGAACTGATATAGAGACGAATTAATTAAAATGACTAACAGATGTGATGAATATGTTTAGTGTCCATAGTAACAGATAGTGGCGACTGGCGAGACTGGCAACTAGAACAAAGAAGCACGTGACAGAAGAAAACAAACAAACTGAAAGTTCAAGTGGAGTGTGGATGTGACACCTAAGAGTTTCTCCTAAATGGGCAAGTTAGGTGCTACTTAGCCTCAGACATCACTCCCACGGACCGTTGGCGGAACGTTTGATGCATATGGCACAATTATCTAGAAACACTTCAGGAGTTTCGAAGTCGTCATCTGGTTGAATTCTACAGGATGTCTGGGAGATGTGTGTGTCGCATTCTTTGGTCCACCTGGAAACAAATGGTGTGACACCAAACCCCTTCATGGAAGAAGAAAGCCATCGTGTTTACAACTGTGACAATAAGGGCTTACCAAGATCAACTTAACGTTGGATTTTCAAAAGTATGTGAAGCTTGCAGCTCCATTGTTGCAGTAAACTTGCACAATGTTCTTGAATGAATAATTTATTAGATGTACGCTGGTCTTATAGAGGTATCAACTTTACATTTCCACGAACAAAACAAACTGTGATTGGTTGCATTACACATCAGTCAAATGTCCTCTTGGGCGGTCCTTTGCCAATGAAAGCTGTGATAGAGTCCAGACCTTCTGCTGTCAGTTTGAAGCTCTAGCTATGTGAGACTAGGATCTGCTTAGCCTTAAGATGTTTTGTGAATACCGTGGTCTGCATGACTTCAAAGACCGGGTTTGTATGAGTCTTGCTCCAGCTGGAACAGGTGAACACAAAGCCAGTGAGGGGCCAGATGGTTTACATTATTATCAGTTTGAGATTTCGAAAATAGTCCTCTTCCTGGAATTTGTTTTTATTTTAAAACTAAAACTCCCAGTGCCTTTCTGTTCTTAAACGGTTTCAAAACATTTACTGAGGGAATTGGTAAAAAGGTAAAAAAAAATCACTGTTTGTATTGTTACCAGTGTTTATTCAAAGGACATTAGATATCCTGACTTAACCATGAAGGTTAGGTGTCTACCAAATGTGCTTATGTGAGTTTGTTCATATAGACAACAGAGATTTCAAGTGCTAAAAAATATATTTAAAATTAAATATAATGGACGTACTTAAAGGAAATGAATAAGTAATGCTTAAAAATAAATACAAAGTACAACAAAATAGAACATTACATATCTTAAGGCTTAAAATTCACTTACAGGAAGGGATCTTAAGATGGGCATGTTTCAGAAAGTGCAATAATAAAAATATTAATCATAAAATACAACAATATGCAACAAATTTATAAGATTGCTATCAACTTACAATAATATATAGAAACAATGTCCCTAGTGTAATATAATATTTGTAATTAGCCTGAACATTGACATAAAATACACTAGAATCAGAGAAGCCGGTTCACATCTGTGACTCACATTGAAGTCTCTCAATAATTAATGTGTTAGGCCATTAAAAATGAAAGAGAACACTGTTGCTTTGTGTAAATCTTTGCACTAGCTTCATGCTTGTTATTGACATCGAAAACAATAAAGCCAATCAATAAATGTCAAACTCACATTTGAGTATGTTAAAGCATTTTAAAGAATATACATAAAAATTTCCCTTCATTTTTACAACAGTCATGGTTCTACATTCACAAATCTGTTTTCAGTTAATGTTTTAATTAGAAAATATAAGGTATGTGTGTGTGTGTGTGTGTGTGTGTGTGTGTGTGTGTGTGTGTGTGTGTGTGTGTGTATATATATATATATATATATATATATTAGTTAAATTAGTTATATTATATATTAAAATATTTTCTAGTAAAAAATATAAAGTGAATAATCTTCTTATCTACATACATAAATATAATTTAATAAGAGAATTATTCTAGAAAATGTATTTGCTACATACTTCATGACCCTGAAGCTGTCTGTAAGTGATCCATTGCATATTTTTTTTTTGTCCCACATCTAGGAACTTCTTCAACCGATTTCATTAAACAACAGCACCACTGTGCAGCAGCACAACAGGCAGCAGCCTAAAGCACTGTCCAGTAGTGACTTTGTGTTGCCCACCACACCCAAAATTCTTTAACCCCCATTATTACAGTTCGTTTCTCAGACTTCCTGAACAATTGTATGGATACAATTACACCTAAACATACTGTTTGTCTTTATAAATCAAACTCATGGACAACTAGCTCTACACAATTAACACCCAAGTGCTTGAAACAATACAAATGACAAAAAAGCATGTATTATGAAAGTTAGTAAGTGCAAACACGATTGTCAGATGTAAAACATAAGGTAACACAATCTTACAAATGAATCTTGGCTAATGAGAGGAAGTTGTAGTTTCTCAGTAAACAAACACACCCTAAATAACTGAACAACATGACCGTGCCTTTCTCACATCTAGAATAGTCTCTCTGGTGTAGCTCTCCTTACATAACATACTGTAATTACAGTCCTTGAAAGTAGTGCTTGAACCAGTTACTTTACATTAAGGTGCTAAGTGCACAATTCAGAGCGATTTGAAGTGCTTTTGTTTCGTACAGTGGGATCCAAAAGTGCTGATATTTGGAAAAACAGCACAACTGCGAGTGGAAAATTGCTTTTATACAAAAGTCCAATAAAATATTTTTGCTCCGCCAATGAAAATAGTTCAGAGCAACATACAGTAGCTGTTTCATTCCTGAATTAATCAGCGTTTTTGAATAAACAGTTGAGTGAATAATTCAATGATTCACTCACAAAGACAGTGTGTCCAAAATCGCTTACTGAGTAGGTACTAAATTTGAATTTACTTTTTGATTGTTAAAAAGTATGTTCTATACAGTATGAATATGGCTAGAATTAATGAAATTTAGATGTAATACATTTACCGTGTTGTTACTGTCGCGTGACCTACCAGCGCCAGTTGTGTCACTTTATTGCAATTCATAAATCCTCTTCCGTGGCCTCATGAGATAGTAAAGTGTCCATCAAATCTCGCCGGAAGTAGTAGGTCATCCAGGTTTACGGTTTTTCAAATACTAACATTTACGCAGCTGGATCACTTCCATAAAGACCAACACAATCTTCCGGTTATCGTCTGATTTAAGACGGGCTTTTTTTACGGTAAATAATGCCGCATACATCAGTAAATTGACGAGTGCAAATCTTACTAAATCACTTTGCATGATTCATTTAAATAGGAGTCTCCTCCCATAAATTTTGCATCTGGGAAACTCCAGTAATAAATTCAGCCGCAAAAATAACGGCTAAAGTGCTAAATTCTAACTGCGCTTCTTTAGCAAATCCTGACAGTAGTTTTTCAACGGCAAAAGTGGGTTTGGACTGACACAAGCTGTTAGTAAATCTGGCCTTATGTATTCCGACATACTACTGTTTTGGTGTATTGTTTTGCACATTCTATATAGTAGAGAAGTAGGCTACTCATTTTCGGACTAATTACAAGACTAACTAAATTGGTCAATGTTTAAAAAGTCTTGTGACCTACAAATAGTGCAGTATCTGAAATATTTCTTCATTCTACTTTTCAGAAAAATTCTAAATCCACCTACTGTCGGAGTATTTCCGGGTTCCGAAGACAAAAGCCCAAATGCGGTCTCAGACTTTGGACCCCACCGTATACACTGAACAGATACTCAACAGATGGCAAGTGTGTAATTGTCTGCTAGGACGGACACTTACTTATACTTCAGTGTTTACTTCCCTATAAACCTCGCTTGATAAGGCCATAGTCTACATCCTACAACCACTGGCACCTGGCTAACGTGTTGCTGATGGTTTTAAACAGCTTGCAGGTCATCAGAAATGCTAGAGGATGGAAGCACTGACATTTATATAACTACCTTGACCTTAAAGCGAGCACAGATAGAAGGCGCTAGTGACACATGCCACCATTAACCAGTCCAGTGCTCTGAGATTGACAGCATCATTAAAAGCGCGCTTGGGAAAAAGGTCATATTCATTCACAGTTTTGGTGTAATCAAGTTCATGGGAAACACATTTGTAATTGCCATACATGTCACCCTTCATTGATGGGATGAGGAGGAGGCATTCTGATTGAGTCTGCTGGCATGGGCTTCTCTTGTCCCCATGTTCCCATCTATAAGTTGCATGATGGGAATCAACAGGACAAGAGAGATAAAAGGGAACATCACTGGGCACATAGTGTTGAATCTTTAATGGAGCTGTCGATGATTGTTGTACATCACGTCTGAATCTTCCCACTAAAAGACATTTGTTAAAGATACACAAGTTAGGAAGATGGTTTTGTCTGTCTTTTAAAAAATATTGCGTAAAAATTATAAATTGTAAGTAAAACAATTATGAGATTATTTTTACAACATACCTGATTTTTGGTTACATACATTAGTCAGTCCATTAGCAATGTTTTGTATTCCTCCTCTGAAACAAAATCCGAACAGAGAATTATTAAAAACAATAGCAGGTTGCCAAGGTGTTGCTATGGGGTTTCTAACCCAGCTAACAGAAAACCTTCTCAGAAATTGTAGCAAGGTTCTACCAAAGTTATGAACCAACGTTCAGAGTTTTCTAGGCCGTTACACCAGCTGGAAGTAAAAAAGTTGGACGAAACGCATCCACGCTGACACATTCTAATGTTCGCATAACCAGAAAAAACTGTTTATAAGATATTATGAGTGGTTTCTAGGTGGTCTCAATCCTTCAAAAAAGACAGCTTTTTAATGGCAAAATGCGTAAAAATAATACAATATTCTTTATAAAAGCATACTCAGTTTGAGACGCGCAGCCTCGTTCAGTCCAAGCACAGTAGGGGTCACGGGAAAGAACACATTCCTCACAGGAAGCATTGTAGTCTTGACATTTCTGCAGGTCTAACACTGACAACTGACCGGGATATCCTACGAACAGCTTCCTCTGCACACAAAAACAACAGCAGTGAACATTAAACGGAAACTGCAGACATATTCTGAAGAGTCAAAATGGATGTTATGTTTGCTTAGAAAGTGTTCAGTTGTTCACAAGGCTGCTTGATTACCTTCTCAGAGTCAAGTTTCATTGAATGTATGGGTGCGGAGCCATTGCACAGATGCGTTTCAGAGATGATAAAAGCTTTGGAGCCGTCCTCCAGGATCTTGAGGATCACTCCATCGTCTAAGAAGGACAAAGACAAGATAGTCGGTGGTCTGAAAGAACTAGTGAGAACATTTGTTGTAAGCAAAATCAATAGTAATTTAAAATTGAAAGTGCATATAATGGAAACTTATTAAGGCTGGAATACACTACATGATTTTTGTATGGGTTGTTTCCCAGATTTGCAGTTTGGAGGAGTTGCTGAAATCAGAGTCAAGTCTGCAGGTTTGGGGCAGTCAACAGTTGACAGATTTTTTAAGAAAATCACATAGTGTATGATTGGCACAAACCCTGATTTTTAAGCTTCAGACTATGATTCCATCCAGACAAAGGATATCAAAGATTTTGTGCAAAGACTTTGACTATGTTTGTCATAAGCAGATCTCAGGGATGAAAAAATATGATATATTGACCCTATTAAAGGTATAGTTCACCCAAAAATGCAAATTCTGTCATCATTTGATCACCCTCAAGTAGTTCCAAACCTGTATGAATTTCTTCTTTCTGATGAACACAGGAAGATATTTGGAAGAATGTCAGAAACCAAACAGATCTTGGCCCCCATTGACTACCATAGTACTTATTTTCCCTACTATGGCAGTAAATGGAGGGTGGGATCTGTTTAGTTACTGAAATTCTTTCAAATATCTTCCTTTGTGTTCAGCAGAACAAAGAAATTCATACAGGTTTGGAACTACTTGAGGGTGATCAAATGATGACAGAATTTGCATTTTTGGGTGATATATCCCTTTAAGCAGGGAAAAAAAAGGCTTTTAAATCATGACAGTGAGAACAAGACAAAAGCCGGTAACGACGGGAAGCGTTTTTCATATCAAGTGTACTGTTATTTTCTCTGGTATGAAGGAAGTGATAAAGCAAACATTGATATACAGAGTTCTTTATCAAATGTACCTGTTGCAAGCAGCAGCACATTGTGCATGCTTTCATTTGAAGCCTGGACTCGGTCAACAGCTATCTTGGTAAAATTCTTATTACTTGTGAAGAAAGGTGTTTCACGTTGAATGGGATGAATCCAGTCCTTCATCTCTGGATAGTCTTTAATAATGTGGAGGGTAGAATGTGGAATGGAGTTGCTGTTTTTCACACACTGGAAAAGATGTTATTTCATAATGTAATTTCAGTTAGCATTGTTTGAGGTCTGAGGTTATAACCATCCCATTGTAACCAAAACAAAGGGCAAGGCAAAAATGACTGTGTATTTCCTCAAGTATAAGTGGAGTTTTAAAATAGCTATTGTGTGGAAACAATAGCCTTGATTCACCAACAATGACTATAAGGATAATAACCCTGAACAATTCACCTTTGGGTCAAGAGTAAAACAATTGAGGAAGTTGTTGAGCATAAAAATACATATGTATAAAAAAAAACAACTTAGGAAAATGTGTATCAACAGGTTACTCAGTACAGTTTTTAATTAAAAAAATATGATGATCTCACTGCGATGGACCCTCTAAGCACAATATTATAAAAAAAAATTGGTAAATGCTAATATATTTACATATTTATTAATTAATTAAATTATTATTAATTTTATTTATTATTACTATTATTTTATTATTACTAAAAAGAGTGATTTAAATGTGTATATTATTTAATTATTTATTTTAATGATTATTTTTCCACAACCCCCCCCTAGCACCTCCCTGCTGCCACCTGTGCCCGGTTGCATAAAGCACCTTAAGTGTAGTTTTCCCTTAAGATCGCCCTTATGTTTCCCTTAAACTTAAGGGTGTTGCAGAAAATAACCGTTAAGTGTTACTTAAGGGTTTCTTTAGGCGAAACGTCATAAACCCTTAAGAATTTCCCTTAAGTATATATTTTTCACTTAAGTAATGCGTAAGTGTTGCATAAAGCCCCTTAACCTTAATTTCCCTAAGTATATCGTAAGGTTCGTAAAACTTCACCTTAAGTGTTACACAGAGTGAGCAGGTTCAATCCAAGTCGTATAACGTGCCACGATCGGCCGCTTTATATGATAGACAAATTGTACTTTAGCGGTTTATTCACATAAACATTGATGAAATATAACATCTTATAACATATCTTATATGGTAAACGGAAGCGCAAACGTGCGTGCATCACACGCAAAAACAACCCTCATTGGTTCTTGCGCGCACATTTGAGCTTCCGACACAGCCGTAATCATATGGATGTCTTTCAATAAATGGACATAAATGATGAGAGAATATTAAAAATATCTTTATTTGTTGTCCAAAGATGAATGAAAGTCTTATGGGTTTGGAACGACATGAGGGCGTCAGGGTGAGTGAATGACGGCAGAAATCTCAATTTTGAGTAAACAATCATTTTGAGTTTCTCGTCTCTTTCATATTTGGTTTTCTTTTTTGTTTTCCTTATCCATATTATGTTGTTTTCTGTGAAAACTTACCACGATACGTATTAACAAATAACGTGTCCATGGCAACAGTAGAATTTTTTAACGGCAAAACCTGGGATGCTGTCGTTAAACACTTAACGGTTTCCCTTACCTAAGAGAACAGTTTAAGAGATTATATGCAACACCCTTAAGTCATTCCCTTAGTTAAGGGGAAATCACGCCTTAAGTATCATACTTAAGGGAAAAACTTAAGGTGCTTTATGCAACCGGGCACTGGGATTTTCCAGACCCAGACACTGTCATCTTAGAGATCGTAGCACAATACCAATGGAGCTATTCAATACTATTTGGAAACAATGTGTGGAATATTGCCATCACATTCATGAAAAAGTCTTGTGGTTGGGTTTGTGAATACTAGGAAACGGAAAAAACTTCCCTACACATTATTTTACTACAGTGGTTCACTGGTATGTGTTGTAATGCATCATCGTGCAAAACCAAACAAGGTCAAACAAACAACATTGAGTTTTTCTACCCAAACAAACTAAATATATAATTTTAAAAAAAGAATGTTTATTTAGATTATTCTGGAAGTGTGTTTTTGCTTACCGTTCCTGGTCTTGGGTTGGGAATCGCCCCAGTATAACCTTTGTAGGAAGAACTCTCAAAAACATTATCAAGATCCTTCAAGGAATATATGCAGACAGCAGAAGAGTTCCTATGGCAACATTAAAAGATTGTTAACGCACATATATATGCAAATAAATTAAAGTGATGGCTTTTAAGTTCTGGTAGAATCTGCCATCTCTGACCCAGTTTGTTTGTTTAATGGCAGCAATATGTTGTGTTTTCCACCAACTGGCAACCCGGGGTGTTAAAATACTGTTGGGTAAATTGGCAGTGGGCGGGATCACACATTCCAAAACAGACATTCCGACACGCAACACACATTTCAAAGTAGAATATCTGGCTGTAGTATTGTTTTTCAGAGAAAAAATAATGTAAACGTAGCTTGTTTCCTAAATTTTCAAAAACATATTATGGTATTTTTATCGTTTAGTACAGTCGTCAGTGCTTCATGGGAGTAGGCCGAGCTAAAGAACTATTTTGCCTTGTTTTGCCCATTCACACCAAGGACAATAACTAAAACAATAAGGATATAGTTCTAAGAATCATTCAAAAATGTAAGAGTCCACATCACAACAATAATGATAAAGGCACAGAGAGACGATATCGTTGGAATCACTTTCAGAATGTTAATCTGAATCTGCCAATCAGAATCCATCCTGTTTTAAAGAGCTCACATCTTGATGCCAGATACCACAGCACACCTTCAGTGGTCCATGCCTCAACACATCAGGGCTGTTTTGGCAGCAAAAGTAGGACCAACACAATGTTGACAAGGTGAAGGTGGTCATTATGCCTGATCGGTGTATATCATAATGGTTAAATAATTAAATAATCTTTAAAGTTATCATTCTTGATGTGAGTGGGCCTCAAGGCCGTTATTAAAAAACAATTACCAGGAATCTCAATTTTTTTCCTCTTAAGGCCAGCCTTCTGCTTGGAACAATAACTGATAAGCTGAATAAACATGTGTCAGATTACTTATTGTGTTTGTACTGATCACTTTAAAGACTGTGTGCTGACTCAGTTGTGTGTTGACTTTATTGTTATTACTATATGGGTAAGGATTGTGAGAGGATGAAAGTATTCAGAAAAAGAAACTCTCCATTGATAAAGATAATACTGATATGTTCATCTCAAAACCATTGTTTCCAAAGAGGAACATTCTGAGCAAGAAGTAACATGGAAATATCAGAAGATAATGCAGTGTTTACCAGCTGCTGGAGAAGAGCGCATACACTCGCGAGTCCGTCCAGTCTTCAGCATGCTGGACGAAAACATCCTGTAGACGGTTAAAGTACAACGACTCGCTAGGAATCCCACACACAAGCCGTGCCTTCAGGAAGGAGGTCCATATGTTCTGGAGTAACTGCTTGGGACCGCCCTCATCAACCTATGATAGATTGATGTTTTCACAGATGAAAAATATTCAGCTGATTCCAAGCCCAGATAACAAACCCAGATAATAATCCACATGTCCTGGAATGTTTCTTCATTTCTTAAAAGTTTTTACACAGAACACACCCAGCTAACAGGGAATATTCTCAGATTTTTGCCTAATGTTCTGGCAAGGTTTTTTCAAAGTTATGAACAATGTTCTTCCAGTACCATTAATAGAATGTTCGTTCAAAGTTCAGTGTTTAATAATGTTCTCGGTAACACTTTAGAATACTGTTCCGTCATTAATGAATAACTACACAGGAACAAATGAGTAACACTCTTTGGTTGCTCACTATTAGTGAATCCATAACTACTACCTCCCAGAGAACTACTAAAAACTACTACATACGAGTTTATAATTAACATGAAAACTGCATAATGTGTAATTAATTCTAAAGTAAAGATCAAATTTATTTGGAACAGTATAAAGTGAAAAACATGAAAACTCTCTAATAATGACTGAAATCATAGTAATTGACCCTTCGCCGGGAGTTTGATTGACAAGCGATCTAACCAGTCAGAACGCCGAATCTGCCATTTTGTCCAACAAAAGCAGTCAGGAGTTAGAAGATTAACCTCGGTGGAGTTAAGCTCAAAACATTGTGTGTATTGCCGTCTTTCGACGTTTAAAACAACATTCCTTATGATGTTCATTCATGTTTATTTGATGCTATAAATTAACTAGTAGGAAGAGATGATCGGTTCACGAGCCGCTTGAGCTGAGGCTCTACAGTGGTCTGTCACGACACATTAAAGAACCACAAAACGGTTTTCATTGTTTGAATTTCTTTAAAAAAAACTACACAGTTTGAAAGCTGGGACTTGGTTTAATATCATAAGTAATCTTCTCTGTTTTGTCTGTTTTAGAAGCACCAACTCATGATTTTAAGCCTAAACTTGACATAATCTGTAAACTTGTCCCTCAAATCTGATTGGTTGATCTGAATGTTGTTCCAGGATCAACAAAAATGTTGACCCAGGAACATGCTGAACTCCGTGTTCTGCTACACAGCTGATTGGCTTCTCCTCTCCACCAATAAGCTGGCGTTTTGGCGCAATAATGCTGCTGTCGGCTGTCAGATCATCCAGATTTAACTGGCTGGCTATTTTCTTGTTTTCTGCTGAAGATGCTTACTCCTAACTTTGCTGATAACAGTGTGCCAAAAGTGTGAAATAAGTGCGATGACTGCATTGTCAAGTTCAATGCCAGGGATGCTTTTAGTGCTGCAATCTAAATTTGAACCTTTCTGACTATGTTTCTGATACCCCGTAATTACCCTATACCGAGTTGACGTTCTGACATAGAACATGGAAGCTCTGCACAGTGTCTACAATGTAAACAGCATAGGAGGATGACAGGGAAGAGAAGAAGTTGTTGAATAAAGTTATTTAGGGCCCGAGCACCGATGGTGTGAGGACCCTATTGTAATTGCTCAGCCAATTATTATTCTTCTCCAAAATGAATCGCATTTTTGAGGGCCTAAACGTTCTCAAAAACTGATGAAACTTTGTACACGCATCAGAAGTGGTGAAAATTTACGTCTGATATGGGTTTCAGAATTTGCCATTTCCAGACATTGTACTTTAACGAACTCCTCCTAGAGCTTTAATCAGATGAACATCATATTTGGTCAGTCTAATCTAAAGGCCTTTGTGATGTTAAATTGCGAAGATCTAGAGTTTTTGATGAAGGGCGTGTTCGTAGTGGCCTGGCAAAGTTCGATGTTTCGCCATGAAACAGGAAGTTGTTGTAACTCGGGCATACAATGTCCGATCTGCCCCAAACTTCACATGTTTTATTAGAGTCCTGACTTGAAGACATTTATATGACAATATTCAGTTACAGTCATAGCGCCACCTGGTGTCAACAGGAAATGACATGTTTTACACTGTGATTAACTCCTCATAGAGATTAAACCAGATCAACATCATATATGGCCAGTCTAATCATAAGGCCTTTGAGATGTTAAATTGCAAAGATCTTGAGTTTTCGCTGAAGGGCGTGTCCGTGGCGGACCGTCAAAGTCTGATGTTTCGCCATGAATGATGAAGCTGTTGTAGCTGAGGCATACTATATCTGATCTGGTCCAAACTTCACATGCGTGATAAGAGTCCTGGCCTAAAGACATCTATATGACAATATTCAGTTAGCCATAGCGCCACCTGCTGGCAGCAGGAAATGGCATGCTTTACACTGTAATTCACTACCAGATTCACATTTCAATATGCCACGAAGTATTAAACATGCTAGAAACATGTTAAATCATGCAACACTTGGCTGAGTGCTAATTTATGCGATTAACGGCACTAAAGAAACAGGAAGTTGTTGTAACTCAGGCATACAATGTCCAATCTGCTCTAAACTTCACATGTTAGATAAAAGTCCTGGCCTGAAGACATCAACATAGCAATATTCAGTTACGGTCAAAGGGTCATCTGTTGACAGCAGGAAGTGTGGCATTTCGAAATGACTTTGGCATAATTCTCCTGTATTCACTCGCTTACATGCATGATGCCCACTGTTCACTGTTTTCCTAAGGCCAACAGGTGGCGGTGAGCCTGGGTGCGAGGGCCCTTTCATCGCTGCTTGCAGCTTTAATCTAAATTTGAATCTCTGCGTAAGTTTCTGACTATGTAAGACTTCTCTTCACCACCTCCGGAATAATTCATGGTAACCAATCCCTGACACGCAAATCCCTTTATAAGATAAGGCCATTCATCTTTCCTCAATGTGTAGGATGATAAAATTGCTTTTGAAGGTCACTTTTCCACAATAATGGTTCTCTCAGATGTGGTGCGTACATGTAGGAAGTCTCACAAAGAACCATCACATCTTTCATATCTAAGTGAGAAACATACCTTACACACTCTGGCAACTCTAGATATCCAAGGATCAGCTTCTGGGCTTGTGTCAGAGTTTTTTTCACGAAATAAGACGTATATCTTCTCATTCAAGGAGTCATTTCTGCGCTCGGCCAAAAAAATTGAGATAAACGTGGGTTCTGTGAGGGAGTAAAAATAAGTCATGAATTATTTCTCTCTACCCATTCGACATTTTTATTCATTTCATTGAACCTCAACTTTAGTTTCTTGTGAAAAACAGTGACTAGAGTGTATTTTGATTGCTTGGGAGTGCTGTCTTGTCAGCAGACGCAGTCAACAATTGAGGACTTTGCTGACAGCCCTATCAGCAAAACTAAAGGGTATACTAAAGTGCATTCTTTATATAGCATCAGAGCAAGAGCTGTGCGTTTACTTAGACTCATTTGTCCTCATTAGTTCCTTAAATCTGAAATAACCTTCCTTTGGGGACATTTGGAGATGTTCTCAATTAGAAAAACAGTTCATGCATAAAATAAGTATTTGTCTAAAAATGATAAAAGCTTGTAGTAATTTTAGTGAAACTGTGATTCTACCAACCTGAGACCCACTGATCATGCATCCATACGCTGATTCGATTTCCAGCTTTTCTTCGAAACTGCAGCAGAGTTCCATCACTGTACAGAGGAGCTGCTGCATAGAGGTCTCCATCTGAACACATAAAGTGCCAACATTCATAATGAAAGAGCTCACACACCCTTTCTCGGATCTGTCCATATGCATTACAAACCAGGGGTATAAATGTATTATGCAATAAAGGAGCACTCTCTGTCAAAGCAATTAAAAATTTTCTCAGTGAAAGCCTAGGTTTTATGCTAGATAAGCAACTGCAATCCTCCAGCTCATTCACAAAGCCTAAGCAGATCCAAACATTAAGCGGCTTGTGCTCCCCACATACCTGCCATCAGGGACAGTGAGTTTTGTGTGCATGTGTGAGGTGAGATCCCTGTCCCGTCTACAACCTCAGTGGAACGATTGCTTTCTTTGGGAAACTTTAAAAAAGAGACAATATTAGAGAGAGATATGGCAAGCCATTTTAACATTTATTTGCAGGATATCAATTAAAATGAGCTAAAATTGAAAATACAATTTCAGATATTAAGAATTGTGATTTTTTTTTATTAGTTAAAATTAAAGTTTTGATTTGATTGGATTTCTGCAAGTGCTTACATAAATTTTCACATTTTTACAAGTATTTTATTCCCTTGATTTACTTAATTGTGTGCACGATTTACTGATTCGTTCCCTCGATTTCCTAAATTGGACGCACAATTTACTATTTAATTCCCTTGATTGACTAAATCATGCGCACTATTTACTATTTCATTCCTTTGATTTACTAAATCGCACGCACTATTTACTGATTTGTTCTCTCAATTTACTAAATCATGCGCACTATTTACTATTTCATTCCTTCGATTTACTAAATCGTGCGCACGATTGACTGATTTGTTCCCTCGATTTACTAAATCGCGCTCATGATTTACTGATTTGTTCTCTCGATTTACTAAATCATGTGTACGATTTACTAATTCGTTCCCTCAATTTGTAAATCGTGTGCACGATTTAGTAATTTATAAATCGAGGGATTTTAATTGTACAATAAAAATTAATGCCAAGCTGAAACTACACATATGCAAGTACACAGCCTGTAAAGCCGACACACAATTGCAGAAAGTCCAAGCTTATATAAAAACAGTTTGCTGTGTTTTAATTTGTTCTGAGAATGGCACACTTTGATTGGACAAAGATTTGCTGCGCATGCTCTCTGAGGTTAAAGTTTTGCGCAAGAGAGAGCGAGCGAGCAGGAGAGAGAGAGGCATCTTTTGGAAAAACTACACGGCAACATTGGACAGAAATTATGCGGTTCTGAATATTATTTTACTAATATTATTATTTCTTACCAGTTTCCAACACTTCGGCTCTTCTCCATTCGTCCCACATACAAATGTGCAGTCTTCAAATCTTTCAATTACTGTGACTACATTTTCACATGAGCTCTGTATTATAGATGGAGGAATATTAGTAAGACTGTTAAACCACAAAAAAATCTGCTTGTTCTTTTTTCTCTTCTTCAAAATAAATGTAAAACTCACCTCACCACACCTTGGTAAGTCTGGATCCAGAGTGAAGTTCTACCAAACAAATAAATAAAATCATCTGATTAAATCGTATAGTTTGCATCTCAATATATATTGTTTTTTTATCTCGGTCACAAAATCTTCTCAAATTTTATGTTAAAATAATTTTAGCCAAACTATAAGAAACGATTCAAGAGGAAAGACTATGACAACACAATTAACAAAACATATACAAAGCAACCAATCGCATGAATGTTTTCTCCCTAACACAACATTTAAATAATTTATTGTAACCATAGCAACAGATTGGACTTGTTGATGGAAATAAGTCTTTCACGCACACTTGATATTGCATCCACTGCTTTTGTTTGTTTGATTAAATTACACAGAAAGACACATTTGTTGCTATGGTCCCCGCTGTCTGTGCGTCATAGGCTTTAATTTCTGACTGTCTATCCACAATATATAATTTAACGTTACTGATTACATCTGGCAAAAATCTTTATTAACTTCAGTCTTAACTGAAAGGTTAAAAATAAAAAATTCTAATTGATATGCAAATATGCTTTATGTCCCAACTCTGAAATGACTTTGAATAGAATTAAAATAAATATTTTCAATAGAAAATGGCAAAATCATATAGGCTAGACACATCATAATCATATATATTTCACATATCATTTACATATAAATGACCAGTAATTACCTCCAAAATCTGACGACTGTCCACATCAATACGTAGAACATTATTTAATCCTCCCACCAACAGACTATTTGATCCTTCTTGATGAAATAAAACTGTATGACTATAGTTTGTGTTGTATAACAGTCGCCAATCATCTGAGGAAACAAATAAAACCAGGTAAGGTTATGCTGTAAGATATAATATGTCACCTCACCTCTCCCACAAACACAATTGAGATATTATCATTTGATATAGCACATAAAAAAATATATTAAATACAAAGTCAATTCAATACAAACGTTTCTAGAATAGAATAGAATAGAATAGAATATAGGCTACTTTAAAAATGGTCAGTCTGATTACAGGGCAAATTTGTATTTTAGTTTACCTTGTCTCAATGTTAATCTGGGATTAAAAGAGCAAAAGACGCACTGGAAGCACGCTCCATAAATAAACCAAGGATACGCCACAATGCCTTTGATGTCGACAGAGAAATATCGCCGTTTTAGGAGCATTTTCCTTCAGGGTCTATTCGCTCATAATAACACGAGCAGTCTCCGTCCAGTCAGAGAGTCCGGTAATTCTGAAAATAGGCTTGTTTGAGATGCGTCTAGCCTCGCCTGAATTTCAGCCGAGAGAGGGCGGCTGCAGTGAGGGGAGGAGTGAAAAAAGTGCAGTTCTCCTTCCTCGTAGTGGAACAGACACCTGCGAGATCAAAGGCGGATATCGCGGGATTCACACTCGTGCGCTGTGTTGCTGATAAACTGGATGTAATTTAAGTTATGTTGCTTTTATGAAAATAAACATAATGAACAATACACGCAAAGTCCTTGTTATTTATTTCCATTCAAAAGATGTGTGCATCCATCATTTTTACTTTAATTATAGACATGTTTTTTTTTAATAAATGACAACAATCACATAACCCATAGCACTGTCAGAGAGTTTGGGAATATTTGCACGCGCTCCATTAGATGGACTGAGTGTAAACAGAGGTGTAAAAAGTACTCAAAAATGTTACTCAAGTGAAAGTACAAGTACTGAGTGAAAATGTTACTCACTTAAAAGTAAAAGTATCTGGCCAGAAACATACTTGAGTAAAAGTAAAAAAGTACCACATTCAAATTGTACTTGAGTATTAAAATAGTAAAAGTAACAGCAAGAATGAAAACTAGAGATTCTTGTTTAAACTCTAAAAACATGAAGTGAATGAACCACACAGGTTTTATCCTGCTTTAGAACTGTTTGAGTTTAATTGTATTTAATTATCAAACTATAAGACCTAATGCCAGTATGCAACATGCTACTCAAAGTTGCAAAACCTCGGATTTAACATAAGCAGAAGCTGATTTTTAAAATTGTGAGTGTTTTTTAAGGCAAAATAGAATGATCTCCAAAAAATAAGTACTTTTTGACTGAAAATAAAATTGTAAGGAGTAAAAAGTACTTTTTTTCTTAAAAAATGTAATCAAGTAAAAGTATTGATTTTTAATAGTACTCAAGTAAAGTAAAAGTCCCCAAAAATAATACTTAAGTACAGTAATCAAGTAAAATTACTTAAGTACTTTACACCTCTGAGTGTAAATAACCTGTCTAAGTAACCTAGTATCATTTCTAGACTGTCAACACTGATCATCACATGTGTAAATAGTTATGTAAGTTACACTCTTCTATATAGAACCAAAAAAGGTTCTATCAGGCGCTTCATATATGGAACCCTGAAAAGGTTCTATATAGAACCCTTTTTAAGGGTTCATTTTATTGATTTAGTTTTTAATTTATTTTAATTAAATTTTATTAATTAACCTGCTTATATAGTTACTTTATCAATAGAAAAACTTAAATACCCATAGGCATAACACACTACAGTACAAAGAAAAGTGTATTA
Source organism: Chanodichthys erythropterus (assembly GCF_024489055.1). Classification (NCBI taxonomy): domain Eukaryota; kingdom Metazoa; phylum Chordata; class Actinopteri; order Cypriniformes; family Xenocyprididae; genus Chanodichthys; species Chanodichthys erythropterus. Next base: position 18,105,831 of record NC_090244.1, read on the forward strand.
GGATATAACACGAACTCTCGCCACCATTATCGATCAGTCCACAACCGTTTTTTAACAGAAATTTGAGGAATTCATGTAAGAAATGACAAACCTCCTGGCGGAGAATAGCGCAGGCCCGGACAGCACCGTAAACCACATTTCTTCTTTTTGATTCTTGAAAAAAACATGCAAGGTGTGTAAATATATCAAGGATTTAGGCAAATGTAATTAAAATAACGTAAGAGATATTAATTTTCTCACTTACCAATTTAATCGTCGTCCTCTCGAGCGCTGAGCTCAAACGGACACCCGTAACGGTTGAAGTTTAAAATGCTGTTCACGCGCATTTTAATTACTCGCGCATGACGCGCGCGGCTGAAATCCGACACTGCGCGTGCAGACAGTACAGAACTGATCAGCGCATACACATGCAAGTTATTTGCTGTTTATGTCGAAGATCATTTAATGCATCTGTTTGGAGGGTTGAGTTATAAGAATTGACTTTCAGAATCTAAGTCATTCCTACAGGATTTTCTTTAACCAGCAGATGGCAGAATTCTGCCCCTAGCGCCTAGATCCAGAAATAACGTAAGCTATATTTAATCTAGATTTTTTTCATTACAGGATAATGCGGCAATTATTTTGTCTAATAAACCTATTAAACTTGAACATGTATATAAGTTTGTTTTCTTCAGAATGAAAGGTGTGCCTAAGTAAAATTGAAGTAAAAACACAAAAATAATGTTCAATAGTGTAATCATTTGAATAATGCACTAATAATGTAGCACATTTAGCCCAAAGAACCCTTTGTGCCAAAAGGGTTCTTTCTCCTTATATAGAACCTTTTTGGCAGAAAGGGTTCTATAAAGTTGGTTAAAGAACCCTAGGGTTCTATATAGAACCCCAAATAACCTTTTTTTTCTAAGAGATAGTGTTGCTAAAGGACAAAACAAAAGCATTAATAACCATAAGGTTATTATAATTCATATTTTAAAATAATTCATTACAAACAGATTTCTAGGCATTTCTCTTTTTTTCACAGCTGATGTATTTTCTTGCTTTAAAAGAACTGTCTCTTGTTTAGTAATTTTTTTTTTTTTTTTTTTGAGATTGCAGTCTTTTTCTGCTGCCATTGTTTTCCTTGGATTTACTTCTGCGTTCCATGCAATTTTAAGCTTTTCTTGGTTCATTCCATGTTTTACAGGCAACCTCTCTCATTAGCACAGTTGGTTTTAAATTAATCTAGTTTATTTTAAATCTGGACTCCATGGTACAGGTTTTAGGAATCTGTACTTAATCTGTTTTTCAGAAAGCCATTTTTTAAGACACGATTAACTATTCTAGATCAAGGCCTATCCTGGTTTAATTTAAACCCTGTCCGGGAAACCGCCGCATTACCATCTTAAAAGGAACAATCTGTTTTTTAACAAATTTGACTCGTACTCCGGTCCAGTAGGAGGCACCGTAAAGCTGGTTTGCCATCCACCGTTATATACTAGAAGAAGAACAAGAAGAGCAGCTGACTGACTGTCATAATGGTATTTATCTTACTTCTTATTGAACGATAGTTGGGTTTATTGTGGTTTCACATTTGAAACCATTAAAGTTACAATGTGTGAACGCTTTATTTTGGGGATAATTAATTTATTTTAATTTTGTGGATACCGCACGATATCATATACTGTACTCTTACAAGCTGAGCAACAGCAGTCACAACTCAATTTTGCTCCTAACTTTTATTTCAGAGGTTCAGATTTTGTGGAGATTTGGACTGTCCTGACTGGGTCCTTGCAGAAATAAGCACCTTAGCTAGAATAGTAAGTGCAGTTTGTCTAAATTTAATAGGTGTTTTGATGTTCTTTTGACACATTCTGTCTAAAACTCAGTTATAAATAATTGTATTCATTGCTGTTCTTCACAGTCGAGCGTCAAGGTGAAGCTTCTGTGTGTGCAAGTCATCAGAGATCTGCTTGATGAAGGCATCGATGTAAGAGCTCTGGCTACAGCAGTCATGCTATAATGTATAATAAATGGATATTCCTCTAACTAGTGTATAATTGTCTGTTTTCAGTATGACAAAGTTTCAAAGCTAACCGCAGATGCAAAATTTGGTGAGTAAAACACAGTTTTTGTGTCATGAATTCTCAGTAATAGTGATTTGTGAAATATTATAATGATTATAAATCGAATTTTCCATGTTTATTCTTCATTTTATGGCTGATAACAACAAATGGCAGAGTTTTATATTAAACAATATTTGATATTAATATGAAATCAAATATAAAATGAGTAGTTTTAAATGCTACAAGTGAATTTAGGCATCACAACATTATAATGTACATTTTGGAAAAAATAGATATTGAATTTGAGATCTGCTAAAGATAACATTTATCATTGTTTTTAAATTATTAGTGCTTTTAAAGATTAAATGAGCATTAGATGATGGTCTAATTGTAAAAAAGTAAAAAAAAAAAAATAATCATTATACCTTTCAAAAAGTGCTTTCAGTTTAAATACGAATCAATAATTGACCAATGATTATTTAAAAATCTTTAATATATGTCTTGTCTGTTGTCTGTGTTTATTTTATCTCTTGCTGTTTTGTCTTATTTATTTATTATTCAGAAATTGGAGATGTTAAAGCCAGTATAGCTGTGCTGAGTTTCATTCTGACCAGTGCTGCTAAACATGATGTGGACAGTGAATCTCTCTCCAGTGAACTACAGCAGCTTGGGTTGCCTAAAGGTAAGGATTTCCATCACATCTTTTCTCACAGTGTCTGAAATGGTTTGATAAAGGATTCAGTCTCTCTAAACCTCTAAGTCTCTGCATCAAAGGGTCAAAGTAGACATTGTTATGGCAGGAACACACCAAGCTGACGCTGACGAACTACTGGCGACGAAAGCAGGCTGCGATGTTGGCTCACGTCGGCAGCGTCTGGGTTCAAAGTTGCCCTGACACACCAAACCGACGTTTGACAGCCGATGGCCAAGTAGCACGTCAGTTCTGCGCCTGCGCAAGATGAAATGCCTTATTCAAGTTTGATTCAAACCTACATAGGTTTGAGCAGGAAGACTGGAATTCGTTTCAGGCAGTTCAGAATTGGTTCTTTCATTTAGGAGACAATAACTCCATTTATCTGCACTGTGATCTTTGAAATTTAGCAAGAACACATGACGTAATGATGAACACTCAAGCGCAGAGGATAGAGCAAAACAAAACACCGGTCACGTATTAAAAGTCTAAAACGAGAAATTTTAAAGAGAAATGTTGGAGGATTTCGATATAAGAGAAGAGGAGTTTGAAAATGCGTCGCTTCACTTCAGAAGGGGTTTATTAACTCCCTGGAGCCGGATTATATTTATTATATGGATTATATTTATAATGGATGGATGCATTTTTGAGGGGTTTCAAAACACGCCCCCCGTTTACTACCATTATAAAGCTTGGAAGAGCCAGGATATTTTTAAATATATCTCCGATTTTGTTCATCTGAAAGAAGACAGTCACAAGCAATGTTTTCATCCAAAGTTGCGTATATAACTTATGCGCAAATTTTGAATATCACATAAAACATTTGCGAATAAACATCCAGGGAGTCAAAGAGAACAAAAACGTCACTTCCTGATACACTGGCGCTAAATATCACTAAGCAAAATGGAAGTTTCTGCAGTAGGAGCCACTGTATATAATAACTTTCATATATAATAAGAGGGCGCAGACGAAGCGCAATAAACACTGTCATGTTATCTTGCATTCAGATTTCTGGTGTTTGTGAACGCAATCGTGTGAGGTGCTTCTGGGAGGGAATTATATCGAACCACTTTATTGACAGACTTTGCTCAGGCATTACAGAATGACCAAAAACAGCATTTCAGATGCTGTGCAATGAGATCGGTCCACTGGTTGGTCCAGTTATACGGTCACGTTGCAAAGTCACGTCTTTTTTCATGCGCATCAAGGAATTTATTCCATCATAGATTATGCGCATGTTTTCGTGTCGGGTAAGTTTTTTATGCACATTTTTAGAATTTATGCACATCTTGGCGTTTCCATCCAGTGTTTTTTAAGCGATATCCCAAAATGCACATAAAAATAGGTGGATGGAAACATAGCTACATACACCTAGGATTTCTTGAGGGTGAGTAAATCATGGGCTAATATTGGGTGAACTATGCTTTTATGCATTTATGTGTTTGTTTCAGAGCACACAACAGGACTGTGTAAATCGTATGAGGATAAGCATAGTGCTCTACAGGAAAAGCTGAGGGAGAGCAGCCTACGCTGTGAGTATTACCAATAAATGAAAAAGAAGGAAATTAAGCCCAAATCATTCATTTAAACATAATATCCTGATCTATGTCACGTGTCAGTGGGTCGTCTGGAAGCGGTGAACTGGCGTGTGGATTACACCCTGAGCTCCAGTGAAATAAAGCAAGTGAACGAACCCACAGTCCAGCTCAAACTTCAGGCTCAGGACCCCGAGACCGACTCCACAGAGACCACTGTTGTCTCCATCACTGCTGACAAGTTCAGAGTCCTGCTAACAGGTGGCCGACTCATTTTCCTTATGGGATCTGTAATTAGATATTGTATTATGCATATTGTAAATTTTCCTTGTTTTTGTTTTCCAGAACTCAAACAAGCACAGACTATGATGAATGCACTACAGTGAACCAGTCATCCTTTCTTGAATAGTATTGATGAAAGAATCTGTCCGTGTATATAAAATGTGCTTTAATGTTTTTCTAACATTATGTATTTTGAATAGGTCTTCACACCATCATTAGTCAAATTTTGTTGCTCAAATTGAGCAGACCTTAAAAAAGCACATCAATCAGATTTCTTTTTGGACCAGATGTCACTAGACACTAGAAAAAAGCTCTTAGTGATTCATCTCACCTCATGTATTTGTCTTAATATCGAGTGTATTTTGTTAAATGTATTTTTTTCCCTTTTTCTTTAAAAAAATTGTAATGTAATAACAACAGTTAATTGTCTATATTTCAAGACCCTTAAAGTTACTTACAATTTCACTTGGTCTTTTTTTTTTTTTTTTTTACTAATGTAATAAACATCTGTTGTTAAAGGGTTAGTTCACCCAAAAATGAAAATTCTGTCATTTATTACTCACCCTCATGTCGTTCCACACCTGTGAGACCTTTGTTAATCTTTGGAGCACAAATTAAGATATTTTTGTTTTGGCTATCATAGCCAGCAATGACATTTCCTCTCTCAAGATCCATAAAGGTACTAAAACATATTTAAATCAGTTCATGTGAGTACAGTGGTTCAATATTAATATTATAAAGCGACGAGAATATTTTTGTTGTGCCAAAAATACAAAATAACGACTTATTTAGTGATGGCCGATTTCAAAACACTGCTTCAGGAAGCTTCGGAGCGTTATGAATCATTGTATTAATATTGAACCACTGTACTCACATGAACTGATTTAAATATGTTTTTTAGTACATTAATGGATCTTGAGAGAGGAAATCATTTCTGGCGATGCAGGCCTCACTGAGCCATCGGATTTCAACAAAAATATCTTCATTTGTGTTCTGAAGATGAATGAAGGTATTACGGGTGTGGAACGGCATAAGGGTGAGTAATTAATGACATTATTTTCATTTTTGGGTGAACTAACCCTTTAAAGGAGAATGGCATATCTTTAAAACTGTAATTTTACAACTGTTTAGAGTTTATTCAGATATTTTATTTTTTACCCTTTGGCCTTGAGTTGGAAATCCTCAGATCTGATATGTTGAATTCCTCGTCAGATTTACTTTACTATACGAGATGAAATTAGTTTTGTGTACAGTAAAAAGGGTAAAAAAAAAAAAATGTGTAGGCCTATACACTATTTTATTTGAGAGTTTGGCGTTAAGGTAAGTATTCAGACTGAAAAAAAAAAATGAAAAAAAAGTAATACTTCAACTCCCATGATCCTCCCGTGCCAGTTTCATAAACAATAGCACATACCACGCGGGTTTCCATGATTGTATAACATACTGCAGGAGCAAAGGTGAGTTGGTGCACGATTCATTGAATTTAATCAGCGATTTACTTAACATGATCTTACTTGCTAGTTTGGAGCACATGTTGCTAAGCGACAAGTCATGAACTTTGCATGTAGCATCTAAACGCGCATGTACTAGTTGCTTAGCACTTTCATAACGGCATCGTTCGACAAGAACTGTAAACATTACCACAGAACGCTTGTCATATGCTCCCCAGTAGTGTTCAATAATATACTTTAGCAGCCCAGTTTAACTGACAGCTTATCTATTATACACTTTGGTGTTCGTTGTTTTTTAAGAATTAAAGGCACAAATACCCGTTACTAAATTATTTCTCCACCTATTACCTAAACATTTCTTAAAACTGTGACAAATGGCAGGAAGTAAATCGTTACATTTTTACACAGATTGTACCCAGATAGCACACGTACTTCTGCAAGATATCTATCTGGAAAGCATCTGCCGTTTACAAACATCTGATAGATGTCTGTAAGATGTCAGTTTTACATGCATTCTAAATCATAAACATCTTAAAGACATCTTCTAAACGTCTATTTGACATCTGACAGGAAACGTCCTATAGTTGAAAATGAGCAAACACTGTAAAAAATTCATCTTCCAGATGTAAACACGCACATCAAATAGACGTCTCTGAGATGTAACTTACATGTGCTATCAGGGTGGTTGTAACTGACTGTAGAAATGTGCTCGCGCCTGATTTCTGTTGATATGCGCACTTCATTGCTGTTCATACTGGTTAAATGTTACAGGTCTGTTAAAGTTATAAAGAAATACATATAATTTTTTATTCAGTAATTTATCGTAAATAGGAGTTAAATAGTACATTTTCGTCCCAAACTAGCTAACCACTAATGATTGACAGCTTAATTAGGCTAAATCTTCAACTCCATAACCCATTTGTTCATAAACGTATTCCTATTTTCCTTTTTATATAAAGTTTATTCCTAGAAAGCTGCAAAAACACACACAAATCTGATTATTTAGACATTTTTAGACAAATTCTGGTTATGGCTGCAAAAAAGAAAACAACTAATAAAGCAACTTTGAAAACAATTACGTTTGACTTCCTGAGGTTTAAAATGTGAATCTTATTTTCTGAAGGTTAAGCACCTCATCCCTGATAGCACACGTACATCTTGGAGACGTCTATTTGATGTGTGTGTTTACGTCTGGAAGACGTATTTTTTTAGAATGTTTGCTCATCTGCAATACGTCTATAGGACGTTTCCTGTCAGATGTCAAATAGACGTTTAGAAGATGTTTCTAAGATGTTTATGATTTAGAATGTATGTAAAACTGACATCTATCAGATGTTTGTAAACAGCAGATGCTTTCCAGATGAAGTGATCTTTAACAGACGTCTTGCAGACATATGTGTGGGATTTCATCTGGGATTTCACTGATCCTTTTTTTTGAGAGAAAAAGATTAGTTTTTAAAGTCAGCTTGTTGCAGTAGTCATTTCTTCCCTGTTGTGTCGTATATCAGAGTGAAACAGCTTCTCGATCAAGAAAAATGTAGGGCAGGACTTGATTTTGGCTATTGGGAATTGATTGGATGTTGTGGTTTGCTATTGGTCGATCTCATGTGAGTGACAGGTTGATCCCGCCCTCGCGCCAAAATACACGTAATCAGAAAAGATTCTGTTGATTAAAGATTACAAGGGCACATGGATAAAATTAATAAAAAATTATGTGCATGGATAAATCATTTGTAATAAATAATGCAATATTCCAGTTAAAATTAATAAAAAGGAGAATTGTCGATTTTGATTTCATTGTGACTTTAAGAGTTTTAGGTCCTATTCTGAACCTGATTTGTGGAAAGCCTCTATTGTAACAACATCTGAACACTTGTTGTCTTATGTTTAGGTTTTTCAAAGCCTATCTTCCTTTCATGTTCAAGAATGCCGGAGGGTCCTGAGCTCCATTTGGCCAGCCTGTTTGTTAACAGGATGTGTGAAGGGCTTGTGTTTACTGGAGCCGTAGAGAAGTCTGAAGTTAATAAAAATCCTGAGGTCCCATTCTGCTGCGACGCCTACTGTATCAAAGCCCAGTCCAGAGGAAAAGAGGTCAGACTCACACTCACGCCCATTAAAAATGATGACGACGGTAAACGCAAAGTCGGTAAACATCAGTCCCAGCAGCCGATGGATGTGGTTTTCCGATTTGGGATGTCAGGGTTTTTTCGCTTCACCTCAGTAGACGACCTTCCAAAACATGCCCACCTGCGGTTCTACACTAATGAGAACCCACGCAGGGTTCTGAGTTTTGTGGACACACGCAGATTCGGCAGCTGGCACCCAAATGGGACCTGGCAAAAAGACAGAGGGCCTTGCGTCATGTTTGAGTACGAGAGCTTCAGGTGAGGGAGGAAATGCACTGAACTCTACTAATCTTATTGTACACATTAAATATTTAACAGAAATTAGTAGGCTAAAAAACATTTAGCTAGGTTGCTAGTAAGGGCCAAAGTATACTTCACTTTTTATGTGCATGTGAAGGTCAGCGTATAGTGCATATGATGCGAATTTCGTCATCAGTGTAAAGTAACCGCACATACTGTTAGCACTAGGGATGTGCAACGATTATTCGCGATTAATCGTTTGCAAAATAAAAGTCTGTGTTTACGTAATATATGTGTGTGTTCTGTGTATAATAATTATGTATATATAAATACACACACATACATGTATATATTTAAGAAAAATGTTAGATTTATATGTATTGATATGCAATATAAAATATATATAAATAAATATATATATATTATATATAAATATTTAATATATATATTTATTTAAACATGCATACATTTCTTAAATATATACGTGTGTGTGTGTATTTATATATACATAATTATTATACACCGAACACACACATATATTACGTAAACACAGACTTTTATTTTGCAAACGATTAATCGCGAATAATCGTTGCACATCCCTAGTTAGCACAGGTCGCAAATGCGTTACATTTTTTTGCAGTAATTACTTTATCCACATGGTGGCAACTATGGCCAGGAGGCGTCGATTCACAAAGTATTCAAAGAAAAACTGCATAAACAGAACAGTGTGGTGAGAAATCAAGTCCCCCCAGGAATCGGGTCTCCTTTAGGACCCTGAGTGATCCCAACTGACTTTAAATGGGTAGTAATTTTAGCACCTGATTACAGTTCCTGCAGAATCACGTTTTGATTTATATAGTTTAAAATACATTATAATGACCAATAATGTCTTTTAAATTACATAGTTAATTTTTTCTAGCTAACTATCAAGTTATGGTTACTGAGCTGCTTTTCTGAGGTAGGCCAGCCTAAAAGTAACATTACATGATATTGTTTGCAAGCTGGTTTTGGCCTCTTTCAGTGACTAAAACAGATTAAGTGATTTACATGAGATATGATATATTTCGGAAAGTTGTACTGTATCTTTCAACATACCTTCTGATGTTCATTCATTTTTATCTTGTGCTATAACTAGTAGTAAAGAGGAATGGACAAGCGCTTGATCGTGCTGCCGCTTCCCTACAGCAATCTGTCCCGCTGCATTAAAATCTGAAGCTGAGACTTGGTTTCATATCAGAAGTAACAACACACTAAGCTTTTTATGATTTAGATGGGAGGTACGCTACAAATAATATTTAGTTAAGTTTTTTTCGTAAAAGATTGATTATTGGGATGTAAGAATCGATATTGGTTCATCAAGATAAGAAATGTCGAAAAAACTTTATTTTCAACCCAGCCCTTGACATAACATTATTTTCAGCCAAGCATAGTTCGTGATTTTTCATGATTAATCTCTGTTAATGGGCACTCACATAGTTACATCATGGAAACTGGCAGGTATAAGTTTGATTTATGTTGGGAACAATGTGTCACTGGTTCAGTAGTTTGATGCTACTGCCAGTGGAGAAGCGATTACTAGAAAGGTGCCAGTTTATGATGCTCTGGGTTGATAACTTGGTATGTGTTTAAATATTTCAGGGAGAATGTTCTTTCAAATCTGTCTGACAAGGCATTTGACAAACCCATCTGTGAGGCGCTCTTAAATCAGAAGTATTTCAACGGGATTGGGAACTATCTTCGAGCAGAGATTTTGTTCAGGTAACTCACTTTCCAGTGTTCGAAATAAACTGCATCTCAACTTTGAGAATAAAACCACAATATCAAGTTGAAAAATCCCCCATTACTTTATTTAATTGTACACAAAACCATTAAAATTTGGCCTACTGTCATGCCAATCTAAATCTGATTATCAGAAAAAGGAAACGATTGTTTTCTCCACACATCCTTTTCAGATTACAAATCCCCCCATTTACGAAGGCACGGATGGTTCTAGAGGGAATTGAGCTGAAAGACGAGGATAAAAAGGAGATCAAAAAGGTGATTACAGTTTTAGAAGTGAAAAATCTGACCCTACTGTTAGTGTATTAATAGACACTTTGTTTGGCTTAAATAATGGCCTTTTTCTGTTTCATTCAGACAACAGATAGAGCTGGTAAGAAGGGAGTGAAGGTTGAGATCCCAGACCTCCTTTCTTTGTGTCACGATGTTCCCTTCGAGGTGGTGAAATTGGGTTGGTTTACTCTGCAACTAATTGTGATGTCTTCATTTATCAACTGCTATTTTGCACAGCTGTGTATGGTGCTAGTGCATACACATCACATTGGTATCATGCGTCTGATGTTTTATTATATATTTAGGTGAAAATGGCTATGCACCAGCAAAAGGGGAATATTCTGTTCTACAAGCCTGGATGCAGTGTTACTCTGTGGATGGAATGAACTCAATAAGTGACCACAATGGACGGACAATTTGGTTCAAAGTAAATAAATCTTTGTAAATTTATAATTCTAAACCTGGAAACCATTAGGTAACATATTTAGAGTTCAATTTTATTTTGTTTCAGGGGGATCCTGGACCTATGGTGCCCAAAGGTAAAACCTCTGCAATGTAAACAAATGATTGACTCTTAAGAATATTAGTCACTTATAACTAAAAATGATCTTCCATTAGATGCCAAATCTCGCAAAATGAAGTGGAAAATACAGAAAGATCACGAATATACTGATTCAAAGGTGAAAAGCAGTTATTTTTTTTATGACAGTTGGGTTCATGAACAGATACAAGAACTTTAAACAACATCTGCTTCACTCTAGAAAGCCAAAAAGACACGAACCGACAGCACTGAAATAAAAAAGCCTGCCACGAAAAAGGACAACATAAAGGTAAAGAAAGAAAGTACAACCTCCAAAGCACAAAGTGGTTCAAAAAGGCAGAAAAAAGTCACAAAAAGGGTCAGTACAGAACCTGCAGATGAGAACAAAAAGTCGAAAGAACAAGGAAAGAGAAGCTCAAAAGGTTAGAATCTTACATTCAGCATTTGTGTCTACTTTCAATGTTATTAGTGTTCAGATCATGATTTCACTGCAATGTTGTCCTTTTTTAAAGTTTCTCCAAGGACTGGATCTAACAAAATCAAAGGCCAACGTGTGGCGATTAAAACTAAAAGGAATTCCGTCACCTGCAGGAAAAGTGCAACAAAAGGTATAAATTCAGTCTTGACCTTTTAAAACAGAAGCTGACTGTGCTGAGAGAGTTGTTGTGTCTTGTGTAGCTGATTTAGTCTTTCTCTGGATTCTTTTGCAGCAAAGCCACAGCGGAAAGGTAGTGGAACAAGACGAGGCAGTTCCAGATGATGTGATTCAAATCTGAATAATTTTTTTATAAGGAGATGAATCAGCAAACTACTGTAATGGACCACCCATACCTTTTATATTCAGCAAAGACGTCATAATCTATTTTTAACAAATAAAATATATAATTTCCTTTAATTGACCATCTTGCCTATTTCTTTTCCTAAAATGTCACTTACAGAGTAAGAGTGTTGAGAGGAAATAAAACAGAAACAAGAAATACATTGTAAATCTTACACTGAAATTTATTTTTTACAAAAAAGTAAGCTCATGTGAAAAAGCTTCATTCAAGCATTTAAAAAGGTGAAAATATGTATGTTTATCATCAAACACAAATTTTCCAAAAGTGGCAGCAGCTACTCAGAGACTTAAAAATGAGATTTAAGTACCTGCATCATAACTGATATGGATTTAAACGGTTCACTGTATAATTAAGAGGACAGATCTGATCTGAAAGGGTTTGAACATTAAGGATATTCCAGAGGTGGTCTTTGACACAGAAATACTGGAATCAGGACGCTCCAGGAGATCACAGCTGTAAAGAAAGTAAGTTATGGGTTACTATGGGTTAATATGGGTTATGGACAACTTTTTGAGCAATGTTTCTCAATCAGATTTATGTTTTTTTTTTATTGATTTCTTTTTGGATCAGATGTCACTCGAAACCTAATTTGGTCACTTGTTGACCAGTGTCACCCAGAGAACCAAAAGCTCATCTCACCTCATGTACAGGTTCTAGTCATACAATTAGAATATCATCAAAAAGTTGATTTATTTCACTAATTCCATTCAAAAAGTGAAACTTGTATATTATATTCATTCATTACACACAGACGGATATATTTCAAATGTTTATTTCTTTTAATTTTGATAATTATAACTGACAACTAAGGAAAATCCCAAATTCAGTATCTCAGAAAATTAGAATATTGTGAAAAGGTTCAATATTTGAAGACACCTGGTGCCACACTCTAATCAGCTAATTAACTCAAAACACCTGCAAAGGCCTTTAAATGGTCTCTCAGTCTAGTTCTGTAGGCTACGCAATCATGGAGAAGACTGCTGACTTGACAGTTGTCCAAAAGACGACCATTGACACCTTGCACAAAGAGGGCAAGACACAAAAGGTCATTGCAAATGAGGCTGGCTGTTCGCAGAGCTCTGTGTCCAAGCACATTAATAGAGAGGCGAAGGGAAGGAAAAGATGTGGTAGAAAAAAAAGTGTACAAGCAATAAGGATAACCGCACCCTGGAGAGGATTGTGAAACAAAACCCATTCAAAAATGTGGGGGAGATTCACAAAGAGTGGACTGCAGCTGGAGTCAGTGCTTCAAGAACCACTACGCACAGATGTATGCAAGACATGGGTTTCAGCTGTCGCATTCCTTGTGTCAAGCCACTCTTGAACAACAGACAGCGTCAAAAGCGTCTAAAGACAAAAAGGACTGGACTGCTGCTGAGTGGTCCAAAGTTATGTTCTCTGATGAAAGTAAATTTTGCATTTCCTTTGGAAATCAGGGTCCCAGAGTCTGGAGGAAGAGAGGAGAGGCACACAATCCATGTTGCTTGAGGTCCAGTGTAAAGTTTCCACAGTCAGTGATGGTTTGGGGTGCCATGACATCTGCTGGTGTTGGTCCACTGTGTTTTCTGAGGTCCAAGGTCAACGCAGCCGAATACCAGGAAGTTTTAGAGCACTTCATGCTTCCTGCTGCTGACCAAATTTATGGAGATGCAGATTTCATTTTCCAACAGGACTTGGCACCTGCACACAGTGCCAAAGCTACCAGTACCTGGTTTAAGGACCATGGTATCCCTGTTCTTAATTGGCCAGCAAACTCGCTTGACCTTAACTCCAAAGAAAATTTAATGGGTATTGTGAAGAGGAAGATGCGATATGCCAGACCCAACAATGCAGAAGAGCTGAAGGCCACTATCAGAGCAACCTGGGCTCTCATAACACCTGAGCAGTGCCACAGACAGATCGACTCCATGCCACGCCGCATTGCTGCAGTAATTCAGGCAAAAGGAGCCCCGACTAAGTACTGAGTGCTGTACATGCTCATACTTTTCATGTTCATACTTTTCAGTTGGCCAAGATAAAAACAGCACATCCCAGCTCCAGATAGCCTATTATTTAACACAAACGAGCGAATTGCTAATCAACTAAAGATGTTTATTTGGTGTAAGATGCACCCCTGTGCCGCGAGATGTTTCAAAAAGTGTTGGGGACAATAGACCCTGTCAAAAATATCCCACCGGCAAATTACACCTATGAAGTATTTAATTTGAGAGGTTGGCGTTTAAGGTAAGTACTCAAACTGTCCATAGGCTCATAGTTGGAAAAAAAAAACAAAAAAAAAACCTACAACTTAAAAATAAAATTAAAAATAAACTACAACTCCCATGATCCTCCCGTGCCCGTTTCATAACGTAAAATTATATCAGAAACGTATATATCAGAAGCAAAGGTGAGTTGGTGCACAACTTATTGAATTTAACAAACGATTTACTGAACGTGATCTTACTTGCTATTTTGGAGCACATGAACTTTGCATGCAGCATCTAAACGCGTGCATGTAGCCTACTACAGCAGACATTCATAACAGCATCGTTCAACATCAGGAAAGGTTTGTAAACTAGCACAGAACGCTTGACAGATGCTTTCCATGTGTACCATTCAGAACTAGCAGTCCAGGTTAGTCCACTTTGGTGTCCCTTGTTTTTAAGAATTACAGACACAAATACCTGTTGATAAATAATTTCTCCTATTAGCACAAAGATGGAGAAAAAGAGAGAGAGAGAGAGAGAGAAAAAAGAATGTCCGAATTCATAGTAGTCTACTTATAAAAGAGTAGGCAAAAAGTACCTGGATGTCCTACAACTTCTGCAGAGATTCTGAAGTGTGCATGATGGACAATTTGTGCCCTGTCCAAATACCCACACTTGTAGTCTTTGCACTTGACCACTTGTCTACTTGCATGATGTATTTGCTGTATTTGGCCCAAGTGTTTAAGTAGGCATGAAGATTGGAAGTGTGTGTAGAACTTTTGATTACTTGATGGGACACACCTATAGTCTTGCAAAAAATGCAAGTTCACAGAGATTTTTTTTATTTTTAATACTTTGCATTTTAAAATACACTTCTAAATGTCTGTTCAGTGGTCGCTATGTAACTAAAAAAAGACTATTTTAAAATTGTAGCGCTTCTACTTAAAGGTGCAATGTGTACGATTTTCTGTCCGCTAGAGGCCTATTCAAAACAAAGGTTTAGCTTGATGATGAAGTTTGAGCGTGGAATCTTGGGACATGTCTTCACCTCACAGCCGGTGGAAAAGAACTCGGGAAGAAATCATGTTCATGGATGCGATTATTAACGTTAAGGTCATTGCACACTGAGTCCGAAATTCGCATGCGAAACTTTCGCACGTTAAAAAATAAATTCGACCTCACGTTTTGTCAATCACGTTTGCACACTGCCTCCGAAACTTTCGTCCGTCAAAAAAATATTCGGATCAGGTTTGATTTTCTGCATTTTTCGCATCCGTGGCACGCATTTTGAGAGACGTTTTGACAATTCAGAGCCACCGTACGCGAACGCAAAAATCCAGAATGCCATCTGACAAGTTGATCCATGTCGTCTACAGCACAAAACAGCAGCACTGAATGACAAACAACGTGAGGAATACAAAGAGACCGAATATAAAGACAGAATGTGCCAGTAGTAAAGCATCAAACAGAGCCACTGACATCCTGAAGTAAACTTTGAAACGCTCGGATAATCCCACAGCTCCCTGATGAGGTGAATTCTCCTTTCTCTCTATGCAATCTGGGGATTGAATGGACCCAATATTTCCTTTCTTTTTCTCTTCTTAAGAAGAGAGGAGACAACTAATCATGCTCACAGCTTGAAGACTTCATTTTGTATTGTTTTGCAATTTGTTTTGCAATTTTTTCGCAACGCAACGTCTCTGTGCGTGACGAATTTATAGGATTGCGAATACGAAAAAACGCATGTGAAAATTTCGCACTCAGTGTGCAAAGGCCTTTACTGTAGTATGAAGCAGAGCAGGACTGAGTGTTGTGGGAGCTGAACGAGGACGCTGGAGTGATTGCGCAACACACGCCTCACGAGCAGCGGGACTTTTATTATGACACAGTCGCTGGCGCTGCTTCCGCTTTTCCGCTCATGACTGAGGTAACACTGCTCTGTTTATCACTGGATACATTAGAGAGTGTTTAAAATTTTGTTATAACAAAATTAATCTTGTTAATTAATCTTATTGTACACATTAAATATTTAACAGAAATTAGTAGACTGTAAAAAAATTTAGGTACACAGCACTGTTTTTAACCCAAAAAATTTTAATTTCACAAAGAAATATGCAGCATATTGTCTTAGAAATAATAAACACCTTTTCATTTATAATTTGTCTTAAATTTCATAAAAAAAAATTGAGAAAATTGTATCGTGAAACTAGTATCGTGAATCGTACTTGTCAGTTTTTCTCGAGGAAAAAAAAAAATCTCTCAACTAATGCAGTAAACCCTGTAAGTTGGTACATATAAAGGGTTAAAATCAACAACTGATCTGTATACAAACTTTTAAATTGCACATAAGGGAGTTTTTATAATAATAACTTTTTAATGACGTAATTGTGTTTCTACTCCAATTTAACAAATAAATGGATGCTGTCATAAAAATGGTTTTTATGCATATATTTTTTATAATTGTAATTTTATAATTTTTTATAATTGTTTTTTTTTTTTTAATTGTTTTTATGCATATATTAACAAAATGCTCCTCTCTAGAGTCAAGTTACGTGACATTGTTTACAAGCTGTTTTTTTTTTTTGGCCTATTTCCGTAATTGAAACACAGGTTGAGTGATTTACATGAGATATGATATATTTCGGTAAGTTGTACTGTATCTTTCAACATACCTTCTGATGTTCATTCATTTTTATTTTGTGCTATAACTAGTAGTAAGAGGAATGGACATGCGCTTGATCCGTGCTGCTGCTTCCCTACAGCAATCTGTCGCGCCACATTAAAGAGCGATATTTATCGTTTGATTTTCATAATAAAATTGATAGAATTTGAAAGCCGAGACTAACAAAGCACAAAGATTATTTTGATTTGGATGGGAGGTGCATTACAAATAATGTTTAGTTAAGTTTTGTTCATAAGATGGGATTCTTGGGATTCAAGAATCGATATTGGTTCATCAAGATAAGAAACAATTAAAATCGAGAAATCGTTATTTTCAACCCAGCCCTAGACGAAACATTATTTTCTGCCAAGCATAGTTTATTATGTGTCTTTGACATTATGGTGTACAACTCAATTAATCTCTGTTAATGGGCACTCACGTAGTTACATCATGGAAACTGGCAGGTATAAGGTTCATATTGAGCAAACAACATGACACTGGTTCAGTAGTTTGATGCTACTGCCAGTGGAGAAGCGATTACTAGAAAGGTGCCAGTTTATGATGCTCTGGGTTGATAACTTGGTATGTGTTTAAATATTTCAGGGAGAATGTTCTTTCAAATCTGTCTGACAAGGCATTTGACAAACCCATCTGTGAGGCGCTCTTAAATCAGAAGTATTTCAACGGGATTGGGAACTATCTTCGAGCAGAGATTTTGTTCAGGTAACTCACTTTCCAGTGTTCGAAATAAACTGCATCTCAACTTTGAGAATAAAACCACAATATCTAGTTGAAAAATCCCCCATTACTTTATTTAATTGTACACAAAAGCCTACTGTCATGCCAATCTAAATCTGATTATGAGAAAAAGGAAACGATTGTTTTCTCCACACATCCTTTTCAGATTACAAATCCCCCCATTTACGAAGGCACGGATGGTTCTAGAGGGAATTGAGCTGAAAGAAGAGGATAAAAAGGAGATCAAAAAGGTAATTACAGTTTTAGAAGTGAAAAATCTGACCCTACTGTTAGTGTATTAATAGGCACTTTGTTTGGCTTAAACAATGGCTTTTTTCTGTTTCATTCAGACAACAGATAGAGCTGGTAAGAAGGGAGTGAAGGTTGAGATCCCAGACCTCCTTTCTTTGTGTCACAATGTTCCCTTCGAGGTGGTGAAATTGGGTTGGTTTACTCTGCAACTAATTGTGATGTCTTCATTTATCAACTGCTATTTTGCACAGCTGTGCAGGGACGGACTGGTGATTCTCCAGATCACACAGATGGCCAGTCCGCCCCTGCAGCTGTGTATGGTGCTAGTGCATACACATCACATTGGTGTTCATGCTTCTGATTTTTTATTATATATTAAGGTGAAAATGGCTATGCACCAGCAAAAGGGGAATATTCTGTCCTGTGAATGAAGTGGAAAATACAGAAAGATCACGAATATACTGATTCAAAGCGGAAAGGAATTTTTTTTTTTTTATGACAATTGGGTTCATGAACAGAAACAAGAACTTTAAACAACATCTGCTTTACTCTAGAAAGCCAAAAAGACACGCACCGACAGCACTGAAATAAAAAAGCCTGCCACGAAAAAGGACAACATAAAGGTAAAGAAAGAAAGTACAACCTCCAAAGCACAAAGTGGTTCAAAAAGGCAGAAAAAAGTCACAAAAAGGGTCAGTACAGAACCTGCAGATGAGAACAAAAAGTCGAAAGAACAAGGAAAGAGAAGCTCAAAAGGTTAGAATCTTACATTCAGCATTTGTGTCTACTTTCAGTGTTATTAGTGTTCAGATCATGATTTCACTGCAATATTGTCCTTTTTTAAAGTTCCTCCAAGGACTGGATCTAGCAAAATCAAAGGCCAACGTGTGGCGATTAAAACTAAAAGGAATTCCGTCACCTGCAGGAAAAGTGCAACAAAAGGTATAAATTCAGTCTTGACCTTTTAAAACAGAAGCTGACTGTGCTGAGAGAGTTGTTGTGTCTTGTGTAGCTGATTTAGTCTTTCTCTGGATTCTTTTACAGCAAAGCCACAGCGGAAAAGTAGTGGAACAAGACGAGGCAGTTCCAGATGATCTGATTCAAATCTGAATAATTTTTTATAAGGAGATGAATCAGGAAAATACTGTAATGGACCACCCATTCCAACTACTCAAGTCTGGGACCTTGATTAATGCAAATTCCTATTGTTAACTCATGTCTTCTTTGGAGGAGGTTTCTGTCTTGGTCTGATATTTAAAGAGATGCTGCAAAGGGCTCAGGGCGCGATTCTGTAGGCAGAATGGCCCATAATGCTGTATGTCCTTCAGACATTATGTATCTTTCTGATGTTTTGATGTTTTGTATCAATTATCTTTGAATTGTTTATGTAATAGGCATGGTACTAAATAGGGTGAGCCTCAACCTCTGATTATTGTAATATTATTCTAACTAAGTGTATGTGGGGAACCACGGCATGGTTATATAAAGTTACTCCTAGAGGAAGTTAAAGGTGCCCTAGATTCAAAAATTGAATTTACCTCGGCATAGTTGAATAACAAGAGTTCAGTACATGGAAATGACATACAGTGAGTCTCAAACTCCATTGTTTCCTCCTTCAATCTCAACATAACACCGACTGTTACGTAACAGTCGGGGTGTACGCCCCAATATTTGCATATGCCAGCCCATGATTGAGGCATTACACAAGGGCAGCCAGTATTAAGCATTAAACAAGGGCAGAACGTCTGGATGTGCACTGCTGAATCATCAGACTAGGTAAGCAAGCAAGGACAATAGCAATAAAATGGCAGATGGAGCAATAATAACTGACATGATCCATGATATCATGATATTTTTAGTGATATTTGTAAATTGTCTTTCTAAATGTTCCGTTAGCATGTTGCTAATGTACTGTTAAATGTGGTTAAAGTTACCATCATTTCTTACTGCATTCACGGAGACAAGAGCCGTCGCTATTTTCATTATTAAACACTTGCAGTCTGTATAATTCATAAACACAACTTCATTCTTTATAAATCTCTCCAACAGTGTAGCATTAGCCATTAGCTACTATCAAACTCGTTCAGAATCAAATGTAAACATCCAAATAAATACCATACTCACAGGAATCGATGTATGCATGATGAACACTTTGTAAAGATCCATTTTGAGGGTTATATTAGCTGTTTGAACTTTTATGTTGCTTAAGGCAAGCACGAGCTCTTGGGGCGTGGAGCACCAGATTTAAAGGGCCACACACCCTGAATCGGCTCATTTTTAATTATGCCCCAAAATAGGCAGTTAAAAAAATGAATTAAAAAACATCTATGGGGTATTTTGAGCTGAAACTTCACAGACACATTCAGGGGACACCTTAGACTTATATTACATCTTTTAAAAAAAGTTCTAGGGCACCTTTAAGTTTGTCAGCTTATTTCTATGGTAATGGTCATGACCTCAATGTGTTCAGATGTATAGGGACTAAATAATGTATTCTAAAATGAACAAAATGGGTATGGCCTCTAGGATATTAGTCATTGCCTCAGTCTAATGACCAAGACTTACAAGTTTGTGACTATGAGATCGTAAACCCGGCCGACTCAAAGCATTATAGGAATCGGGATGAAATTTAAATAAAGAGTTAAGTAGAATAATCAAATGTGTAGCTAAACTATTATACAAATGACTACTATAAAGTGGAGTAAGATAACAGTTTATTGGAATTAAATTACTTTGCCATGCTGAAAAGACAGAGCGTGCAAGAAACCTGTGGGAAATCGTTGTTGGGCCGATTGGCGGGACTTACAAAATAAAAACAGTAACAAGTAATTTATTATGAATCTTACACTGAAATTTATTTTTACAAAAAAATTAAGCTCATGTGAAAAAACTTCATTCCAGCATTTAAACGTTTGCGTATCAAACACAAATTTTCCAAAAGTGACAGCAGCTACTCAGAGACTTAAAACGAGATTTAAGTACCTGCATCATAACTGATATGGATTTAAATGGTTCACTGTATAATTAAGAGGACAGATCTGATCTGAAAGGGTTTGAACGTTAAGGATATTCCAGAGGTGGTCTTTGACACAGAAATACTGGAATCAGGACGCTCCAGGAGATCACAGCTGTAAAGAAATTAAGTTATGGGTTAATATTCTTGACAATACAACAACAGAACATTTGTATTCATTGTGTACTCACTGCCAGGCTTCTTTCAATGGAAGGGAAGCTGACAAAGTCGCAGTCACACTGCTTCCGTGAGACTCATAGAGGCGAATAAGAAGGGCATTCTCTCTTCTTTCCGCCTTTGAGAAAAAAGGAAACTGAGTTCGTGCTGACACAGTGGGCACAATCTGATAGGAAAGGTTACTGTCAGATATTTCATGAATGGGCACCTGTTTAATGGTCTCCAGTATGACAGCAGGCGAATTTACAGAGAACGCACTCCATGGTTCAGAAATGACCCCATGATAGACACGGAGTGGGAAGTTCAGGTTGTAGGCATACTGGATAACTGAAGCTTCCTGGAAGGGGCCTTTTCAGACACAATGATTTTATTCATAGTTGTCTGGAAATGATTTATAATGGTTTAGATTTGATATGCACCAACCTGTATGTGGCATCAATGCGTAGGTAAAATTATGACACCCCATATCTGCATTGGCATCTGGCGCTTTTGGAGCCCGCAATCTGTGGAAAAAATCTGTGGTGTTAGCAAAACATTTTAATGACCGGTCTGTACTTGTGTGGGAAAAACACTGCTGTGTTAATTTTTCATGGGTAGCTCACAGGGACAAGGTCATGATGTTTTCATGGATTGAGTAGCCATATTTGGAGTCATTAAGAAGAGCCACGCCAAAGCCATGCTCAGACAGATCAGCCCATTTGTGTCCCCACACCTATTAAATAAACGAGTTCATACATTACATAAAGTTCCCGTAAAGAACATGAAACCACAGACATTATAAAGAGGAGGCATGGCAGCTGCTGAGAAACCCATGGGTTTGTAGGAAGCGAAGTCCTACTTTCAAATTAAAAGAGCCAGTCAACCCATTTGCAATGACATGGTCCTTTTTTTTTTTGAACATGCATGTGCATTCATTGGACCAACCAAAAAAAGGCAGTTTTTAGCCTGATTTGAGCTAAAGATTCAAGGTTTACAACATCATTTTTGGTTGATTTTACTGGTGCTTGAACAGTTTACGGAAATGTACACTTGGCAAAGACACTTCCCAAACAAAGTACTTGATAAACCCTGTTTACATCTGGTATGAAAATTAAAATTCTGTCATTAATTACTCACCCTCATGCCGTTCCACACCTGTAAGACCTTCGTTCATCTTCAGAACACAAATTAAGATATTTTTGATAAAATCCGATGGCTCAATGAGGCCTTCATAGGGAGCAATGACACTTCCTCTCTCAAGATCCATTAATGTACTAAAAACATATTTAAATCAGTTCATGTGAGTACAGTGGTTCAATATTAATATTATAAAGTGACAAGAATATTTTTGGTGCGGCAAAAAAAAAGAATAATGACTTATAAAGTGATGGCCGATTTCAAAACACTGCTTCAGGAAGCTTCGGAGCGTAATGAATCATTGTGTCGAATCATCTGTTCGGAGCGCCAAAATCACATGATTTCAGCCGTCTGGCAGTTTGACACGCAATCCGAATCACCGAATCCGAATGATTCGGTACACTGATTAATTTGTGCTCCGATGCTTCCTGAAGCAGTGTTTTGAAATCTATATTTAGTTTTTTTTGGCAGACCAAAAATATTCTCTTCGCTTTATAATATTAATATTGAACCACTGTACTCACATGAACTCATTTAAATATGTTTTTAGTACCTTTATGGATCTTGAGAGAGGAAATGTCATTGCTCCCTATGCAGGCCTCACTGAGCCATTGGATTTCAACTAAAATATCTTAATTTGTGTTCTGAAGATGAACGAAGGTCTTACGGGTGTGGAACGACATGAGGGTGAGTAATTAATGACAGCATTTTAATTTTTGGGTGAACTAACCCTTTAAGAAGCATTTTTGTTGATCGGATTACAAGTGGACGATGCTAAATACTGGACGTAAAAGGAGTCCAAAACATTTTGAGCTTGTCCACTTTCGACCACTTCCAGCGGTAGTCGAAAACGCATTTGACTCTCCTCCACCGACTGACCTAACGCGTAAACATTATTGGAAGCGCACTAACCAGATGGGATCTAAACTTGGTCGACTGAAGACCCAAGTTTGGTTTGAAGAAGAAAACTGTACCAAGCACAATGTTCTCGCACCATTCCGGATTTCTTTCACTCACTCACAGCGTTCAGCTGGTCTTGTGGCTGCCAGAGCAGAAACGAAAGCTGATGCTTTCCGTATGTTTTTTTGTCATCTCTGATTGCTTCATATGTCAATTTCTTGAGCTTTGTTCTTCCATTACATCTAAACATCTGAAAAAGCCCATACATTTACCCGCCCATAGACCCTACCCTCAAAGAAATCTGGATAGAAGTAGTTGAAAGTTGACAAAGGTGTAAACGGGTATGTGTCTCCCTCATCCACTTGTGATCAGATCGACCAAAATGCATCTTAATACCAGGTGTGAACTTGGGCATCTTGTATGAGGTTCATGAGGCCAACATGATTGTAAGGTGTCGCATTTATAATTTTATGTTTCTTATTAGCCACAATGCTCCCTCGTTGTGCCCTTTCACCAAGCCCCCAGCTTCACGGCAGATTACTACTCGACAATCTACTACTGCAACGTCACCAGAATGTGGACACTTGAGGAGGACTGCAAGGATTTAAGGCAGCATTTAGGATAGGTCTTTAGCCATTCAGAAACATAGGAGCTATACTTCTATGACCTGAAATTAAACCAAGTTTGCAGTACCTCAAAGCGAGCCCAATCCCAGGAGGTGTTTCTATGAGTGGGCCTCTGCAAGTGTCCAAATTGTATCTCGTAGGTAGCGTTTGGGCTGCGCACCTGCACAGGGAACTCCACCTTCAGAAACTTGTGTGCCTCTTCCCAGTCCACCTGGAAACAAGATATCCATTACGCTTCACAGAGTTTCTTGAGCAGTTGGGTGATTAAATATCAAGCACAAGATGACAAACTTAGTAGTAATTAATCTTCCTTCACCTGTGTGTTGAATTTGATATAGGGGCAGCAAGCATCCAGAATAATCTCCTGTCTTATAATGCTGTTTCCACTGATCCTTAGCGAGAAGGAAACGCTGCCCTGAAGCCCCTTAGATCTCACTATCTTGGCAGGCTCGACAAGCTCAATTACAGGCTTCCTAGGAAAGTAGACTTATTTGCATCAAGGTATGACATTAACTTGGGTTCACATGGAGTTCAAAGATGGGATAATACTTGGGTCAGAATCCGATCCCCCCCTAGTGACATCACAAGAAACTTGCTCACCTTGTCTGAAGGTGGTAGTCCATCACATCCCAAGCGTCCCAATACAGAGGCACATCGTCAAACAAAGCAAACTGATTCCCAGAGCAACCCTCAGAAATGGTTTCCCTGAAGTCATAACATAGTTGCTTACAGTAAGTTCTATAAACAACCCTATAAGATTGTACACTCTGCTTGAAGGCCTTTATTGTGACTCACCTGTTTGTTTGGACTAAAAGCAGGGACATTAGTCGACCCGTTTGATCAACTGTGGCCTTCAAAAGGCCATTCTCCATAATAATGGTCCCATCGACCTGTATCACAAAGAGCACCCACTGAATGACGAAAATGTGTGGGATGAAGAGAATCATGGAATAAAATGTCCAAGGGAATCAAGTACCATCATTGTGACAGAGACAGAATCCATATGCTCAGTCATCTCTGTGACTTGAGCTACGCCCACGCTAGGTACTCTCACCAAGGCTGTGGAAAAAGGTGGAAACTATAATAGGGGATGTGGTTCAATGAGCCTTACTGTACTTTAATAAAATCTTACCTTGTCATTAGATATGAGTAGGAGTTATTTTTGAGGTTTACCCAAAAGAAGGTCATCTGAACAATGTTATGTTTTATTTATGGGAAGTACCTAATCTTGTTTGAGTGCCCTCCCCTGACAGAGATACGACTTCAGTTCTCTCCCAGGGTAAAGTGTTCAGCACAGCCATGCTTGATCCTGCACCCTTGTAAGGAGAGGATCCCAGTGATTCACAAGCAGCAAGAAGTAGTCTAGACCCTGTGGTGCGTATCTCTGAAAACATGAAATTCTTTGGGTTATCTGATGATGCAGTCAATAAGGCATACCACGGACACAGGAAGTTTGTCATTGTTTACTCATCCTCATGTTGTTAAAAAAAACTTATGAGAGTATCGGATGTTAGGCAGAATGTTTACACATCTGTTTTCCATACAATAGAAGTGAATAATGACATATATATACACACAGCTATGGAAAAAATTAAGGGTTTTTGTTTGTTTGTTTGTTTTTTGCAAGGTAAATAAATGTGTTCTTATTGTCTTCCTATCAGATAAGAAATGATCTATCTAAAATAAGTGAATATGCCGTGTATATGCCGTTTGATGTCAGAGATGCCAAGTGCTTCTGATTCTTCTCACAGTTCTTCTAACCACACACACTGCTTCACGTTTGAACATGCTGAAGATCACAAATTTCAGATAATTACCTAAATTTCAACATTTCCCCCCACAAAAAGCCATCATATAAATTGAGAAGACTTGGAATACAGAGCAGGAATTGTAAAGACTACTTTTTTGGTACTTTTCTGAGGTTTTCTTTGTTAAAAATAGACACCGACAAGTCCAATTCACTTTCATTGTATGAAAAATAACTTTTGTGTTCCACTGAAGAAAGATAGTAACACGAAATTGGAACAACACAAGGTTGTGTTGATGAAAGCAGAATCATCAAGTATTCCTTTAACATTACTAATTCTAATATTAAAACCGCACTTTAGAACAAAATATACTGACAGTGGTAAAGCCAGATGGTTTACCGTCATAGTACTGTAAAGCATCCTCAACAACCATCTCAATACAGCTGCCAGGAATCACATCATGGAACTGATTGAGTAGAAGCAATCTAAAAAAAAAAAAAAAAAGACATGTAGAGAGCCACTTAAGATTTCAGGTATGCTCTTATCAGGATATTTGATGCCTGAGTACTCGCCTCCACAGTTCTTGAAGTTTGCATGCTGGATATGTAAATCTATCCCTTTTACACAAAGCCAGACAGCTAGCCACCTCAACGTCATGAAGCAGAACTTCACATTGGCGGTTTCCCAATTTTATCTACAGAAAAAAAAAACTAATTAAAGGGGGCATATCATGGCCTTGTCGCTAAATTAAGATTTACACAATCTAACAAAAATCTTCCCATCTAAGTTGATTAAGAACAAAAATAAAAACCAAGCTGGTCAATCAGAAATTGAAAGTATTGATGAAGGTACAACTGGCGTTATTTCACCCAAAAATGAAAATTGTGTCAGTAATTACTCACCCTCATGTCGTTCCACACCTGTTAGACCTTCATTCAACTTCAGAACACAAATTAAGATATTTTTGATGAAATCCTTTGGCTCATTGAGGCCTGCATTGACAGCAAGATAATTAACACTTTAAATGCCCAGAAAGCTACTAAAGATGTACTTAAAACAGATCATGTGACTACAGTGGTTCAACCTTATTATAAAGTGATGAGAATACTTTTTGTGTACCAAAAAAAAAACCCAAATAATTACTTTATTCAACACTATCTAGTGATGGGTGATTTCAAAACACTGCTTCATGAAGCTTTACGAATCTTTTGTTTCGAATCAGTGGTTCGGAGCGCGTATCAAACTGCCAAAGTCACGCCCCCCAGTGGTGAACCATTGAAATTTCGAAACACTTATGATGTAACAAAGCCTCGTTTACTGAAATTATGTGACTTTGGTAATTTGATACACACTCCGAATCACTAATTCGAAACAAAAGATTCGTAAAGCTTCATGAAGCAGTGTTTTGAAATCGCCCATCACTAGATATTGTTGAATTAAGTCATTATTTGTTTTTTTTGCCGCACAAAAGGTATTCTCATCGTTTCATAACATTAAGGTTGAACCACTGTAGTCACATGAACTGTTTTAAATATGTCTTTAGTAGCTTTCTGGGCATTGAAAGTGTTAATTATCTTGCTGTCAATGGAGGCCTCACTGAGCCATCGGATTTCATCAAAAATATCTTAATTTGTGTTCTGAAGATGAATGAAGGTCTTACGGGTGTGGAACGACATGAGGGTGAGTAATTAATGACAGAATTTTCATTTTTTGGGTTAACTAACCCTTTAAACTAAATGACGTATTTAGCAGACCTGCCCTGATGAATAATGTTGTGAACTATGCCTGTAAGCGGAGAACAGCCAATCACCAATCATAACTGAAGTCATTTACACAAAGTCTTAAAGGTACGGTAACCAAAACCAGACAGTTTTGTTCTTATGACAGAGAGTACAGAAAACGAATAAGGAAAACCAAATTAGTTTTAATGCAAAATCCTGACCATCAAAAAAAATAAATATATTATATACCTCTTTATCAAATCATACACTGTACAATAAAAATTAATGCAGTTAGAAAGTGCACTATTTTGAGGTTTGGGGAATGGACACACACCTTTGCTTGTGTGGTGTAAGTGCCATTATGTAGCTCAAGGAAGAGCTCACCAACCCACGTGCACAGAAGGGATGAGTCCGATTCCAGCTGAGAGAAAAAGACATCAGGATTTGACATCTGAACCCTAGATGACATATTCACAATGATTAAATCTCGCATCATAACTGAAAGCCAACCCATTCTGGTAAGTATTTTAAATTAACGTCATGAATGTGTCAGGGTAAGTGCATTACAATGTCTATATTTTCATATACTCTAGTATAAATAAAAGGAAATGGGTGTGTTTATGTTACACCCTCAGACAGATGAAAAGGAAACTGACTTTGGCAGACAATCCGTATCCCGGACACGCTGAAGGCGGTCCAGCATTAGCTGTGTTGGGCCACCACCCCCGTCTCCAAAACCAAACAGGACTGCGCTGTGATTGGCTCGACCTTTGTCCTTGTTGTTCTTCACAGTATTAATCAGCTATGTTGAGTCAAAGGAAGGAGAAATGAGCAGACAGTTCACTAGAGGGAGCTCGCAAGTGAAACGTCACATGATGAAAAACTTACATCTTCCACTTTACCCTTCATCTCATAGGTGTTACCCGGAGGAAAATGAGAGAGAACCGGTGTCCCATCAATGCCTTCCCAAAAGAACGTGTTATGCTGGTGGAAAGAGGAATCATGTGATTTTGAGCATCACAAACAACCATAAATAAGATTTTTCATATGTACAGACGTGGTAGACACATACCGGAAATGTGTTAACAAGGTTCCAGCTCAGCTTCTGAGTAAGAAAACGAGAGATTTCACATCCTTTCATGATCTGAGGCAGCTGTGCAGAGTAACCAAAAGTGTCTGGCAGCCAGAACTGTGTGTGGGACACATAACACATAATCAGATTCTAAAAATAACATTTGTAATTATATTATGTTTTAAAATGGTCTGATTACATGATTACAAATTCACACGATGACAATTATTATATTGTCTGTGCACATTACAGATGTGTTAAATATTGCTATATAAGTAACATACGCTGTCTTAAAGGGTTAGTTCACCCAATTCTGTCATTTATTACTCGCCCTCATGTTGTTCCACACCCGTAAGACCTTCGTTCATCTTCAGAACACAAATTAAGATATTTTTATTGAAATCTGATGGCTCCGTGAGGCCTCCATAGGGAGCATTTCCTCTCTCAAGAGAGGAATATTTAATATCAGGATAGGATATTTAAATCAGTTCATGTGAGTACAGTGGTTCAATATTAATATTATAAAGAGACGAGAATATTTTTGGTGCGCCAAAAAAAATAAAAAATAAATAACGACTTATATAGTGATGGCCGATTTCAAAACACTGCTTCATGAAGCATCGGAGCATAATGAATCAGTGTGTCGAATCATGATTCAGATCGCGTGTCAAACCGCCAAACTGCTGAAATCACGTGACTTTGGTGCTCTGAACAGCAGATTCGTCACAAAAGATTCATAACGCTCCGAAGCTTCCTGAAGCAGTGTTTTGAAATCGGCCATCACTATATAAGTCGTTATTTATTTTTATTTTTTTGGTACAAAAAATATTCTCATTGCTTTATAATATTAATATTGAACCACTGTACTCACATGAACTGATTTAAATATGTTTTTAGTACATTAATGGATCTTGAGAGAGGAAATGTCATTGCTGGCTATGCAGGCCTCACTGAGTCATGGGATTTCATCAAAACTATCTTAATTTGTGTTCTGAAGATTAACAAAGGTCTTACGGTGTGGGAACGCATTAGGGTGAGTACTAAATGACAGAATTTCAATTTTTGGGTGAACTAACCCTTTAAAATCAAAATGGTCACTAACTGGTAACATAAAGTGATAATATTTCAAAGTGAATTCCTCATTTTGACAGACAATAAATATTGTTTTTAACAGCTTTACAAACATTCCAATAAACACTGCTAATAGGGAATAGAAATGAAAAGGGAAAACAATTCCATTTTAAAGCATTCATGTGAAAACAAGCTTGGAAAGACAAGCAAGAATTTGGGGAGGAAAACAGAGTCTTTGTGACCCTGGACAACAGCTGAATAAATAGGCTGTCCATTGATGTATGGTTTGTTAGGATAGGACAATATTTGGTCGAGATACAACTATTTGAAAATCTGGAATCTGAGGGCGCAAAAAATATATTGAGAAAATTGCCTTTAAAGTTGTCCAAATAAAGTCCTTATCAATGCATATCCACTCAGAAAAATACATTTTTGATATACTTATGGTAGGAATTTTACAAAATATCTTCATGGAACATTATCTTTACTTAATAACCTAATGATTTTTGGCATAAAAGAAAAATTCTGTTGCCAGAAAAATATACCCGTGCGACTTATGACTGGTTTTATGGTCCAGGGTCACATATCGTAAATTATATCGGGAGAGCAGACCACAACTGCACAGTATTTGTTGTCTTTTGTCAAACTGTTATAGTGGAATGCAAAGAAGAAAAAAGAGAAAATAATCAGGATGAAAGGAAAGCGACGACTGAAAAGAGTTTTAGCCATAGATATTCTTATTACACCATGTCACATTAAAATACCAAGCGTTAAGTTATTCTCCTGATGCCAGAAATAGAACATGAAGGACATTTTTTTCAGCTCTTTCAGTCAAATTGACGGATAAGGATAAATTGTAGCGCAACCTTATGATTTTAAATGTCCAAACTGGACATGCCTCCCAAAATCTAAAAATGCAGTAGGCTCATTAGGAAAAAGGTGGACAGACAGGTATGAGTGACTGAAAGCGAGTGGGCGGGGCTTGTGGTGTAATGATGCATAACCAGGGCCAGACACCAATATTTTAGATACTAGAGAAAATTTACAATCCTCTATTGCAATTTTGATACCACAGCTAAAACTACTAGATTAATTAATATAATTTTAATAGCCTACATTTTAACAGTGAGTAATAAGAACATATGATCAAATTACAAGCAATAGCACAAATAAATACAAACAACAAAGATACAAAAATGTTTCCCATTTGTGGTTTGGTTAACATTAAAAACGCAGACAGCACAGCAGCAGGATTATTAGGATGCTGTCACTTTAAGACACAACACGTTTTTTTTGACATCATTTTGTGTGAATTTGTCCGTTCAAGCACAGGAAGGCATTAAAGAGAGCTCAACTTTCAGGGCGTGCACTTTCGATGTTTCGGATGTTGAACTTCCCATATAACGCGCAAGTAATGCATTGCCTTTCACGTGTTCTAGCGCTCGTATATTTACTGTGGAAAGGCTTAAAGGGTTAGTTCACCCAAAAATGAAAATTCTGTCAATAATTACTCACCCTCATGTCGTTCCACACCTTCACTCATCTTCGGAACACAAATTAAGATATTTTAGTTGAAATCCGATGGCTCCTTGAGGCCTGCATAGCCAGCAATGACATTTCCTCTCTCAAGATCCATTAATGTACTAAAAACATATTTAAATCAGTTCATGTGAGTACAGGGCTTCAATATTAATATTATAAAGCGACGAGAATATTTTTGGTGCGGCAAAAAAACAAACAAATAACGACTTATTTAGTGATGGCCGATTTCAAAACAAATGAATCAGCGTGTCGAATCAGCGCTTCGGAGCGTCAAAGTCACGTGATTTCAGCCGTTGGCGGTTTGACACGCGATCTGAATCATGATTCGATACACTGATTAATTTGTGCTCCGATGCTTAATGAAGCAGTGTTTTGAAATCGGCCATCACTAAATAAGTCATTATTTTGTTTTTTTGGCGCTCTGAAAATATTCTCGTCACTTTATAATATTAATATTGAACAATTGTACTCACATGAACTGATTTAAATATGTTTTTAGTACATTAATGGATCTTGAGAGAGGAAATGTCATTGCTCCTTATGGAGGCCTCATGGAGACATCGGATTTCAACTAAAATATCTTAATTTGTGTTCTGAAGATGAACAAAGGTCTTACGGGTGTGGAACGGCATGAGGGTGAGTAATACATTACAGAATTTTCATTTTTGGGTGAACTAACCCTTTAAACTTTGGTGATGATGCAGCACTGACCGTCAACTGTACAGAGCGTTGTTCACGTTCATGTTCTCGCAACATTGCATTGTTAGAATTCCTAAAACAGACACAGTTTCATATACTACATTTCATATACTACATTTGGCACTTAGCGAGTGTTAACTTTAGGCCCTGTGCATAACAATTCATCAATGTTTTGCTCATGCAGCGTCAGATCCCACCACATCCAAACTAACTATTTTTGAAGCTTGGTAAAATAAAATGCTTTGTTTATAATGAAGCCGTTTTAAGCTATGAAAATTGCAGGATGTTTTCATGGTACAAAGATCAAGGAAAATTTGATTTTTCATGTCATGACCACTTTAAAAGATTTGGTTGATTAAGATGAATCTCTCGTCACTGTTCTCTGTTTCTTTATCTCATCTCATGGTTGTGTCTGACAGATATACAGCCTCATGTGTCCTCCTTTCAGGTTCTCAAGGCCTACGCAGCCTTGGTGGAGAGAAGATATGCACTGTTTTTCTTTCTTGAAAATGAACTAGATTGTGTCATGGGGAGTGAATGACAAACAGAAGTACCTCTTTACAGTAATGTCCAAATTCATCCTTGAAGAAGTTCTGGCCATATAAAAACTGTCTGACCATAGACTCCCCAGACGGCAAGTTACCATCCTGGCATAGACACACAGGCCAAAAAAGCTTGTTAAACATTTTAACTAATTCAAAGCAGAATGTGCTGAATAAATATACACACAACTGAGTGTCCTACCATCTCTACCCATGTGCCACCCACTGGAATAAATTGTCCTTTCTCCACAAAGCGCTTGATCTCTGAGAACAGGCCCGGATACCAGCTCTTTACCCACTGGAACTGTTGTGCCTGCACAAACATATCTGTTTTACTGGATTTCATTGACATCTATTGCTTTGTACTGAGCTAATTATATTAATTTTTCATGCTTACATTTTAATTATCCCAACGTTTAGTATGTTTATTTAGCATTTTCCATTGGCTGATGGTCACAGTGAAGGCAATTCCTTCTCACTGTGCCTAAAAAGGAAGAAAATCTGTAACAAAAACTTACTTGGGAGCATGTAAAGACAAATTCTGGGTTCTTCTCCATAAGTCTGATCACAGTGACCCAGCTGCGAGCGCACTTCCTGATGGTCTCTTCATATGGCCACAACCAAGCTGAGGAGGAGATTGAACACATTCAACAAGATCTAACATTTCCTACGGTGTGTGCAATACTGTTCAAAAGTTTAGGGTCGCTATGATTTTTAATGTTTGTGAAAAAAATGCATTTATTTGACCAAAAAAAACAGCAATTTTAAAATGTATTCCTGTGATGGTAAAGCTGTATTTTCAGCATCATTACTCAGTGTCACATGATCCTTCAGAAACAATTCTAATATGCTGATTTGATGCTCAAAACACATTTCATATTATCAATGTTGAAAACAGTTAAAGGGTTATGGCGTTCCACACCCGTAAGACCTTCCTTCATCTTCGGAACACAAATTAAGATATCTTAGTTGAAATCCGATGTCTCTGTGAGGCCTCCATAGGGAGCAATGACATTTCCTCTCTCAAGATCCATAAAGGTACTAAAAACATATTTAAATCAGTTCATGTGAGTACAGTGGCTCAATATTAATATTATAAAGTGACGAGAATATTTTTGGTGCACCAAAAATAACAAAATAACGACTTATTTAGTGATGGCCGATTTCAAAACACTGCTTCATGAAGCATCGGAGCGTTATGAATCAGTTCATCGAATCATGATTCGGATCGCTTGTCAAACTGCCAACGGCTGAAATCACGTGACTTTGGCGCTCTGAACAGCAGATTCGGTTCACTGATTCATAATCATAACGCTCCGAAGCTTCATGAAGCAGTGTTTTGAAATCGGCCATCACTATATAAGTCATTATTTTGTATTTTTGGCGCACCAAAAATATTCTCGCCGCTTTATAATATTAATATTGAACCACTGTACTCACATGAACTGATTTAAATATGTTTTTAGTAAATTATTGGATCTTGAGAGAGGAAGTGTCATTGCTCCCTATGGAGGCCTCACGGAGCCATCGAATTTCAACTCAAATATCTTAATTTGTGTTCTGAAGATTAACGAAAGTCTTACAGGTGTGAAACGGCATGAGGGTGAGTAATTAATAACAGAATTTTCATTTTTGGGTGAACTAACGTTAACCCTTTAATATTTTTATGGATGCAGTGATACATTTTTTTCAGAATTCTTTGATAAATAGAAAAAAAACAAATAGCATTTATTTAAAATAAAGTCTTTAATCTCAGTTTGATCAATGTAATGTGAACCTGTTGAATAAAGTGTTTTTTTTTTTTAAATAAATAAAAAAAATCTGACCCCAAACTTTTGGACGCTAGTATATATTTCCACATGCCAAAAGCTACACAATAAAAAAAGAAAAAAAGAAAAGTAAATTACCCGAGTCAATATGGCAGTGACCCATGGCATGAACCACATGTTGGCTTTCCCCATTTTTCTGGGCAAAAAACTTCTGGGCTAGACTTCGAGCAGCAGCAAATGAAGCGGGATTGGCTGGATCGCACAAATTAACCATCTCATTGGCAGTAAACAAGGCCTGGAATCCACGCTGCTCTCCTTCTCCTAGTAACTGTGCAAAAATGCAATAAATAAGACCATAAATGTGTATTTAAAGGGATAGTTCACCCAAAAATGAAGATTTGATGTTTATCTGCTTACCCCCAGCGCATCCAAGATGTCTTTGATGACTTTGTTTCTTCAGTAGAACACAAATGATGATTTTTAACTCCAACCGTTGCAGTCTGTCAGTCGTATAATGCTAGTGAATGGGAACTTCGTCTATAAGAGTAAAAAAAAACATGCACAGACAAATCCAAATTAAACCCTGCGGCTCATGACGACACATTGATGTCCTAAGACATGAAACGATCGGTTTGTGTGAGAAACCGAACAGTATTTATATCATTTTTTACCTCTAATACACCACTATGGCCAACTGCCTTGAGCACCCGGTGAGTGTAGTCAGAAATCACTCTCTGATGCCGGAAGTGATCTCTCGCGTATATGTGTCTATGAGTGCGAGCGATCACTTCCTGTTACTTCCTAATGCTGTTTGGTTTCTTGCACAAACCGATCGTTTCGTGTCTTAGGGCATCAATGTGTCGTCACGAGCCGCAGGGTTTAATTTGGATTTGTCTGTGCATGTTTTTTTACTCTTATAGACGAAGTTCCCATTGACATGCATTATTTGACTGCAGATCACAACGGTTGGAGTTTAAAATCATCATTTGTGTTCTACTGAAGAAACAAAGTCATCAAAGACATCTTGGATGCCCTGGGGGTAAGCAGATAAACATCAAATTTTCATTTTTGGGTGAACTATCCCTTTAAGAGAGAGTTCACCCAAAAATGTACTCAACCTCAAGTTGTCCCAAACCTATATGAGTTTGTTTCTTCTGTTGAACACAAAAGAAGATATTTTGAAGTATGTTGGTAACCAGACAGTTAATGGCACCCATTGACTTCTATAGTAGGAAAAAATACCATGTAAGTCAATGTATGCCACCAATATTGTTCAAAATATCTTCTTTTGTGTTCAACAGAAGAAAGAAACTCAAACTGCTTTGGAACAACATGATTTTGTCATTTTTGGGTGAACTATCCTTTTAAAAAGTGTATTTTTTTTTTTTTTATTGCTCACTTTAGCATCACAGTTCAGTGTAAAAATACCTTGACAATGTCCACAAGCATCTCAAAGTCGGTGAGAAGCTCCCTCACATCTCGATTGAAAACAACAAGCTCGGCCTTCTGAAGAGTGAACTTCCTGTTTGGGTCGGGGGCGGCAATCATAGAACTTTGTCCTGCTCCAAAGAGTCCATTACATGCAAGTTCCACATACAGGGTAATGCTGAAATATGAGATAAAACATGAAAATCGATGCAGATTCATAATAGTTCTCAGACTATGCTGTTAGATTTCCACTAACCCATGAGGTTCACTGTCCTTCAAGCACTCGCTCAGAATGTAACTGGTCTTCTCACCTTCTTTGGTCAAACCCTGAAAAATAATAATTCACAATGCATGAACTCTTAAATGTTCGCCAAGCCATTCATGAGATCATGATCCGGTCCTGTGTTTCCACACCTGAACTGGGTGGTCATTCCGCCACACCATTCCCTCTCCATCGCTCTCCCATCGCAAATGGACCTCCTTCCCTCTCCAGGCGTCTGGGATCTTCAAGACCACTTTGAACCAGCACGTCCACCATCTGTGGAACATTTACGGTGATGACGCAATAGTGCTATGTACAGTTTATGGACAGTAACAATATATGCAACTTACGTGGGTCCGAATGCATCACCAACTTTACAAGGCTGAAAGTTTTGCTGGACGGCCTCTGAATAAGGAATACGCTTCTCTGAGAGGAACACAGTGATGGACTCAAGGGGATGAGTGTCTCCAAACAGTCTGCAGTGAAATAGAGAGTTTAAATCACTGCTAAAAACAATCCATCCATCAACTACAGTAAACAAGTTCAAAGGTCTTTTATTACCCTTCACTCGTTTACCTGAAATAAATACAAATATTCATTATTTAAAGACATATTGAGTACAAATAGTTCGTTTAACACGAAAACCACTAAGTGAATTTGCATAAACATAAATAATTAAATACCAAAAAATAGAGAAACAGTGTACACCATGGTGTACACAAGTTCACTAGCTTACCTTCCTCTAAGATTGCAGTCTGTGAAATATATATCGGAGATAAACTTCTCCGCGCGCTCCAGCAGAGTCCGTCTGTTTTTCAGGACGGGTTGGTGGTACATGATTAAAAACTATTGTCGTTATTATGAATGAACAGTTGAACAGTTCAGCTGCAGACGCGTCTCTGTATTACCATCCGGAAGTACTTTGACAATAACAATCAGCTGTAAACGCAGAGCGCTTCGTAATGAACACTAGAGGACGCCATTGTGTTTCCAAAAATATCAGTCACGTCTGTTTCTTATGTTGTTGTTTTTCACGTATGCTATCTATCTATCTATCTATCTATCTATCTATCTATCTATCTATCTATCTATCTATCTATCTATCTATCTATCTATCTATCTATCTATCTATCTATCTATCTATCTATCTATCTATCTAAATGATAAAATTAGGTAACACTTTATTTTACAGTGTCATTGTTACATATGTTACATGCCGTTACTATAGTAATAACTATAAATTAATGCATAATTACATGCAACTAACTCAAAACCAAGCCAAACCCTAATCCTAATCATATAAAAGTACATGTAGTTACTTAATATTACTCAGTACCTAAATGTTTAATTACAGTGTAGGGTCATTCTACAGAAACGCCATCAATGTGGCAATATTTGTTTTTTAATTAATTTTAATAATTCCAAGCGCCACAGAAGTGCTCGTCCCCACAGTCATGTACAGAGGGAGAGTGCTTTATTTTGAGGTCAGAAACCAGTTTTTCTACCATTTCAAATACAATAATGTATGGATAACTATCAAATATATAATGTAAATGACATATTATAAAATATATATTATAAAATATATAATGAATGTAGTTGTCCCCTGGTGTTGTGTCACTGGTGTTACCTTTAACAAAAATCTCTTATTTTGAATTAACTGATGACATGACTTCCTTCGTCCTATTTCCTGAAGATCAATGAAGAAAGGCCAATGGAAAGTCCACTATCTCTTTTCAGTTATCAGAAATTTTAATTAGACAATCATAATTTCATATGAAGCTTTTAGTTGAAGTCACTGGTGTGACCTACTTTATTGTTAGGGAATTATAAAAAAAAAAAAAAACTAGAATACAAATGGATTAAATGACTTGATTTAGTGAATATATCATGACTGACAACATGTGGATTGATAGCTTACAGCAGCCATTTTGTAAAATGGCTGCTGTAAAATGTAATGGCAAAATGTAATGCGTATACCAAATGCAAAAATTAAGTCTCATCTGCTTCATTATAGTTGAAGACTAAGGATCTTTGGTCTTATGTATACGTCACTGGTGATTCAATTTGTCACTGGTGTTACTGTTTTTTATCCGTCACATTAAATAAAATGTGTCATATATGTGACATGATAATAATTTTACATTCATTGAATTCTGATACACTGAAGAATTAAGATTTAAAAGATTGCATCATTGCTTTTTTATAAGTGTTTTTCAAATATTTTCATTGTTATAGCAAATACATGGTTGCGAAATTGAATTAACGTCATTCAATCACACTTTTAACTAACCTGATTTAAATAAATAACACATAATCTCCTTATTTTTTGCATTATCATTATTTTTCTGTAACTCTGACTGCATGTGCTGAAAAAAATGAGAAATAATATTTCATAAAAATGTTTAAAAATGCCAGAGAAGTAAGGAAACACCAGTGACAAAAATGTACTTGCGGTCTTTAAATAAATGCACAAAAATATAAAAAACATTAAGCTGTCATATAAGTGTAATATAATAATGTAGTCTAAGTTTAAATGTTAAAAAAGAAATACATTTTAAGACATTTTGCCATACCAAAAATGGACGTTTCTGTAGAATGAAAGACACCTTAAAATAAAGTGTAACCTAAAATTATTTAGTTTTTTTGCTATAGTCAGTTCATTTCTGACATAAGATCATGTGATGCTTAGGTTGAACACAACTTTTGAAAGATTATGTTTTCTTGAGGAGTAGATTTATAATGTTTTGAGTCAAAATTAAGTACTTTAGATTTCATTTCATAGTGGTAATATAAAGATTTAAGTTTTACACACAATATAATAAAATATTATACTAAATAATATTATATTATATAAAATAAAATAATAAAAAAGCTAAAAATACTTTTTCTTTATCAGGTCAATTTATTGCCAGCACAAAAAACCATCACAACACAGTAGTTGACAATACCAAAACACTTTAAAACACCAAATGAGGAAAAATACAATGAAAAATAACAGCTCAAAATTCACATCGCTCATCACAAATTATGTGCACACAACTAACACACGTGAAATAAATCAAAATAACATTCTGTTTGCCTCACTTTTTTACATTTTCCATCAGAGGAGAGTCTGTTTCAAGATTCAGTGAATAAGACGGCTCTTAACTAGCTCAATCACCACGATTCTTTGGTCAGTCAACCTTACCAGACAGACCATACTACTGGTTAACCAGAAAAACCAGCCTGGAACAGCATGGAAACTGGTCTTTTAAGCAGGGTTTCTCATCAGATTATGGAAATATAGACTTTATTTGCTTAGTATCATACAAAATTCACAGCTTCAAAGATCTCCAAAGTCAAATCATAATCAATATGATTCTGGCACACTTACTTTTTTTCGCATTATTTTGTCATTAGCTCTAATGCTAGAACTCAAAACCTTGGAAATCAGCTTCAAGATCAGAGTCGACTACATAAATCCAGATACAGTTTGAAAACGCATCTTTTTCTCTATGGGGGCATTTACACAACACTGTTTTCAATTAAAAACAGAAAACGTTTATGCGTTTTGGCCGTTCATTTACACGAAAATGGTGTGTAATTGGTGTCTAATTTTTGAAAACGGGTTTCAGGGTGCAAGTTTTTGAAAACAATATCGTTATTGTCTCCGTGTAAACTACAAAATGAAAATTTGTGAAAACGGTGACGTCATGCGCATGTGTATTACATGTTCAGTCTACAAAGTGACATCGCCAACTACTGGCCTGGCATGAATAATACAGCATTTTTAGTTTCGTAGATGTGATCGTTTTTATGTTTTCAACTTTTCAAAATTATTGTCATGTAAACAGCCTATGTTTCGGCCTTCAATCCACATTGAGACAGTGCTTGCAGTGTGGAAAACCAAGGTATTTTAAAACAATATTTAGGCTACATTAATCCGTATACAATTTGAAAATAGCATTTTCATTTAAAAACGCTCTCTCTGTTCACTAGTACTTTCCAAAAGTTTCTTGTCCATACTAAAACATCAGAAGACAAGTACATTTTGGTCACCTATGCAGGAATGTAATATGAAGATTGTGCAAAGTAACATCTACTAAAACTTTTAGCAACCCTGTGAAAGTGAATGGCACATAATAGGCACAAACCAATATATATAATCAGTACAGTTTGCGACTAAACATGCGTCATCGTCTTCAAAAACCTCAGTTTTTACAATCCACACTACATCATAAAAAAATGGGGAGAGCGTTTTCAAAAAGCTCAATTTTCACAGTACAAAAATGCCATCTAAGTTTGGACGGAAGGCCAAAAAACTAAGGGCCTGTTTACAACACCATTTTCTACAGAGCCCCGCACGACATGCAATAGTAGGCTAAATCGTGCATGATTTACTACTTTGGTCCCTTAATTTATAAATTGTGCGCACAACATGTGCTGGGCTCCGTTATTTTCAACTAAAAACGAAAATCTTTTTATTCAATTTTGCCTGTTTACACGACAACGCCATTTTGGGGGCCTGAAAAATTTTGAAAACGGTTTTCAAAAGTCCAGTTTTTTGAATGACACAATTATCGTCTCCATGTAAACTACGAAAATGCGAATTTGTGAAAATGTTGACGTCATATGGATGTATAGTACTTGTTCAGTCTATAGGTGCATAGTGTTTCTTTACAAAGAATTAGGGGTGCGTTCACACTTGTCATGTTTGGTTCGATTAAAACGAACCCTGGTGCGATTGCTCGGATAGTGCGGTTCATTTGAACATATGTGAACGCTGCCATCCGAACCCTGGTGTGCACCAAACAAGCGGACCGAGACCGCTGAAAAGATGGGTCTCGTTCCGCTTCCAAACGAACTCTGGTGCAGTTCGAATGATATATGAACGCAACACGGACCAAAGACATGTAAACGAACCAACAACAGGAAGTAGAGACCCTATGCCTATGCCTGAAGGTTCGGTATAAAAATGCCAGTGTGAACGCTAACCGGACCAGGACTAAATGTTTTTTTTTTTTCTTCTTTGGTCCGGACCAAATAAACCAAACGAACTACAAGTGTGAACACACCCTTAATCACCGAACCAAAAGATACCGAACCTTAGGCATAGGGATACGTTCACAACGTGATTGGGCGTATTTTATGAGGTATTGTCTATTTTGAGACGGAACTTACCGAACGTCCAAAACAATGCTGTTTTCTGAGGTAAATGTGCTCGTTGTGTGTGTGTAGCGGTGCGTAACCTGCATGTGATGGTATTTTGGCCAGCTGGGAACTCGTGAAAAGCTTATAAAATGTGTAAAGTAGTCAAAACACCGGCGGGAATCCATCCGTCACACACACAAACAATCTGCTGCATGGAGACGCGAGTCTGATGCCTGTGATGGGCAAACTCGCGACTATGACGAGAAAAACCGACATGCGTGAGGATTCTGTCCTTTTTAGGGTATCGTCTTGCTGTTTTTGGTTGGTCTACATGTCTTTGGTCCGTGTTGCGTTCATATATCATTCGAACCGCACCAGAGTTCGTTTGGAAGTGGACCAAGACCCATCTTTTCAGCGGTTTCGGTACGCTTGTTTGGTGCGCACCAGGGTTCGAATGGCAGCGTTTACACATGTTCAAATGAACCACACTAACAGAGCAATCGCACCAGGGTTCGTTTTAATCGAACATGACCAAATGTCGTGTTCCAAAACATGACAAGTGTGAACGCACCCAAAATTGCCAATGTGAACGCTAACCGGACCAGGACTAAATGTTTTTTTTTCTTCTTTGGTCCGGACCAAATGAACCAAACGAACCGAACTACAAGTGTGAACGCACCCTTAGACCAGACTTGGAATGGATATTGAGTGCGAGAAGCACCACTGAGTGGTGGGATATTTTGCTAATAAACTGACCGTGCCAGAAGAATACTGTTAGAACTTTATCATCTCAGTGAGCTTTTATTACGTTTTAAGCATGTACAGTAAGATGATTTCAGCATTTTCCAACGTTTCAGTGTGGATGAGTAACTTTTGTAAAACACTTGAAAACGCTAGAGTGGATGGAGAGTATTTTGAAATGCAAATGTCAAATCAAGCAGCTAATCAAGATGGTTGTTTACTTGAAAATGACAAGCAGGTGAAGGTGGATGTTCAAAATAAGGAACGAGCCCCCCTGATGTAGCGTTCATCAAGGTAATCACTCGAGTCATTATGCAGTAACTTCACAGTTGCAAAAGCCTGAGCATTCCGGTGCATTATATTTGTACGGGTTACTGGGTGTGCATGGGCGTCGAGTCTCATGATTGCTCAGGCAACAAGAGGTCAAAGGTCAACCTACACGCAAGCTGGGGAACAATAGGCCAGTTCTGTGGCAAGCTCAGTGGGAACCGAGAGCGCGGCTCTGCCTGTACCCTTTCATTACTCTAATCGGTCGAACAGCACAATAGTAAATATAGGGTGGGGACATCATAACTACCCATCTCAGGCCGCCACATATCCATGCTGACCCAGAACGTCCTCATTGCCTCGGGCAAGAGCTGTGTTTTCCCACCACGTCTGCCTGGCACTGCATAGAGAGATGTCACATGCCGGTGGACAGCAAAGGAAGGCCACCCTGGCATATTATTGTATGATAGTTCTTGCTTCGCAAAGCACCGGGTTTGATGTTGACTGGTGGGTTATACATATGTGGTGAATTACATACTGTGCGAAAACGATGTATTTTTACTCTCCTCTTATGTCATCTTAGGTTTGTTGCATTAGAATGTGGTTGAGAAGAACTCTGTATGCAAATAGTCAGAGTTCCTTGAATATTTTTGATCTAAATATTGCATGCAACCAGATGGGTTCCTTAGCGACCAGGCCCATGAGCCGAGGACAGAAACATAAATGATGGAAAAACGGATTGACTGAATGTGGATTGTGGAAGTGTAATTTGCTCAGGTTTCATTAGATGTTGAAAGGTTATACTTTAGAGATGTTTTCTTCTTTCTCACCAAGTTTGTACCCACTGGGTTTGTCTTTTTGCTCTTCAGTGTTAGATCTAGTGAAAAGAACAGAAGATGGGCAGTTTATTTATATGTGGAACAATAAAACTCTGTATTAAAGGATTAGTTCACTTTCAAATGAAAATTACCCATGGTTTACTCACCCTCTAGCCATCCTAGGTATATATGACTTTCTTCTTTTGATGACCACAATCGGGGGAATATTAATAAATATCCTGACACATCTAAGCTTTATAATGGCAGTGAACAGGGGTCATGTGTATGACCACTAGCTGCGTGGAGTATGTTTATGCACTTATGCGTTGGATGCACTTTCTTGAGCTTCATACTCATTGGTCCTATTCACTACCATTATAAATCTTGGATGCGTCAGGATATTTATTAATATAACTCCATTTGTGTTCATCAGAAAGAAGAAAGTCATATACACCTAGGATGGCTTGAGGGTGAGTAAATCTTGGGATAATTTTCATTTTAAAGTGAACTAATCCTTAAAGATGCAGTCACATCAGTGCAGCAAATTCCTTTTAAAATGACTGAATTTTGCCCACACAATGCGTACTTTCGCAGATCAATGGTGTATTAATTCTTATGAAACTACTAATAAATGAATGTGGGAATACATACGTACAATATATGTGCACATGCATGTGCTGTCAGATCATTTACTACATTAAAACAAACACAACGTCCTTGTAGTTGGATAAAAGCTGGAAAAACAAAGGATCTTAAATCAACTCATTCCTACTGAAGACAGCTTATCCATTTGGTGGTCTGTGCCTTGGAGGCTCCCTAAATTAATTATTTTGGTTGGATCTTTATAGTGCAATCACATTACAATGTACTATAGAAATGCATTATTAATAAATTTAACTTTAAGCCTCTGTGGTACACAGATTATTTCCCTTCACTTGCAAAAATGAATTGTTTCTTTTATGCCACATGGCATGCAATTTTCACACATTGTGAATACATTATTATAATTCACTCAATTTGTATGACTTCAAAATATGTAAATATAAAGTCATATAAGAAACATGAATTTAATTAGAACTAGTTTTTTTTTAAATTTTCATTTTCTAGTGGCAGAATTGCAATATGATACTGTTTTCCCAAAATGTTTCCCTCCAGATTTTATTTTTCAAAACCTCTTTATACTTTTGTAGTTTGATGTATATTTTATGTCAAAACATCTAACAAGATTAAAGGGTTAGTTCACCCAAAAATGATAATTCTGTCATTAATTAGTCACTCTCATGTCGTTCAACGTTGATAATTAACACTTTCAGATGCCCAGAAAGCTACTAAAGACATAATTAAAACAGTTCATGTGACTACAGTGGTTCAACCTTAATGTTATGAAGTGACGAGAATACTTTTTGTGCGCAAAAAAAAACAAAAAGACTTTACTGAATCTTTTGTTTCGAATCAGTGGTTCGGAGTGTGCCAAAGTCACGTGAACCATTGAAATTTCGAAACGCTTATGACATAATGAAGCCTTGTTTACTGAAATCATGTGACTTTGGCGCTCCGAACCGCTGATTCGAAACAAAAGGTTCATAAAGCTTCATAAAGCGGGGTTTAAAACTGTCCATCACTGGATATTGTTGAACGTCACTTCATAACATTAAAGTTGAACCACTGTAGTCACATGAACTGTTTTAAATATGTCTTTAGTAGCTTTCTGGGCATCTGAAAGTGTTAATT
Source organism: Chanodichthys erythropterus (assembly GCF_024489055.1). Classification (NCBI taxonomy): domain Eukaryota; kingdom Metazoa; phylum Chordata; class Actinopteri; order Cypriniformes; family Xenocyprididae; genus Chanodichthys; species Chanodichthys erythropterus. The sequence goes on from NC_090244.1 coordinate 18,149,844, forward strand.
GTCTTGATGTCAATGCAGGCCTCACTGAGTCATCAGATTTCATCAAAAATATCTTAATTTGTGTTGTATGGGTGTGGAATGACATGAGGGTGAGTATTTTCATTTTGGGGGAAACTAACCCTGTATGGTTGAAATTTAAAAGGAAACTTAGTTCTTTGTCTTTACGTAAAAAAGACTTCAGTGTGGTCAAATTAGCGAAATTTCACCAAATTTTACCTAAGCAAAAAGGTCCATTGTCTGTTGTCAATAGTGTAGGAGTACCGATGTATGAAGCACCCCAGCAAGCATTGGTCTGACGGCAACGTCGTGTCCCTGGCCAAAAATAGTCATGGTAGGACGGCATAAAATCGATAAAAATATGTAACAATATTTCCTGAAAATGAATTCAGATACGTTTGTACATGTCTACAATTCTCTGAGGTTGCATGTATAATTGTTACTTCTACTTTTAGTTATGTGTAGTTCAATATATAATACTTAATTAATTAATTAATAAGAAAACGTCTAAGACATCCGTTCAAATTTCATTTTGGAACTATTTTTCAACCAGGATAGGACGTGTCGGAGGGACTTCTTTTCAACGGTCATTAAACGTCCAAATGTTTGCTGGGACAGCTCACACAGAAGTCACTTCCAAACCAAGCAGCTTTCTGTTGGTCAAAGCTGTGAATTCGAGTGACCCATTTGAACCAGTTGTGATATCTGTGTGGGGAAATGGTTTGAATCAACTCCCGATCCCGTAGATTATTATTGAATTGACACAATTTCATAAATGTGGTAAATGTGACTGCATCTTCATGTCATTTATTTCATTTTGGTATGAATTAAACACTCACCTTTTTCTCAAAAGACACCAAACTAGTGTAATGATCAGTAGCAGTCCTAGCATGGAGGCCACTATTATTGTTGCTAGTATACCTGAAAGAAGAATTAACCTCATAATTAACAGTATGTTTGATTAGCCTCAACTGTTGGTTTAATGCAGCATGCCTTGTATTTATTTTCTATGACTTTGTATTATAAGTTTACAAAGTGCCATTTTAACTGTGAACATTCATCAAAGAATATGATCAAAACCTGGTTTAAAATTCATTTTGTGCATCAAATGACAGCCAGTGACATTAAATTCAACATGAAAAGCATTTTATATACATAAAATAATGGATTTCTGAGTGAAACAGGATATTAAACAAGAAAAAAAGGGGGCAGAATTTGATTTTATCCATAGGGAATTGATTGGATTGTAAAAAGTGGATGTTGACAAGGAAAGTAAAGTAGTCAAAGACAGAACAAGTTATTACATTTTTGATCATTTTTCTTTAGAATAATGTTCATCTTTGAATCATGCATGTGAATGTGTATTAAGAAAAGTAAATGCTGACTTCATTTTCATGACAGAAGTTAAAAATAACTCATAACTCCTTAAATATACCCAGATTAGCTTCTTGGTTAGCTGTTCTCAGTATGATTAGCAGCCTAATGTTACACATAATACACAAAAATACACAAATGTGGCTATGATTTCACATGTGGTGACAAAACCCAGTAGTGTCAAATGAGACACGCATGCACACGGGAGCAGTGGTTTAAAGTAAAGATATCGGTCAGGCACTGCAGCACTACAATTAGAACAAAACCAAAGATACGTCAATGATAAGGCCCTAAAGTCATGCTAAATGCACAAACATGCCCTCTCCATATGTTCAATCTTATGTCAACAGCAATTATGTTGTGGTCAAAGACGGGTGACGTAACACTGCAGTTACACGTCACTGCATAGCCACCAGCTCATCGCCTGGCATACGAGTGTCATAACTTAAGATGTCGCGTCTGTTAGCCAGAGGTGAGGAAGTGTCTGACATCACAAACACACACACACACATGCACAGACTGTTTGTGTTACTATAACGTACCCCAGCTCATCCAAGTAAAGTCTCCTTAGAGGAAAGAAAAGCAAAGTTTTGTGAACATATTTGTGAACAAGTACAAATGAGCTACTCAGACCCCGATTGTACATACAATGAAAGTCAATGGGAACTTTTAACTCAATTCAAATACAAACAAATATGGCCACAGTAATACCTTATTTGCATATCTCTTCTGAAAACCATTTAGAATAAAAACAGGGACATGGTTATCCTTTACAAGTGGAAAAAGTGATACATTTTTAATTGACGTTATGCTTTCATTTACAATCTATGATCTAGACATTTCACAAAAAAAAGTATCCAGACCAAAATCTGAGTCAGTGTACAAAAAAAAGTTTACATTGTCTGCTTTCTTTCTGGTCTCAGATCACACCCAAAAGAACAGTACCACACAGAGTTCGAGAATGTTAAAATACTTAAAGTGCTGATTTTGTCCCTTTGTCCCTTTTAATTTGTGCATGACTCCTTTCAACCACAGAATACAATTACAGCAATATACAGCTCAACTTTTCCCAATAAAATGTAAAAATATGCCCTCAACATTATGGTCTTCTGTCTTTTTGTGCATTGGTTTGAGCCATACTCTCCCACAAAAATCTCACTAATGCATAAAACAGACCAACTTTTAGTCTAGACTAATCATTAGATAGTTAATCCGGAATCTGAAGGTTGGAAAAGTTCAATTTCTTGGTCCTGTCGACAGCCATCTAGTCCATTTCTTTAGAAAGTAACTATAAACTTCTTTGTAATCAGCGGCATAACATATCATGAACATTATTTGCTCGTCAATTCATTTCATCTACTGCAAAAGCAACTAGTTTGAGAGTCTCTGAGACAGTGTCAGGAGGGGTACCATCAAACTAAATAAATATTAGTGAAATGATGTGCTAGCCTTAGGAGCAGAGTTGACTAAATATTGTGCGTGACAGCGTACTGCGGAAATGTAGGCCCTCTGGGAGGATTGCGGTCTTCTCTAGGTCTAATCTTCCCATTCAACACGTTGAGGACTGTGGTAAGTCAAGGCTGAGTTGTAGTCCTTCGGGAATGTAGCTTGAGGATGCCCTATGGTGGTTTTCATGCTTGGCTTTCTATGTCGTTTGATTTGCCTCCTCATCTGCCTCAGCATGGCTTTAGTCAGTGATTGCTCAAGCTCGGTAGCCTCGTCCTGAGATCTTCCTTTTATGAGTTGTCTTATGGTCTGAAGGTCCAGATTAGACCGGCAGTGCAAGTAGCTCCTGAGGTTCAACTCAGGAAAGATGACCTCTCTTAGAGCTTCCACCATCAGACCCTTTGCATGGTATCTCTCGAGCTGGTGAACGACATTCTCCTCTAGGGATACAAAGCACATCCCTTTATCCGTTTCCAATGCTCCCATGTACCACGGTGTTGGTGTTTTCTTCCCAATGGAAGAGGAGCTTTGCACATTGTTCTTCGACCACTGCTGTTTCTGAGTTGCCTGGCTCCACTGTCCCTGCTTCTTACTCTTCTTAAACTTCTCATCCACTCCCGGTTGGGGACTCAACTTTGGCAGAAGCTGGTAGAGTCCCTCATCGGCCAAGTCTGCAAGGTCACCCACCAGTAGCTTCTGGATGACTTGCTTCCTCTGAAAGGGGGATGCCGCTGAAAGAATACCGTGCAGTCCTGCACCAGACACAATGTAGAGAGGTGTTCAAGTATAGCATTGCAACGAAGGACTGCCAGGGCAAA